>NW_028262336.1:15570757-15873787 GCF_047370975.1 Nipponia nippon | reverse complement strand
GCACACAGTAAGGATACCACCCCTCAAGAGGGACCCCCCTGTTCTCCTGGCCAAAATCTGTCATTTTCTGCGTGAGCGCGTGATGTTTTCTTGCATACAGTCTAGGCTTTGAGGGCACTCCTGGAGTGCCAGCTAGACCACGTCAGGGACAATGTTAACGCTTAAAACAAGATGCACACATTAGTACTCGCACCTGTGCGCTAGCCCTGTCTAATCCGCTATTATGTATTTCAACAATCTATTAACTGGGACATGTGTTACCAAAGGCAATCAAAAATGCTGCAAACTACATTCATACCTCCCACCCCAAGATCATGACAAAGAGAGCAGCATCCTCTGTATTCTTTGTAAGCAGAATCTTTGCCATCCACACTTCCAAGTTTTTCTGTCATTGAGAAGTTAAAAAAGAGTATATGTATTTTTCTGAAGAAAAAACCCTAAAGATACAGGCAATCACATGAACCCCGGCGGCCAAGGTTTGAAGAAAAAATATCACCTTTTTAAGACAGGTGAGAAACTAATGACAGGTCAGAAATGTATTCTTCAGAGGCTAAAAAACATCAGGTTAATAAATGAACTCAGCATATGGTATCTTAGGCTACTAGAGAGTTTGTGTGGTGCTTTACAGAGAGTTGTGTTTAATATCTTAACTGCACGGAGAAAAGAGCTATAAAATTAGCTGTTTGCTTTCTTCTCTAAGAGTTTATTTGTACTATTCCTAACTTCTGGGTACTTGTTAAAGCCCAGGCACCACAGTCACAGAAGTTAAGAAGTTAATCAATAAGCCGAAACCAAAGCCTCTGTGGGACGGCGTGTTGTGTCTCCTTCAAAATACTATGCTAGCCTGAAACTGCCTTGACAGATAGCAGAGCCTCAGACATCAAAAGTTAGTTACAGGGCACCAGAAAACAAGATGATAAAGTGCATAAACTACATAAAGTACAGCCTGTTAATGTTTGTAATAAAAAGGACCAACTTGATAATGGAAGAGTAGACAAAAAGGACTTTGAAATAATAAATTTTCTTTAAAAAAAAATATTTACACATTATTCCTCCTCTTTCTTTTGATCTTGAAGTCTTCAACTGTGAGCACATATTACGTTGCACTTGGTATGTATACCACATTACCACAAGAAAATTTTTCTTTGCAGAAAGAAGAATGTGTTAAATTTCATACTTGACGTGTTCATTTATGCTAAAAGAGAAGTAACTGCCCAGGGCCCAGATAACGTCCTCCTCGAAGCAGCAAACTCAAGCTCTAACTTAAACTCGTAAGTTAATTGCCTGCTTGAACAACCTTTTCAACCTTGAGATGAACCCAATAACTCACCCAAAAAAGCTGAAAAGCTGGATTATTTTCTCCCGGTGCACTTTGAAGAAAATGGTATGTGTGCTCTAAGTCACTCTAGTGATGGAAATTCATACCTTCTGGTGCCCCAGACTGTTAGCTGAGTTTGCATGCCAAAAAGTTCCAGCTACATTTATCAATGCCCTATAAATAAAAATGATGTTTTCATTGCTAACACTGCAGTTGTTTTTATTTTAAAGAAACAAGATCTTACTGCACTAAAAAAAGTGGCAAAAATACAGTTTTAATACTTCATGCTGCTGACTTGTATGCATGGAGTTATTAAAAAAAAAAAGGAAAAAAAAGTAAAAAGAAAGAAAGAAAAAGCTGTCTTTGCTTAAATGCTCATAGAGCACAACAGCTCAGAGTACCTGTTCAGAGGAGACTACAAATTACAAGCATTTTCTTTCTGAAAAATTAAAACCAAAATATTTTTGTTATTACCATTTCTGTTTGATTTCCTGACATATCAGAAGTAGAAATAAGACCATGTACATTTTCATGTAATATTTCATTTTTAATTCTCATGAAGTCTTTTTTTTTAAATATCAAACAATATGTCTTTTCTAAAACAAAGACTCTTCTGGCTGCTATAAGGAAAGTATTTTGAAAAAAAAAAAGCAAAACCGATAAAAGATTTCCAGTTAACTCCAGAAAAAAGTTTTAAGTCTCACTATTTTGGGATCTCTTGTTCTGGTATGATTCAGTAACATCTCTTTGCTATAGTGGTATTAAAAGATCAGCATTTATCTGTTTAATTAACTACAATTATACATGAAACTTTGTAACAGCCTGAATTTTAAATTTAGTCTATGCAGTTTCAGATGGAGAAAATTCAATGACTGAATGGCAAGGAAATAACTAACTTAAAAACTTCTCTGGTTTAGTCAACAAGCATCTGTTCTGGGATATATACCACCTTCATCTCTACTGCACAGAGCTGTAACACTAGCCTTTAATCAAAAATACGAGTGACAGAGGCGTATCAGACTGCAGACTTGACCCAACTGGTTCACCAAAAAGTCAAAACTGAGTTTTCTGTGGCTTAGGTCTGCCTGGCAGGCACCAGCTCAGCTGCATGCTACCGTTTACGATAAAAGGCAACAGCGGACCCCACAGGAGTCAGCCTCACACACGGAAACACACGAGTTCAGAGAAGTCATCATCTTTCTGACTCTACGTGGGTTTTTCTTCTGCGTGTTTTCAGTCCCCGCAGTGCAGCTACATATGTTCCGCTGCCCAAGCTGCGCCCCAGAGTCACAACCTGGTGATGCTGTGACACTCGGAGGTGTTTACTGAACAGCTCTTGTCACCAACACTTTCTTCCACCTAAGACTGACGGCCCACCTGTTTGCCAGTACACCCCTTCCCACTGCAGAAAAGCTTTCCAGCTCATCAGCATGTCTGCAAGTTTCAGATCAAAAACCAGAGGATGCAATGAGGTCAAGAAGAGACAGTGCAGGTGACCACGAATAAGTGTTCAGCAACTCCTAAAGCTACGTACGCAGTGAGGACTCATGCACCTGCTACAGAAGGGCAGGCAACATTTGTAGAGGCAGGCAGGCAGGCATTAGCTACTGACAAGGTACAAGCCAATTTCAATAGGACGTGGTGGAAACAGTAGAGCTGCTGAATTGCTAACCCTACATGCTTTAAAAAAAAGGTCAGGATTATATAAATAATTAGATTGCATTCAGAAGTAAACAAAACAAAAGCACAGGATACTTGACAAAAATACGACATATTGACAGTTCTGTAACAAACAGAACTGGGTAAATATTTTTTGCAGGACTGAGTTCAGTTATGCAGATAGCAAGGCAGGGATTAATGTCAATCTTAGGCACTCTGACACAAAACCAAGCTACCATCTTTCACTTATCACCTTCCTTCCAAGAGCCACCTTTCCCTGCAAACTTACTATGCCTTCAGCACTGAAAAGAAATACAGAAAAAAAACCAAAAAGTCACATATGGTGATGGTTTTGACTAAGGCTCTCGTCCTGCTCCCTCTGAATTTAGCAGCACTCTCAACGAACAGGCTCCAATATTGTCGTATTAATGATACTTGAGTGTTTCATATTTGGTACCATTAATGAGAGAGAAAACATTAAAAGGGAGGAGAACAAACCCTGGTGTGGACAGTTCAGATGGATGACATAGATGTTTATTCCTACATACTTACCTGCAAGGGAGGTACTGCTATCACAGCTTCATGCTGTGGGAAATTCAACCACCACAATCTTTATGAGATGACTCCAGAGTTCTCTCTGGGATTCTGTGCTCATCCTCATCTATGTAAGCAGAACTTTAGGAAGGTCATTTCTACCTTTGCCTTAGAGGTCACAATCAAAGCAGTGTTTGAATTGCATGTTGTCTCTGAACCACAGCTTGGCTTCCCAGGATCATTTCTCATGTGAAGAGGGCGATATAAAGGTAAGTTACTGGGCCATCTTATGTACAATTCTCCCCTTAATCTTATGCTTTGCTGCTTATCCTCTGATGCTTTCCCTTTTGTTCCCACCTTGGCTGTCTCTGCAAGTAATTTAACCTTTTACAGAATATTTGCCTCACTCTCTCCTCCCCTTCTTTTCATCTTCCCCTTTCCCCTCCCTCCCCATACATCTTACAGAAAAGCTCTCCAATTTTAAATCATCCAATAATAAATTACAATCAAACTCAAAATGGTGCATCAGGAACCACAGAATCCCATGTAACCACAGAAGGCCTGATTCTGAGTAACCATTGAGGTCTCCTTGCTCTTATTCATCTCAATGGAAGGTCTAGGTCCAATCCCCTCACAGTATCAGGCCAAAAGATTCACCTGCCACTACCTTATAAATAATTTAATGGGTGTCTCATGACACCCACTGTATCTCAGAACTATCCCACCTCCCCTCACGCGGGGTGGCTTCCGATTCCCTTTTCTTGACAACCATACCATAAATCCTTTGGAGTTACTCTGTTCTTCTCAGCTTCTTCCCTAACAGTCCTTACAAGCTCTCTCCTGGTAAAAGGGAGGGGTTGTAATGATTTCTCTTGGTGCTTAGCTTTCCCTAGTCCCTCTGCAGGTACCCAGGACTTGTTTTCTTGCAGGACCCCTGCACAGCAGCAGTATTCCACAGCCTCAGTTTGTCCTTTTCCCGGAGGCCCCAAAGCGTTTGCACACTGCACGGGGAGGAGGCACGGCCGATGTGCTGGAAATGCAACCATGCTGAGTTACGCACAGGTGCCTGATGGCTCATCTGAAATAAACAGGTCTAAAACCTCTCTGCCTATGTCTGCCACACCGTACTAGGATCTGAACGAACCAGGTACCTGACAGAAAATTTTTAGAAAGTACTGAAAAACTATTCCAGTCTACTTGCTGTATTTCTACATGCAGAGAGAAATTTTGCTGATAAAAGTCCTGTCATTCAGAGCGCCGAGGGGAAGATGCATGTCAGATGTCTAATATTGCTTTTCCGTATGAAAAGAAGCCCTTATTTTAACGGCCATAATCATAAAGACTTGCCCCAGAGCACAACTTTGAGATGCATGCTATATGCTCGTGGAAAGCTTCAACAATATTAGAATACACTTATTTTTAGCATGCAGCATATTAAGATATTAGATATATCAATAATATATATTAAAGATAATATAAAATAGATGTATAATATATAAAGATGCTATAATATATAATTATATATATTTATTACCTTAAATGCTTCTTTTATATATACAGCGTTGGCCAAACTAGGAGGAAATAAGAAAACACTCTGTAATAGGTATATTGTTTTAAAGCTTGGGTCACTGAAATTTCTTAGGATGCGTCATCGAAAGTTATCCAGTAGCAACAAATAGCTGACAGTATTGCCAGAATTTAGGTGGTTTAAGTTATAAAAAAATTCTTGTGCACTATATCTAGCACTTGAACATACTATGAAAATTCAATCAAAGGTCTAACGTACCTGTTTTTATCAGATCAAGAAGTCTAATGTAGAGTCTTTATTAAAAATAATTCAAATACAGCCATTTTATTTCCAGTGGCTGGGGGCAGGGGGGGAAATCTCATTATTCTTTTCTCCTTTAGCTGCTCAGGGCGTAGCTGTCTCCCAGGGGTATAGCTGGGCTTTTTACTACAAATAGCATGGTACTTAATGAAAAATAAATTAAAAAAAAAAAAATCTTTATTTCACGTAGCTGTAGGGTAAGTGGGAGGCAAAGCGAGTCAGTATCAGACTCAAAACAAGATTCCCACTTCCAAAAGGTGAGGCACTGAACTGCATTACCCTAACACTATAGAGACAAGATGAAGAAAAATAAGTTTACAACCCAGAGACAGTTAACACACTGAGACATAACATGACAAAATTAAAAATAAAATGCATTTGGAGTCAGGCTGTTACAATGTGAAATGGATTATACCAGCTGGGTCTACATGATCTTTTCTTATGTATTTGCATTTTTAAACAAAAACTGGCACAAGAATTGGTTAACGAGTTTTGTTGAATATATTCCAATTAAAACAGCAAAGTCTCTTAGCAAAAAAACCCTTAAGAAGCAGTTTCATGTGGAAGAAGGAAACAAGAGGAACACAGAAAAACATGTGCAAAAAGTAGGGTATATAGGAAGTAGGAAGAGATGAGAACTGCTATATAATTTCTTTTAAACAAACTCTTAATTCTACAAAATGCATTATCCTTCTGAACTGCATACCCAGTAATTCATGTCCCTCTTTGTTTTTTCTTTCAACTGAGTCCCCAGCTCCTAGAATAAAGCTGTCACTTCAGCCAGCAGGTGCTTTCATTCCCGCCTCCAACCTACAACAGTTACGACAAGAGATTAAGAAAAACAGCTACCCCGGGCAGCCCGGGCTGGTGCGTAATGAACAGTTTAACCCTGGATAAATCTAATGACAAGTGTGGGTGGCTTTGATTGAAATGACAAGGCAGTTTGTCACCCGTTGCTCTGTCACAGAGATCAGCAGTGCTAACATTTTCTGCTGAGTTGAGGGGAAAGCAGCCTGAAACTTGCGCGTTTTGGAGGCTGTGCACAAAAGACATTGAAAACAAAAGGGGTCAGCCTCAGTGTTGAAATGCCTCTCTGGCCGTAAACAAGTCAGCAGTGGAAGAGATGTAGTTTCTAAGATGCTCTTGCAAGAAAACACCACTGTCTCTGGAGACGGACAGAAAACTTAAAACAAAAACCAAAACAAAAGCACAGACATATTTAAATTACCTAGAGACTTTAGATAGAGGTCCTCAGCTATTCAGTCTACCTTGACATGAAACTCCCAATAGCAACCTGCTTTACTATAGGGGTTGTGTTTTCCTCATTGATAAGTGTTCAGTGCCTGCAAAATGATAACAGCAAGACTCGATTGCTATCATAAATCATTAAATAGTCTTGAGGGCCCCAGCCCTCAATCGTCGCAGTTTTGGATGATACTGTTTGTGGTGTTACAGGTGTACCTGCTTAAATACAGCAACACCCCCCAAAAGACTGCACGTACTTCAATCCTGCAAAGACTTGTGTTTCTGTTTAATCTTAGCTTCAATTAGTGCATTAATTTCTGGACTGTATGAGGTGCTACACAATCAGAATCCAAATAAACAAGGGACGAAGGCTGGTAAGGGCCACAGGCACAGAAAGAGGCAGTGGCCGTTTGAAGTTCACGCGGCAGATCAGTGACAGTCCTGGATCCAAAACCACCACAAATGGGAAAAGTATGTGACACCATCATATGCCACCCAGCAGTGAGAGGCACTGCAGTTTTCCTGTATAAGAAGGTAATTAATATCACAACTTCAGACCCCATGACATTATTGAACTTATTCGCTGTATGAATTTGAAGATTGTAGCCTTACCGTGTTTTCATTTTCTACACCCACGCAGAGCCTTCATGAAAGCCCCTCTGGTGCTTGCCATTGACTTAGCCTGGCAAGTCTACCGGGGAAGACATTCAAAACATTTTCAGCCTCTGGGCCTGGAGAAAAAATTTATGGTGGCTCCTCTGCCTCCCACTCTCCCCACTCCTTTTCAACACCTTGGAAAACCCCTGCTGTTTTAAATTTACAGACCTTTTCAGTTATAGATGCCAGCATTTTGAGACAGTCAAATGTGCATCATCCTGCTGCTTTGCGAAGACCAGTAGCAGCCTTGCTGAGGGTTTGCTACCCAGCACTAATCCTAGGACATCGGGGTTGATACGGACACTCTATCCAGTCTCACAGCAATCCCCTGGGAACTCAAGAGCTTATTACTGCTCTTCATATGTATTTTGCTTGAAACAAAAAGAAAATGCACTTTTCTATTAAGATGTTGCCAGAAATAAGAAATAAATCAAAAAGGTGGATTGATACACTTTCCTTCCACCGAACCCTTTAATTTAATACAGCAGTTGCAGTATTGTCATTTCAAGAGAAAAAACAGACTCAAAGCAAAGAGATTTCCCTTCTGGCCGTAACACAACAATCTGTCATTTTGCTACAGAACACCACATTCATGGCAGGTTTTTTGGTGGCTGTTTTCATCTTGACCCCCTTCTAATGTCAGCTGTTGATGTCCAGCTCTTTCAAAGAAAAGACAACTTTGCTGTTTCCATCTAAGTTGTTTAAGAGAAATCCTGCTGCCTTACTCTTGTGGTTTCTAGCACACCTTTAGCATTCCCAGTAACAAGCGTGGTATTGCAGAAAGATCTTTTTAACAACCAGTCTCAAATCTTGTATCTGACATCAGGTAAGACTTCCCTTTCCCAAAGTTCTTTCTATCTTAAATGCTAACTGATGAATCTCATTCACTCCTTATCTCCACGTTTCCTTACACTTGTCCTTTTGGACTCTTCTGTGTAGTAACCTTTCAGCATCCCCAGCATCCTGCTATGAAGCACCGAATGGATTTTAACCATGTTCTATGTCATGTTGCTATGTCTGGGCCTTTGCACGCTGGACATGGTACTTATTTTCTGTCAATCAGATCTTGCATTGGCTGATTACTTTTTTATTTTTTTATTTTTGTAATTTGGTGGTTGTAAAGATACGTAGAGTATCTTACAACTTATCTACTACATGCTTCAGCACTGCATTTATCTTCCAGTCCTTTTCATTCTTGCTGCAACAGCTTATGTGGAAATACTTTTCTTATCTTAACATGGGTTTCTATTTATATCACTGTTTTCGGTCACAAACAGCAACATGAAACAACTTCCCCTTGCTTTGGCTGAAAACTTATAATCAAGGGTCCCGAAATATACTTTTGCATAAATAGTTTCTTGCCTACTCTAGTCTAGTCTTCCATTCTATTAGTCCATCATGAATTCAGACATGGAAACATACTATAACTAATGGCTAAAGCAATTGGCAGTTTTATTGCTGGCTTTGCCAGAGACTTTCTGAAAGGTAATTAGCCATTCTGTGCCTTGATTTACCCCATTAGACTAGAAATTACAGGAACATACTACTTCAGAAGAGTAGTGTGAGGACCTGTTAATGCTTATGAAGCACTTCAAATTTCTAAGAAATCATTAGATCAATGAAAGTAATGCAATTAGTGGTAAGTGTTGATTCATTAAAAGATTAAAAGAATCTACATTGGGCGAGGAGACTTTACTCATGAGATGATAATTGCTCAACCCTGCTAGGAACACAGTTTATTCTGCAGTGTAGATGGTGTCAAGCCACATTCCCAAATCATGTTATAGCCCAACCAAAATCAAAGGCTATCGCATAATTCAGGGACAAGGTGAAGACACAATTCACAGTCTTGTCCACACTGCAAGACCAAAATGTGTTAGCCACACTGTAATGACAACTATCAAAAAGCTGATTTTGCAGCATAGCCTGACTGATTTTGTACAGTGGCTTCTTTCTGTCTGCTTTCGCAAAAGAGCCCATCTACAGTGAGGCTTTTAGGAGACTTCCCATTCATATTCCAGCACTGATACTTGTTGAGGTGCTAATAATGGTCAAAAGTCTGGCGTAGCCAACCTAGACTAATTTCATACACTGGGCGCAACACTCACACAGTTAGTTTCTGATACATGATGCTGGGTATGAAGCGAACATCTCATATATTGAACAACAAGGCCTCTGCCCTTCCGACACAATCCACCCACCAGTAGTGGTCCCTTGGAGAAGGAAAGTGACTGTGGCAATGGGGGTAAGCAATGTGAACAAGCCTCTCTGATCAAAAAAGACATGTCGAATGTATATTTCCTTATGGCAGAGCATCACCCTACTCTTCCCTTATCAGGTGGCACAATGAATTAGACTTGTCTCCCTCCTTGTAGCCCAGTATGTCTCAGGCTTACACATACAGCCAAGTAGATCGATGGTGCTGGTTTAATGGTACTGTCTTGACTTCTTTCTCCTCTAAGAAACCAACTCATCAACACCTTTCCAGAGCTGACAGAATTGCCATGGTTGTGATCATCCACCTAGATATCTTCTGTCATAAAATTGAACTTTTTATTGAAGTAATATCAAAATAAGTACAGAAAAACATTATGTTCTTTTTCTCATTTTAAATTCAACAGACAAGTTGTTTGTATTCAATGGTAACTGCAGAGGCAGTTATTGCTATGCTAGAGACGTAAGACTTGTTACGATTCAGAAAACTGGGTTTTGATGTAAATTTTAGAGCCTGCGTGTCACAGAGTTGCATTATGTTCATACTTGTAAGCTGGCTAACAAAGGTTGTCAACAACAAAAATTCAGAAATTAAACATATTCATGTCTTTATTGTTTGATGAATCCAAGCAAGAAGGCTGCTGAAAAGCCCTTTCTTTAAATTTACTTGCAACTGCTATTGCTCTTCCCACACCACTGGCAGTTCAGAGAGCCTGTATATGAAAGGACTACACAGGGGAAAAAAAATCTTGTGTCTCACAATTCCATTAAAAAAATCTGTACTATTTCTTTCTCCACTTCCAGTTTTAAATTCTCCTGAAGTAGCAGTAGTTTTAACCAGTTTTTTTCCTTTATTATTTTCACAGCTAAAAATAAATTGCTACTGAAATATAGCATTAGATTCTAGAGAGTGGGACACATGATGCCAACCATAATAAAAAAAACCTACTTCCACACCATGCAGAAGAGCGATCAGAGACAGAAATATCACAGGAAGGGATAGGTGCAGCTTTAGAGGAAGAAATTAATTGCTTACATAACCACTTTCACATATTCCTCTCATCTAAAATACACTTTATTGAATGTACCTCACTAGATTATATGGGCATCATCTGATTCGGAAAACCTAGTGAGCAGGTCAAATCATTTTGTTCTTCTATTCTAAATTCTTCCACTATGAGGTTTGAGGAAAGCTGTTTTGATTCTATGTATTTTCATTTCCCAATCTGTCCTTCAGGGATAATAAAGCAAATCTGACCATACAGAGTGACTGAAAAAATTTTGTTCTCTCTCAAAGCTTTCTTACAGCAGGGAAATAACACCTTTCTCTAAGATAATATCAAAGGTGTTACTCTTAGCAGGCTCTTGTTATTCAACAAATTCAATATTTTAAAGCCAGGAAGCGTGCTAGCCCTTAACTTCCAATAACATAATTCTAAAAGGTGGCAGGCAGAAACACACAAAGCCTTTTTTTTATATTAGACAATTGTACTTCATCTGATATTATTTTTCAACAATTATGTTAATGTTATGCTTCACAGATCAGGGCAAACTGGATGTAATCAAACAGTATTTCACATTTCATTAATATTTGTGTTACCCAAGCAAAAACTCTGTGGTTAAGACCTGTATATCATTCTAATACACATGTACTGTAAAGTATTTGGTTTAGTTACAGTAGTTCTTATTGTGACTATAACTCTTGTGTGAATTCAATAAGGTAATTAGTCAGTTACTGTGATCTCACATTTGTATTAAAAAAAATAGCAAGTGAATAAATAAGGTGAACGACAAATAAGAACACAAATAGGGTTTACAAGACTTCCTCCTAAGAAACGGTGAATAACGCATGTGTAAACTAGCTGACAGAATAAATATTGAAATTGCAATTTCATACTGGAAAGTTGAATCAGGACAGATGAATCTTTAAGACATACATAGATCATCAAAGGAGAGAAGTTTGTGTTGTTTATTCAAAAAGTGACTTCAAGTAGAGACTGGGTTGTAACTTCAGCATGTCAGGTTGGAAGGATACCTGGGAATGACTGACTTGCACCGGACACATGCAAGACATTACATATGTGCATGTAGGAGAACATCCAGGGATCTACAAATAGTATGGTCAGAGAAAGACAAATATAATGAAACTGTAAAAGGTATTTATTAATTCACATTTCTGGATTTCCTGATTTCTGTTTGGATTTTCAAACCATTTAACAGCAGTCTTTACTATTAAAGAAATGATAACAAATCTGACGTGTCACTGGTGGGAAGGTAAGTAGTAAGATATACCCACACCTCTTGCTTATAAAAGAAAATCCAGGTAGTACTCAGCAAGGGAAAGGAAGTAGGATGGAAACAGAGGAGGTCCCAGCGGCAGTAGCACTCACTGCCTTTGAAATAGTAATGTCAAGCTAAAAAAAGAAATATTCCATTATTCCTGGCACCAACTGAGAAAACTTTCTTCCTCACACCTTGGGCTGCACATATGTAATAGCAGGACTTCACTTACTCACAGAAAACTGCTCTTTATCTGATAAAAGATGAAAGATTATCAATAGATTTTGTACTTCTAGTGTGTACGCATATAGCAGTAAACAAACTCTTGCTAAAGATCATCTTTGATCCTTATTAAATCTATATTTAAAAATGGCTTTGATAATGGAAGCAAAACACATTTTCATACTAATATACCAAATAGCATATATGAACTTAATGGGTTTGCACACATCTGCTTGTAACTCACGCTTACAAACACATCCACGCGTTTTTGTCCTGCTCTCTACACATACACTTGTGCAATGTCAATAGCATCTGTGTGTGTGTGTCTAGCCATTAACTTATGTAGCATAAATGTCTGTAATATGCTTGATTACATTGGGTATTCTTGTGTACCTCTCAAATATGTAAATAAGAACAAAGGACGAGGAAGGTCTCCTTGGCAAACTCTTTTGCTCCTACAGCCACCTATCTGTAAAAGTCCATTCCATAAACTCGGCAAACTGCTCCCAAGTAAGAATTCAGTTTCTACCCCCTTTTCCCCAAGAATAACCTATTCCAAAACTATTCAGATAATGTGAATCCTTCTTCCAATCCCCCTAAAGTAATTCAGCAACCAGTTTATAGCTATTTTTTCTAATGTGCACTGTTATTTTTATTTCATCCTCCCAGTGTATTTTAGACAGCAACCATCACCTGTCTCAAATCCTTTGCACAAATACACCAGTGGGTGTTCTTTTACATGCTACATACAGATGTTGGAGAGGCAATGTTTTGATGAGTTATATGCAAACTCTGTTCAGAGCGCCACTTGCCTTTAGGGCTCTGTTGTCAAATATTTCACACTTTCCCCCGTCCCTTCTTGGCTTGAGACCCCAAGACTGAAAGGCTTTGGGGAAAAAATCCAAAGTAGCTTTTAGGCAAGCTCACGCCCCTCTGGTTCTCACATACAACACGGATAATAGATAAGGGCCACGCACCAAGCATTTTCCAAGCCACATTACACATATTACCCTGTGTAAGCCAAAACACCTTGAACAAAAGCGCTGCTGAAGTATAGCTCCCCTTAGGCAACTTTGTTCTCAGAAGCCAAAGACCAGGGAGTTCAAGACTGAGGTGCTCTCTTCGGTGCCTGAGGCAAAAGAGGCTATGTACACTGAGCAAATAAACCGCTGTCAATCCCCCAAGGCAGGCCTTGCCTTGATGCCTGGTTAATATTTAATGCACAGGGCAAGTCCTCAGTAGCCAGGAGCTACCTGTGAGAAAAGCAGCATGCAGTTATAGGAAGACAGACAGCTGAGAGCTGAACTTCATCATCTACTGAAATAGCAAGAACTATTTCCATTAAAAATAATGTACGTTTTAATTAGTCTAAATGAGATATTTAGACATGGCAACCATCAGGTCCTAGCACAGGTGATTGCATGGGAGTAAAAGGTGGCTAGAATAATTGTTCAGATATATTCGCAATCCCAGTACTTCAGACTCCAAACAATAACACTCAGATGCCGACCAGCTTAAATGTCATCACGTTAAGAGCTGTACTGGCATGAACAGTGACAGCATGCATGTGTTGCATGGAGTGCGATAAATGTTTTCCATCTCTAGAGCACATTTTCTAAAGAGCTCAAGATGCTTTGTAAGTGTGAAATAACACACAGTTTGTACAGGACATTATTTTTTCCTCCCTCTCCACTTCAGGAAGACTAATGGCATGTCCATAACGGAGCTCTTACTTTTTTGTTTCTCTCATCAGTTCAATTGACTCTAGAATGATAAAGTTTTTTTAAAGAGAGGGAAGGAAAAAGGTTGGTCATTTTCCCAATGCAAGCAAAGGCTGTCCTGTAAGCAATAAGGGTCACTGTGAATGTAGCAGCAAATTAGACACAGCCACTATTTTAATTTCCTATATATAAAACACATTACACTAGAGTATCTAAAGGATAGTTGATTGATCTCAGTTTTCAAAACACCATCATGAAACAGGCAAATAACCTCTTTGTTGATTAATCAAATACTAAAATAGCACACAGTCTTCAGGACCACATGTGTTAACACTTTCTAAGTGTTACTTGTATATCAACAACCGGATAAGCAATTTAAAGTTAACAAAACCAGCTAACAGAGTGGCCCATCACGATTAAGCTTGGACACGGGTTTATTGGAAAGCCTACACACATTCCAGTGGCTTTCTAGAGGTTACACAGTAAACCAGCCACAATTAAAAGTACAAAACCTGCAACCCCATTTTTCCATTTTCTTGCTTTATCTAAGAAATAGCACTGTTTCACTAAGGGGAGAAAGACTTTGTAGAGCAGTGAAGATGATGAGAATTGTCAGAATTATCTACAAATCCTTCAGACAAGATCCCAAAGTTCAAACTTTCCAATTTAAAAAGTTTACATTCCATTCATGTTGATTTTTCTTAGTATTGTAATAGCAATCTTCCTAATCAGATAGATTAAAAAGCACCAGAAGATACTTCAAAATTTTCAGAACTACAACAAAACAAGATAATGAGGAGTTAAACAGAAAAACACTGAAAATGAAAACTTTAAACCAAAACTGCTGTAGGAATTAATCATTATTTAACTGCAGACTTCAATAAAACCACTTTGTAAAATCATTTATACATGCAAATTGACAAACAAAAGCTAGATAGTATAGCTACTTAGAGGCACTCTGTTCCTTGGGTATAAGATACCTTCTAACTATGCGTGAAGCTGAACACTACTATGCTTTTATTAGGGTATGATCCTGAAGCTTCAAAGGAGGCGAAGACCCCACTGAAGCCAAAGGCACAGAATGAGAAATCTCCTTTCCAAAATGTTCGTATACGCTGCAGTCATTACGGCGGTGGCAGCAGCTCACAAAAACATCACTAAATTGGTTTTCAGCTAGCTGGTAACAGCGCATTTCCTTCAGCACAGGTCTTCTTGTGAGCTGCAAAAATCTGTCTGAGCAGTTTGGTAAATGCCCAAGCAGTTTGCCTGAAGTAAAACTCCTGCTGACACCGCTGGAGAGCTGCCTAAACAAGACACCTAATTTAAAGCCAGTTTAGGTATGTTTAAATAAGTGGCATTTACTGAAACACTGACATGACCTAATTAGACAGGGAAAAGTTTGCCAGAAACTAAATAGTGTCCCCACATTACAGTTACAGCATGTACACAGCACATTTAGAGGTGAAGATACTTGCTAAATCTTTTTAAATAGCTGAAGCCCTCCTTTCTGGCTCCAGAAGATCCATCTCTTAAAGAAGCATCAGCGCACGTGCTGGACTTTCTCAGATTGCCTCTTCTGATTGTATTTCATGTTGCTGACTCCCTCAGATCCCTGCATACCCTTAAGATTTAGCAGCCTAAGACCTTCTCCTAAATCTTTCAGTCCTGTATAATTACATGTGGTTTCAGAAGTGGCAGAATCATCAATATATAAGCATATATTACCAGTACTCATATTGCTGGTATTCTTATATACCCATGCATAAAAGAACAGCACAACCTCTATGCCCCATTTTGCAGACAGCCTCACACACCGGAGCCTGCTTAGGCATTCTGGTCATGCTGAAATACAGTTGCTACTAAAGAGAGCACAACAATTTTTGCAAGGATGGATAGGAAAACTCTTAGACACTCCACTCTGTAGCGCTGACCCTTACTATAAGGCTCTGCAAAACAGGCAAGAACATCATTAAGTCTTCTGCAGAACAAAAATACATGTACTCCATGAATTGACTGCAAAGGATTAAACTGACTCTATAAAATACTGCAACTAAGTTGAGAATTATTTTCTTTTTTGTTGTATAGGTTTATCGAGATAACACTTCATCAGAAACACCTCCCAGTACAAATTCTGATGGCATATTAATTAGGGAATGTTTCTAGACTCCCATTAGAATTTCTCATCAAAACCAGCGAGCGTCTCTCAAATGGCTTAGCACGTGGGAGTCCCATTCAAGCTCCTGCTCTGAGTCAGACAGAATAACGACTTGAATCTGGGTTTCCCTCTTCCCAAACGCAGAACACTAATAACTCACAGACTTTGTTTGGTGTCTTGCAAAAATACTTTGGAAGGGTTTGGTTTACCCCAGCGGAAAAAAGCGGGGCGGGGAATCTTGCAAAGTTTTGAAGAAAGTTGCTTCCCTTTAAGTTCTATTTTAAACCTGATATTTGTTCTACTAAAGCCATCATGTCTAGCAAACAGACATTTGGCCCAAGATGTAAAAAGAAGAGCAAGAGAGAAAGGGGGCAAACCTGTTAGCTACTACTTTGCAGCTGAGAAAGATAAAATCAGATAAAAACAACTTGGAAAAGATGTTACAATAAGATAGGGCTGAAGGTTCATATCTGTAAGTTCTTTAAGAGAGTTATATAAAAAAAAAAGAAAAAAAATTGTCTCAAGCCTGAGAATCTGTTGCTGCTTTTCCGTCAGAAGAGACACAGCTAACAGCAGCAACAAATGCATTATAGCGCTGCTGGGTTTTGAGGCAAGTAGTAAAATAACACCTGAGTTATTAGAAGACATTAATTTAGCTGTATAAATAGACAGGAGAAAGCAAATTCCAGTTCCGTCTACTTCAATTTAATACTAGAGACATCTGAAATTTAAAAGAGAATTCAAAACGAGGTAAATTAAAGCTGCTTCTTCTAGAGAGAAGCAATTTTGCAAGAATCTCCTGTTTTTTTTAACATTCGAGTCAAGGAGAAACACTCGGAGATGTCATCAAAATGCACCCTTTGAAAAAAGTCAAGTAACAAACGCACTATGCATAACTTTTCACATTTCATTATATTTTAGGCAAGGCTCTTGCAAAAAAAAAAAAAAAAAGAAAAACCAAACAACTCTTGAAGATCTGTAGTTATTTTCAAACTTTTGGGGATGGACCATAATTTTGAAGTTACAAGCAGTCTTCATCAGAACTTTAGATCACATCTAAGACAGCATTGCTAATCATCTAGGAGGCAGTTGCCTTAAAACAAATTACTCTGAGTTCTCTCGCAAACTTTCTGTACAAAGAAAACGGACATGTCGTGCTATTTTCAATAAAATTATTCCTAATTTGCAAGGGAAAAAGAAATCCAAATTGTCAGCAAACTGTATTGAGCTTGATACAGAAAGCAGAGGCCATCTACCAGAACTTAGGATGAAAAAAGCAATCGCTCCATGCAGCAGTTTGGGCTTTCAAGTGACTGTATTTTATGGCTCGCTGGCAGTCCATGGCCACCCATCCGTGCCTTGACCCACACGGACCCGGTTACGGCACTGTGCTGTGGGTGCTAGTGTTCACTGCATAATTCTGCTTATATACAGCATGGTGTGCGTACGTAGGCAAAGCTCCCATCACCTCCCTGCTCAAACAGAAGTGAGACTGGGTCCTACTGAAAACATAATTAAAACTAATTTTACTGAAAGAGATTTAGAGATTTTTTTTTTTTCCCATTTTAGATGCTTATTCCGAGAAGCAAAATTCTAGGAAGCCTTTATGGCATATACTAGATGCTCATTTTTTAAAGTAACTGGAATGGCGTTTGACCTTCTGCTTGAAATCCAGACAGGTTAACCTTCTGTTCCACTGGGTATAATCATGCTCATAATACATGAATGCTCAGTTTTACATTTAAAAGATCGATAGTTTCAAGAAGTTAAAAATTAGGCAAGTTATGATGGGGTATTACTCCCTTTCCTTCTCAAGAAAAGGGAAATCTGAGGACGGTTGTTGAAAATGGTGGGTTTTTCTCATTTACTTTCACCAATTTTCTTTCAGCTTACCACCTGCAAAGATTTAATTCTTATAATTTATTCATCAGGGTAACCCCCCCAGCAAAACTTATGCAGAGAATCTACATGTCCAGAGCGATACTGAAAGAACCAGAAGCCCATTACTAATGAAGAGCATGTTACAGGTAAATGAGGAGAAAAAATTGTAAGTAACAAATAAGCATGAGGTCAAATCTATCACTAGTACAAGCCTCCAAAGTCAGTTAACTATCACATGGATTACTTTGGTTGCGTTGCTTTTGTAACTCTTCAAATTCCAACAAACTATTACGTGCTGAACCAATATTAATAGCACAAATTTTTGCATTTCCTGGGAAATATGAAAATAAAGATTTATAATAAAAAAATCAAATGGAAAAACGCATACTTACATTACTTCATTCAGCACCACTCCCATACACTTCTGAAAATCTTTTATTACAAATTCCCTGAACAGGTTCTAGTCTATAATGACTAAGACTTTAAGAATGAGTTCACCTGTGCACAGTAACTCAGTCAGGTATCATACCTTTAGGTCATAAACCATAAAATAGCAAATGAATCCTGAAAATTAGCAGCAAGCTGTTAGGAAGAAATCTGCAGAATTGAAATAACATTCGTTACAAAAATTATCAAAAGAAACTAATTTGCTACAAGACATTTTATGAACAGAGCAACTATACTCGGAGTAATTCACAGAATTGTTTGCTTGCTTCTTAGAAAGTATCTTTAGTTGAGGTAGACTTTTTTACAAGGTACCAATTACATAATATTTCTCTCTCTCTCTGTATCCTGTCTTCCCTCCTTCAGAATATGGTTCTTAGCACAACTTGCAAGACTTTATTCTACTTTTCAATCTTCAGAAATGCACCTGCATGCTTGCACAAAGCACTGCTGAAATTACCTTACTTGCATAAAAGCCCAAAGTGATGATACTGTGCAAATTCACGTCATGGAGAGAGAGAGGGAGATGACGCCACATAATTCTGGTAAGACTTCTTTCTTGCAATTGATTTTACATGGCTGGACGGGGAAACAACGTATATCGCAGCAACACAAAGCGGATAGACACAGAAATTACTTCTCCTACCAAAGGTTTGATGTTGGGTTCTCTGACTGAAGCTTGCTGATGCGTGACTGAAAAAATGATCTAATATTATAGTCATTATATGGCTATAATGTATAATATGATAAGAGTCAGAATTTTTCTTTGCAAAAGTTTAAAATTCTGCTGTACTAATTGTGAGCTGTAAGATCCCAGCCCAGGAATCCAATTTATGTATAATTTTTAAAGACGTCATTCAAACCATTCAGCTATTTCTGAATGACAAAACAAACATTTGATAACTAAGAACATGCAGTATCTAACGTTAGGAAGTTGATGTTTGCCGAGAGTATTTAAAAAGTGACATTGTCGCACTATACCAAACTCTTGCTTCAAATTGTAATACAGTAATACATTATTGTATGTTAATTTTTAGTTTGAGCTGAACTTCTATATTAACTAATTCAAAGTAAAAATAAATGTTTTGCAAACAAAGTATCTAATTAGTTTGGGCCCTGCTCCTATATACAGATGCGGGCGCAAAGAACCTCCATCCACTTGCAGGGTCTGTGCAAGTACGAGGGTTTGCTCTCACCCATCTAATAGCTACCAACTAGACATTTTTCTGGTTTGCCTCTCCCGAGCCTCAGTTTGCTTTGTGAGGCGATATACATCATGGCAAATTGGAATGAATTTACAATACCTACTTATGCATTAAATATTTAGGAAGCATTTTTATAAATATATGGCTCTGTTTATTTCAGGTTTGGCTGTCATGCAGATGACAGCAACATTCTAAGTGAAATGAATGCAAAACATCCATGCTCCTGGCTGGAACAAACCGATTATAAAATTCAGATGAACAACCAAAAAACAGGTTTTTTAGTCACATAGCTCTTTCCTTTATTCAATGGCCAATGTACACCTAGTTGAAATAAAACACTACCCAAATTAGTATTCCCTCATTAATTTCCTGGATATCCCATCTCATTGCATTAGAAAAGTGTTTCAGTGCATTGCTCTGACTTTTTTTTTTATAAATAATAAAATTTGTTAATTCGTTTTTACAATTCAAATTTTGGGGCTCTTCGGAAAGCTTCTCTAAGTGTTCTCCAGTTCTAAATGTTTGATATACTTTTCTTTTTGACCAGGAAACTATCTTCAGTGCTTGCCAACCACAAGCATTGCAGCATCCTGAGGCAGGCTGGCCTATCACCCCCCAAAACAGCAATTGCCTTAAAAAAAAAAAAAAAAAAAATTGTAAGTGACAGGTTATATAGCTGGTTTGCTCTTTTTCCGTTTCTGGAGCCATGCAGGCTTGCATTTTCAAGGTTTCCTTTACAAGCTAGAAAATTAGAAAAGTTTATTCGTGGTGAAAGTTAAGATTTTCACCTAAGACAACAGGCTTGAATTTTAAATAAATCATATATAGTGAGATTTCTTAAAAAAAAAAAAAAAAAAAAGTCTTGACAACTTAGCCACCCTCTAGACTTATTCAGTGTGTCCTACTACAGCTTATGCTATCATTTGTTGAAAATTTACCAACCTTTTTCCCTTGTCAGCTTCCATCAAATTCTAATTTGGTATATATTTCACCTCCATATTATCCAAGTTTTCAAAGAGTCATGTTATCATTACGGCTTTTCCTTCACTTCAAAATACAACCAATTAAAAAAACGTTCTGCTACTCAGAAAAAGGCAGGATATAGACTAAGTTTTCACTAAAATTACATCCCATGAAAGAAATAGGCCAAATAGTATTTTATCAGGCTTCGCAACCTGCTTGCCAGAAGCACGATGTTTAACATACTCTCACATACCAAAAGTACGTGAAGATGGAAAACTCCAAACTTGCTGTTCTTCTTCTCGTAAGACTTGACAGACATATAACAAAATATCGAGAACCAAATACATAAAGGGCTTCCAAAGGTTGATGTTTTATTCCTAGGAAACTTGTAGGGATTCAAATATTTCAAACTATATGGTTCAAAAATTGAGATGGCTTCTATCCCTTAAACAGAACTTGCATAGACACCAGTGCTTGTGATCTCTGAGGCTTAGGAGTTAGATGTTTTCACTTCTATTTTTAATAGCTAAATTGTCAAAGGATTGACAGAACTACACATCAGTAAGTCTAACTTTCACAGAGATGGATATATCCATTGTATGCGGCTAAATAACTGCACTTCCACTGTTTCCCAAGATCTGTGCATTTGAGTGAGCAGACTGAAGAACTGCAAACTAAGCTTTTCATTTGCCTGCACATTGTTATATATGATGTTATAAATCAGTTGCATAGGACAAAGTGGAGTTAAATGCCTTCATTGCTTTCCTGAAAAAAAAGTCTGATTTGGACTGTTATATTTTAAAAGCTAAAAATACTATGTATTTTTTACAGTAGCAGACTGAATTTAATTAAGAAAACAATATTCAAAACCAGTCTCAACATATTACATTATACAGCAGTGCAAATCAGAAAAATCTGCAAAATTTCAACTTCTCTAATACTCTGAAATAGAATAGTTTTCTTAATGCTAAAAAGAAACATCAGCGAACCTTTAATTTAGCTGCTGCCCAAAGTCGTATCAGTAGAACAGTGAAAATCAACAACATGCCTACAAGTACACATGCACACAGACAAAGTAAATACCTTCAACAGGATAAATATTTTAAGAATTTAAGAAGTAGTATCTTCCATTCACGCCACCCTAAAAACGTACTCTATTTTCTTGCCAGAATAGCTAATGCATCTTACAGTTCTACATACAATATACACATTCAAATATATGATGAATTGGAGGAGAGAAGGGGGATTCGACGGTTATCTGCAATTGTGCAAGCAAGTATTTTTTTCTTTCTTTTTTAAAGGGAGTTTGGTTACAGTTTGGAGCTAGTTAGAAAACAATTTATATATACATATTATACATATATATAAATATCTCTTTTCTTTCTTGCTTATAGGTTTACTCATGGTGCTAGTCACAATTCATGTTTGTGTGAATAACAGAAAATGGCTGTCAAAAGCATTCCTCACATGAACATTCATTCATAAATCAAGTTCTTGTCCCCTTTAAGGTGATAGTAAGCCTCCTATTTTTTCCCCCCACTTTGGCTTTTTATCCACCTAGTCTTACTTAAGAACACACACAGGAGAAATATAAATATATTTTCAGATAGCTTTCTCTTTTTTGTATATGCTTCCCATCTAGCGTACACAAAAAATCAAAAGGAATGTGATCATGAACTTGTTACTTCACTCATTAGGAATTTTGCTTGGAAGGGTTCAGATAGAAAGCACTTACTCTGTAACAAGCATTAGAGAACTGAATATAGCACTGCAAGAGCTCAACAAATGTCCCTTTACAAAGAAAGGCTACATTTGCCTACATTTTCTTCCATTTGCTAATGTGCCAGTTCATTGTTTTTTTCCATGAATTATTAATGAATCATTGTGAACAGGCAGGAGAAAAAGGAAATAAAACATGTAAAATTAAGCCTTTAGATTTCCCCCCCCCAGGTGTAACAAGAATTCAGCTAGAACTTAAGACAGCGCATAAGGACATGGGGATGGTAGCCAAAATAGTCTGTATTTACTTGTTTGTGTTTCCCAGATAGGCTTGTAAACAACTTCTAGTTTACAAATCTTGTAGCTTGCAGACCTGCTAGGTCATCTGATGAAAAAGAAGGAACAAATGAACCCTAAGACGTATTACCTGTCCATTTTATGTTCCTGTCCACGAACCGATTGAAAAAAGGTTCCTGGCATCATGGCACCCAATGGGCAGAAGACACAGTTATGCAGAGCAGCAAAATATTGTGAAAATAAGCTGTACAAGTAATATCTGCCAAAGGCTGACACGTTCTAGTTTCCGCAGAGTTAGCAAAAAACAGGACACCGTCCAATTCTGTTTAGCAGACAATTCTCAGAAAAGTGATTTTGTAAAGAAGTGAAAACCGGGGAAGGGATGTCCTTGAAGAACTCTTGCACATATATTTATATACATGTGTGCGTTGTGTATTTGTACAAGTCAAAGTGTCATCTCATCAGCTTTAAAAAAAAAAAAAAAAAGGGAGCAATTCTACAATATTGCCCACAGTACTGTTTTATTACCATTGAAGCCTGTCATACTTCAGACTAAAGTCTCTGTAAAATATACAAAGATTTTTGCCATTTTAATTTTGATATTTGGGCAGAAGTCTTTTAATATTATTCTTATGTCTCAATGAACAACATGATTAATCAAGTCATCTGCTCAGAAATAATTTATTTTTATGCACTTTTTAACAGAGGGGTTCCAGGAGAACATCAGCTGAACTTCCAGATACATAATTTTGTACCTTAGAAGGGGGAAACACAGAAAAATAAATGTGTATATGATATGGCTTCCCTCTCTAATTGCTCAGAGGCCAAGTTTGAGCATTCTGAAATTTGTGGTCCGGTGTCAATAGTTCAAAATCTGCATCAGAATTTGTGGCCCATCTCTAGAATTACATACTTTAAAACAACTTTTTCCTCATACCTGACATATTCACTTCAGTACACAAAAGATCAAAGGGAAAGGCTTTGCAAGTTCATCAGTCCCAACCTTGGTAGCATCTTTCAATGGACCATTTGAAGAACAAGCACAAAATGCATTACAGTGACGTGGAATGAACTCACTGTAAGGTGGTATGCAGCTCACTGAATCTCTGTCCACTCTGAGCTTGTTTTATGAAAAAATAAAAGTTCACTTCACTCTAAGAAGGCTTGAAAACACTCCAGGCAGCAGCAGATCTTCGCTTCTGTTCATAGCTCTGAGCTGAAAAACCCATCTGTTTGGTCTCATCTTTGAACTAAATTCATGGTCATCTTACATTTTTTGTTACTGTGTATTTTGCAACAATCACGTAGCAACAATTCCACAAGTTTTGTGCTACATTTCTTTTATTCTACCTGTTCTCTTAGGCTTAAATACTACTTCGAACTGTTACGGATATCCGATCAAAAATACTTCCCCTCAAATCCACAGGCAACCATCTCCAAATCAATGGCAATAGTAGCCTGTTCAAAATTTGACCCCATATATTCTTTGTGAGTGTGAATACCCCCAAGAGCTTTGCACCAGAGACCCCTACAGGGCTAGCTTTACCCATCTGCAAACCGTATTACATATTTTCAATAAAAGTTTTCTGCTAAAAGTGTACAAATAGGAGCCTGAACTACTGATATCTTGTGACAGATTAAAAGGAGAAAATGCAAAAAGATTTTTTGCGGACGCATTTTGACCTAAAGTAATTTCCAGACGTTTATAGCCCTATACGCATCTATCAATACAGAGCAATGTACAAAATATAAGTACCAGAAGTATCATAATTAAGTATCAGAAAGGGGGAGAGGCCCCAGAGGCTGAATGGAGGATGAACAGAAGGCATGCCTT
The DNA here is from genome assembly GCF_047370975.1 of Nipponia nippon. Taxonomy (NCBI): domain Eukaryota; kingdom Metazoa; phylum Chordata; class Aves; order Pelecaniformes; family Threskiornithidae; genus Nipponia; species Nipponia nippon. The sequence goes on along the minus strand of NW_028262336.1, from coordinate 15,849,611 downwards.
CCACAGAGCATACGACTCTGCTTAAAATCCCCCTGAAGCACAACCTCCACAAATTACCAGAACTAGTCCCACAGCGTTCGCAAGTGGCTGTGAAACCTTTCTCTAATCTCCAGAAAAACGTTCAAATAAAAAGTCTGTGGTAGTAACCAAGGCTCTTCAGTGTAAGTAAGGGTGGTATGTTAAGTACATTCAGGACGTACGTTGTGGGGGAAAATCTTCCAGTGAATTTTGCTTTAATACATGCTCAAATGTGGCCTACTAATATTGGCTGACTTCTCCAAACTCAGGCTGAGGCCTTCTCTGGATGTAAATTCAATTTTCTTGCTCTTTTGACCTACAAACCTACTAAGAAGCACATTCCTCTCTCCCGAAATTAATGTGACTTTTGAAGATTCGTGCATGCCAAAGCTGCTTCATTTTCTGCCCAAGTGGGGCCAGTGTATACACCACCACAAGTAAATATGTAAAGGTCAAAATGACTTCATTTTATGCTGCATCTAGCAGAGACAAGCATGAAGGCAGAGACACAAAAGGAAGGACCCTATCTTTTTTCTCATCACCTATACCTCCCTATTTCCAGCCTGCCTGGTATGCAGTTTACTGCAAACCAACTGCTCAACATGCCGTTACGAGCAGCGTGGCTGTAATTTTACCTAACTAAATTAAAAGCCTCTCTTGTGCAGATTACTACAAGTGACTAAATTTTCATTATTGTATCAAATTTCCCCTTTTAAATCACAAGGAAAGCCGCCCAGGTGAGGGCCGAGAGCCTTATTTAATTACAAGTTGCTGTTCAGCTGCGGCAGTCACTCCAGCAGAAGAGGAGGCCGTACCAACAGCAATGGCTGTCCTTGCCTCCTCCTCCCAGCCCTCCGGATGGTCTCTTCATAGCAGGGCAGTTCAACACAGCGAGTCCTGCCGCCCCATTCACAGGCGGCCGTGACTCCAGCCATGATTAGGAAGACAGACGTGGCTGAAGTCCTCATGCAGATACCCTCCTGCTACCAAAATGGTGGTGAATCCACCACAGAAACAAAGCGCTCTTTCCTCAAAAGAGCTCTAAAACAGCTCCTTGTAAAATAAAAGCCTGCCTTACCTGTAACGGGGAGCTGTGCCTGCAGGATGGCAAAGATCACAATCCTCCTCCACTTCATCTTGCTCACCCGGGTGGTGCTGGGGAGCGGGAGGCCGCAGGTGTGGGGCGAGGAGGAGGAGAAGAAGAGGCACCTCCACGGGCTTTGCTCGTCTGCGGGCCCCCGCAGGAAGCTCACCTCCTATGAGGGCTTTCGGAGTCCACCTGCCGGCAGCGGCGCCCAAGCACGCGCCTTCCTCTGCCTCGCAGCCTGAGGTCTGGGGTTTACATTCTTGGTATTGATGTTTGGGGTTTCCTTTTGTATTTTTTTTTCTTTCTTTCTCACTTTTGCAAGATGGTTTTTGGTGGGGTTTTTTTCCAGTTTCTCTGATGGTTCCTAGGATGTCCCAGTCAGCAGCTGCTGATCTCTATGAGGGGCCTAGAGAGGATATGTGGTATCAAATTCAGCCTGACTTCAAAAGGGACACTATATAACTATGTCCAGTGTGCAGTATGGCACAAATAGAAGTTTAAAATTGTAAGTTATAGTCACTCCTGAACAAGTAGCTGGCTAAACTGGTAAAGATGTAAAGTTCATTTCTAAATCGAATTGAAATATGGCCTTACCATGAGAAACTGGAAGTGGCTGCACTCTCAGGGCTACGGGGTGGCCGGCATCAGGGAGAGCTGGGCTCTGCCCGTCCTCGCAGACAGCGGCCACAGGACATAAAACACCAGCACAGTCAGTGCTGCCCGGCTCATTTCAGTTGTACCTGTCTATGAAACGGAGATTCCTTTTGATGTGAACACATCGCATCTTCGTGTTTCGAAAGAGCGTCAGCATGTGCAGAGCTCTGGAGCCATTTTGTCCTCTGAGCCACCGCAGCCCATAGGGTGGAGAGCCTGTGTCATCTCCGCGGGAGAGCACAGCGTGCATCTCCTCCTCGCTTGGCTTGAAACGAAAAGCTTGGCAGCCTCTAGCTACACGTGCCACTCCTAGCTACCGAGTGGGCCATGAGATCAACCTTCTTGCTGCTTGAAGCTGTCCTCTAGCGACAGATCCCGAGGCAGACGGGCGCGCCCCAGGAGCGGCATGAGTGGTTTGAAGGTGACTGCATTCTGGGAGCTCACAGGGCTTTCCAGCCCCATGTTGTGGGCTGGTCCGTTAACACGGTCCTCGCAGCGACGCAAAACGGAGCAGGTCTGCCTGGCAGCCATGCTGGCGAAGCCTGGTTTCCCGCAGGGCCACGTTCTCCACCCAGCACGATGACCGCGGTGCCTCCCACGCTGCCCTAAGCCCCTGCCACCCCCGGGCTCTCCCGTGCCTGCCTCCGTGGGGCCCGGCAGCTGGGCACGCAGCCCCAGGTAGCACATGTACGTGTGACTGACTAACCCAGCAGCCCAGTGTGAAAGCGAAAATGCCCTAGTTTTTCTGCTGCTCTGAGGGGACTAATAAGATCGCTGCAGCTAGCTACACAAAACCACGAGCAGAACCCGTTGCGTTGGAGTCTCCTTTGTTTAGCTGGATTGATGTTGACCCCCCGGGTGAAAAGCGGTTGGGGTGGTGGTGAGCGGCAGGGTGAGCCGGGAGAATCACAACGCCTGTTTCCTTGCGAAGCCAAGCTAGCGATCAAATTGGGCGGTATTAAAGCAGCACTCTAGGCAGCGGTGGATAACCACACAGGCAACAGAAAAAGCACGCTTTAGCAGTAACCCAGCAAATGTCACTCTGGAGAACGCTTTGCACTACGAGCTGGAAAAACACAAACTGATTTGTGTTAACAATATTAAATCATTTCATTATGCTTTTACCTGAGGACCTTGCCATGCTTTTCAAATTAGCCTTACTAAAGCCAGGGCAGTTAAGCTTTTACAGATAAAGAAATTAAGTGTTAAGGGAGACAGGGGAAAGAAGGAAGACAGGGAAAACAAGGGACTAGAACTCAAAGAGAATCAGGGACACCTGGGAGTTGTTTGGTTTTCTTTTTTTTTGTGGTGTTTTCTTTATAACAAAACAAAAAAAAAAAGAAAAAAAAAAATCAAACCAACCACCACGGAATTTTTAAATGCATAGGGAAAAAAGCCAGGGGAGAGCTAAGCTGTGGTTAGGGGTACTTCCTCCTCAACATTTCTCATTGCATTATTATTAAGAAGCAGCAGCAGCTAATAAAAGGATTCATTTAGGGCAAGAGAGGGGAGAAGAAACCCAGCATAATGAGATGAAATTAAGAAAGGTGAAATCTGGAGTTTCAGAAAAGCCTTCCTGAGAAGGAGATATTAGACAGAAGTAATTTCTCCAGCAAAGTGTTAGGGCATTTATATGAAACCCATACCGCTCGACGCAGTGATGCCAACTCTCACTTTGTAAGAAACCTCCCATTATTGTGCTCCTTTCAAATGTGAACAAATAAAAATTTTCCCTTTTATTAACAGAAAGAAAAAGTACATTTCAGACAACTGTGAATTAGAAAAGCTTGAAAACATGACTTAGATGCACCCTAAAGCCTGAAACTCAGCCTCCTCCCCCCGCTCCCCATCAAAATACAACTGGTCAACAGAAGATTGCTGAGTGTTTACAATAGCAATACTACTAATACATTTCAGGATCAGAGCTTAGGGCTGGGAGGAAGGACAAGTATCTCAATGAATAATTGCCTTTTTCTTTCCATTTCTAATTCTTAGAAAAGAAAGAGGAATGTGCGTCCCCAGCAGGTACAGGAACAAGATTGGTGGTAACTATTTCCCGATAGTATGAAGACAACTGGCAGGGTGAGAGTTATTGTGCGTATAAGACATAAGGATTTATAGTCTTTTGAAAGCAAAGTAAATTGAAGTTCTTGGAAGAAGGAGACCAAGAAATTTGTCACCTTGCTGTCTGCAGTAATGAAGGCTAATACACTGATAAACAGTATTATGCTTTTATTTAATAATTATTATATATTGTACCAGCCAATACCAAAATTATTAGTATTACTAGTATCAAAACCTAGTGCTGCACGCCATTCTGTGATACTTAGACTTTACTGCTGAGCCTCTGCTCTCCCCCGGCCTTGGGGAGGGTTTTCTTTGTGGCTCTTCTACCCCAAAAGCTGCAAGGGAAGGCTGGAGATGGGCTCTGACTCGCCGCCAGGCAGAAGGCAAAGCACTGCCCATGAGAGCCACCATGCATTGAAGCTGAAAGAGGTGTCATTAGTCCCAGAAATGGCTGTGCTCGGGTTCACGGTCTATATTCCAACACAAGCTGGATAAAGCCCTTTCTGTCCACTTCCCCATGTAACAGAAGATTGGCTGAAATAAGGAATTAGTGAAGGGAAAGAGACCCCTGTTCCCACTGCAGGCTGCCTAAATCTCACTGACACCTTATCAAAAAGCTAAAATAATATCATATTAGTTACTGATATTTTTGGGTAACTATTTTCAAAGGAGCAAATGGCACTGCTCATCACTATTCCGCTGACCTGTCTCCTCCTGTTATTGATCATAGCTTCCCCCTCCAGCAGAAAGCCAGCAAATTATCACTTTATTCAAAGTGTTGAGGCCAAAGGTAAGGAAAAGGAATGAAGAGCTGTATAAGAAAGGGAGATTAATGGCAACAGTAGGCACACTGAGAGAACAGCAGTTGGGCCAGCGTGTTTTGATGTCTAGATAGGGAAAGGTCAGAGAAACAGAGTATATGGACTTCATTTAGAAGTGTGGGTAGAGTCAGAAAAAGCCTTTGCATGACAGTGCCCCTAGAAATTCTCTCCTCCCCATCCCTCAGCTTTTGAAATAAGGCAAGTTTATCATTATAATCTAAATACAATGAAAGTATACAAAAGAGCAATCATGCTTGTATTATGAGTTATTCTCACAACAAAAAGCACAGAAGATGCAAATCACATGAAGTCAAGGACTACAGAAAAAGAGAAAGGGGAAGCGGTCTCTTCTCTAGGAAAAAGCTTTTCTGTGCTCATACAGCTTGCAATTACGCGATGAGGACTGATTTTCTTAGAGCGTCGTCTTCTTTTCAGCCTATTTGGTCTTTGCATCTCTAGGAACTACATAGCACAGTAAAAACTTCGGCACCTCCTGCCCACATTGTGCATTACGCAATCTCATACGTGCATTTTTACCAACAGTTTAAGCCATACTGATGTTTCACTTTACTCACTTCAGTCAGACCGTAAGAACTTTGTTAACACTGGACTAGAAATGAATGCCAACAGTAGTTCAGCTGAATCAGCAGCTATTTTTCTCAATACAGACAAGGCCACAGTGGAGACATAAAACCCTCCCTGCTGGGTTAAGAAAAGCTCTCAGCTAAACTTGACTCTTTATCTAAACATCCGGGTGGAGGAAAGTGCATTTCAAGAATTACCTGCACTGGGAAGACTGCAAGATTTGATCTATGGTTCCTGAAACAGAACAGGTCAGGGAATTGAAGTGGTCCCCAAGTACAACTCAGCTGTGTTTAATGCTGGTTAAGGTGCAGCTCATTATCTGTAAGGATAACATCTTTCAGAAAATAGACAAGGTATGCATTCAATTGGTTCTGTGCATCAATATGCCATTCTTTCTCTGGACACAAGAAATCCTGGAACAGCTCTAATGCAAGGGGCTGATTCATCCCCTGAAGCATCCCCTTTTCACGCTTACTGGTTATGCTTTGACTGTACTATAAAAAAAAGCAGCAGGGTTTGCAGTTTTAACAGGAAATAAATGAAAACTGAAAAACAAACCCACACCACAGTCAAGCTGCGGATTAAAAAAATAACTACACACTGCCCTCTGGCTCATGTATTGCTACCACAGAGAGCTTGCCTGTAATCATCACCGCAGACTGCTGGGACTGAGAACAGGTCAGCCATCAGAAGTTCTCCTAAGCCTATTTTATACAGTTAGTACTTGCAGGCAAAATTAATACCTACATCACCTGATAGAGGAGCTGGCCAACTTTAGAGACGGGAGAATCCAGACAGACAGCAGAGTCTTGCCCCCGACCCAGCAGGGATTGACGGCTGTAGTACCAGAACTAACTCAAAAAGTATCAAAACAATTTTTGGAAACGTTCACACACAGATCATGGGTGTTAAGCAACAATTTTCTCTGGTGAGCAAGCTGCAGCCCCCAGCAAGGGATGCCATTCACACAGTAGACTTAATACACTGAAAAAGTCTGCTGTTTACAGTGTGTAAGCCCACAACTTCTATTGACAAAATGTTGCGGACTGACAGTCCTACATTGCTTCACTGCATTTCAATGCACTGTAGTGCCTTACAGTGAAGCTTCAACTGGGTTCAACTGTGCTAATCCCCTTGGACTGCAGCAATTAATACTTATTTAGTGATAATTGCTGCATTCCAAGAGGATTAGTCCCTGCCCTGCACTTTTGCCAGCATTGCAAACAGAGAGCTGGAAAGAAGACAGTGTCTAACTACGGACCTTGCTTTGCAGCTCCCAACAGGGAGACAAGAGAAGTTGGTCTCGCTATAACTGCTCCCCTCTGTGTGTGAAAATACTGCTTTTCCAAGTCAAAAAACACTTGACTGTCACTACTCCTTGCAGCTGCATTGTGCAAATAGAAACCCTGCCACATCCAAGGGGGGGGAGAAAACAGACACCTGCACAGTACCATAAAGACAAACACAGCCATGAGTGTATGTTTCCTGTGGGAGATGATAAGCAGGCCCTGATGCAGTGTAAGAACAAATTCCTATTCATTATCTTGGGGTTTTTTTTTTGTGACTAGCAGTCTCCTGTTCCCGCTACAGTCTTAAAATTTTCAGTGCAACATAGGTTTTGAAAACCTATAAAGGAGATGTTAGTAGAAACTTAAAACGCACCTGCGCTGAATACTCAGTTTTGAGAATACTGAATGTGTAATGGTCCAATTCTTTCCTCCCCAGTGAAGCCTTTATGATCTGCTCTGGATTTTTTTTTTTTTAATGCACTGGAAAGACCACTGCTTACGTCATATCTTACGAAGGAAGCACAATGCTTCTCCTCCTTTAGGCTAGCCAAGCTACTCTTTCACATCATTAACATTTTCACCTGTTAATTGCAGGTGAATTTCCCTGATTACATTCCAGCACATGTAGAAAAATTCTGGGACTTTACAATACTTTTATATTCGTGAAAGACACATAACCTTACTGATCAATTATAGTCTGTACAGCCATGCAAGAAAACACTGAAGGTGCTCTGTAATTAAAAATAGCATTTCCAGAATGTGTGTTTAGTGGTAAAGACAGATTTTAACACCTATGACAAGTATCTTCATTTCCTTTATTTTCTTCCCCTCTTCACCCCTAACACATACCTCTTCTGCATTTTTCAAATGCTCATCTGGGGGAAAACTTAATGAAATGAACTGAAATTCATTTAACCATTTAAAACAAATCAAAAATCCAATTCATGCTTGATTAGGCAATTGTTTTTGGCTAAATGACAACAGGAAAGAACTACACGAGGTTCTTATAATAATATACTGCAGGTTTTGTGCAATTATTTCTATATTTTTTATCCCTAAACAATTTCTTCATTTCAATCTAGAAACAGTTACTTTTTAATACCAGGTGATGTTTCATAGGTTCCATTGGCATAAAACATTATAGAAATACAAAGTATCTTAATTTTTTCACATAAATATACATGCTTAAATATGCAATTACATACATGCTACCTAGCATTTCTTGAAAGTCTGTCTTTCTCCATGTTTGCACACACATACACATACCCTCTGCATAGCTTTGTCAAGTTACTCTGTGTTTGCAGCAACCAAAAGTCATCTTGTTTTTAAAACAGTCATTCCTCTCATCTAAAGGTACTGAGATGATTTACAAGTATTTTACATGAATCCTGCAAATTGGTACCAATCTACATTTTATAGATAAGGGATGGGGGGGTGGGCAGTGTAAGGGTGCAAAATGAGTAAGGTTACAACCTGAGTCAGTGGCAGTAGCAAAAATAACGTGAAGTAGTTCTAGACCTGGTATGGGTGCACTGACAACGTTATTGAGGTTAAGGGAGAGACTCCCCTCTCTCGACAAGAACCGCACCAATTGTTGGATCTGCCGCCGTAAGTGTGCCATCTCTTTTGTTTGAACTGGAGAAAGTATGCAAAAGCAAGCCTAACAGCTGCAGGAATCGGAAGCAAAGAGTAACGGGGACTTGTTAAGGCTTTTCTATCTAGGATATGAAGAGCTAGAGAAAAAAATAATTCAGAACAATCACTACAGCTATCAGGTTCTTTGAGTAAAAAGAAAACATCCACTAAATAATACAAAATTTCACCCCTTCAGATACTAACTGCATACCTGGTCTCAGTCAAACAGAAGACTCCAGGCAGCTCTGCAACCAGCACAATTAACGAAGCTCAAATATTTAAAAAGCGTGACTTTCGTACCTTTAATGTACATGAACTGGGTTTTGTTTTCTCTCTTGAGCTCCCAACTGTCATGAGATATATAGAAGCTTTGTGGCTTCAAGATCACACTATCCATTTCAAATCTAAATCGAGTTAAAAAGTCTGACAAAAGCAAGTGTCCAGACAACATGGTTACACACCTCATTTCCATAGAAAAGTGGGCTATGAAGAACATTGACTACTACAGCAAGAATGAATGACCTTTACACACTAATCTTATTACACTATAATATTCAACACACAAACTCTAAGAAAGCCACTAGACACAAAAGTTCTTCAGTCAAAAAGCCCTGGGAGCAACTCCAAGAGTTTTGCACAAGAAGCTCGTGGACTCAGCTTACCAGCAAGGAAAACAGAGTTGTCAGGGAGCTCCTCCAGAGCAGGGGGGCTAGCAGGGCCGCGACCTCGTCACCAAGACACACAGTCCCACGTTACCTGGACAAGAAGAGCAGTCGGGTGACAGCAACCAGGGTCAACCAGAGCAGAGGCAGGTTTGAGGTGAAGTCAGTGGGACTAGGCAACGAGCAAGGGCCTGAGCTCCAGCACAGCCCCCCAGCAAAGAGGGGAAGATTCAAAGCAAGCTTTCCCCAGCTCTGCCTCACCACCCAAACACCTGCACGTAGTCAGGGCTGGCCTCCAGCACGGGCAGCCCAAACCACTAGAGAAGGGCTGGGCAGGGCTCAAACAACCCAACAAGATTAATCAGCTGTTGGAAATTACAAATCAGAATCAGGTGGTTTAGCTCAGCTAACAATAAGCCTAAGCCAAAGCATCATCAGGCTAACGAACACCCTCGTTTTGGATTCTTATAGTTAGTAAGTAGTGAGAGAAATACACACTATTGAGTCTGGAGGTGGCTGCTCCCAGTCAATGTTCCGAGGCGTTCTACACCTGTCTCCATTTCCTTTACTAGAGTTTCTTAATTTAAAAACCTTTAAATCATTTTCATGGATATTACTTCTGAGCACTCCACAGCACAAAATGATTACAAAACACAAAAAAATGATGACTGCTCTTTTTTTAGCAGCTACCAGGCTGCTGTGTTTATGGAGGAGAGCATTCATAATGTAAAGCACTGTAGAAAAAGAATTTGTTCGTATCATGCCCCCTGTCGCATGCTTTTGCAGCATCTTTGAGTTATGATGAATTCAATAACCGATTTTAAGTATTAAACATTTAACAATCAACCAGAATGTAAGCCTACGGCACCCTCTTGTGTTCAACAATAATATAGCAGTTTATTTGATTTTGAATCTTTCTAGGTTCAGTCTGTTGTTATTCAGGAAAAACCTGTTGAAGACAAATTCATCCATTAAGTTATGATTAATACTTTTTGTATTAATCTGATACTCTGATTGAGCTACCTCTATTTTACTGTGAAGATCACAGATACAACACTAAATAGCTAAGAAATTAATTCCAGATAGAATTGAATAAAGGATTAAAATAATACCTGATATACATAAGCTCTATTCTGTAGCAATGTAGCATGTCGCAAGAATTTATTGGACATAAGTCTTACATTAAAACACAAGAAAGAAACTGAAAATCAAGAAGCAGAAACACAAACATGCCAATGAGCAAGATTAGTAGACAAAGGAAAAGCATAACTGTATCATTAGAGAGCCAGGCTGAGATGATCCTAATTAGATTCCCAGCTAACAAACATCCCGTGACTTAGTGAGGTGCCTAAGGTTATTATTATGGAGACACTGAACTTCCAGGGCACGGAGAGTGACTTCATGACTCTTTAGAATATGCTCAGATACGTCAAGCATGCCGTGGCAGAGGATACACATAGTCAGAAGTCAAAACGCTGATTCATTGTTTACAGCTGTACTAATTTCTTATACTTGGCCTCTTCTATTCTAAGCCACAATATTACTTCTGGATATCAGGAAAAAAGGAAACATGCCCACCAGTGAATTCCTGCATGAGCCTAATACAACAAAGGCAAGCACAGGGAGAAGAAAAGAAGGTGAGGAGAAACAGGACAAAAGCTGATGACTTTCTTGAGCTACTAATATTTACACACGTATTACTAAGGCAGAAAAAGAGAGAGATGTTTAGTATGATTGATACCCTAGTCTGCTTTACATGCCACTTCTACATACAAAAATATCTTTATCCAAGTGTTTAATGAGATGTGTAGATATAACAACTACAGATAATTCTTCTCTGATTAACCCTCAAATCCATCTCTGTACGTGTAGCTTAAACATTCTGTTGTTCACCATTTTCCAAAACAAACATCTGGCTCGGGTCCTCTCAAATTTCAAATGTAAAGATATTTGGATGATCTAAAATTACTCCAATAAAATCCAGTAGTATTAAAAAACTGTTTAAGATGAATTGTTACCAACAAAGCCCTCCCTCTCCCAATCAGAAAATACTTGGGAATTGGTACCAATAGGAATATCAAATCCAACAAGACAACCAGAAACAAAACAGGATTATTCACCCTCAAATGAAAGTGATTCTTTTAAACGTGGCATACAGGTTTTGGCTGGCATAAAGTTAATTTTTTTTTCATGCTAGCTATGTTTTGAATTTGTGACAAAAACAGTGTTGATAACAGGACAGTGTTTTAGTTATTGTTTACACAGAGTCAAGACCTTTTCTGCTTCCCACACCACCAGTGAGTAGGCTGGGGGTGCACAAGAAGTTGGGAGGCGACACAGCTGACCCCAACTGACCAAAGGGATATCCCACACCATATGACGTCATGCTCACTATATACACCTGGGGGAAGAAGAAAGAAGGGGGAGGGACGTTCAGAGTGATGGCATTTGTCTTCCCAAGTAACTGTTAATGCATGATGGAGCCCTGCTTTCCTGGAGATGGCCGAACACCTACCTGCTTATGAGACATTCATCTAGGTATGTAGAAGCCCTAGCCAGAAGAAATAATCAAATAAGGCTTCATCGTATTTATTTTCACAAAGTCCACTGTTATTATTTTACATTGTTTCACAGTATCAGATGCAGAAAAGAAAGTGAAACACAAAGATGCTTATTTCATCCAAGGAGGGAAAGCCAGGCGTAATAGGGGTGTTTCACCATTTACCCTAGCAAGCGTATAAGACTCCAGAGCAACAATAAAATAAGAGCTCTGAAGAGAGGGTGCTTGTGTGAAAGAGTGTGAGGGAGAGAAGTATTCTTGAATGTGAAATAAATAACACTCGACACCACTTGTCCACTTGTCAAAAAATATTTTCATTTTAACAAAAGCCCAGTATCATCAGTCTCACACATCAGAAGTTATAGAGTGACATGTAATGAATTCAATTGTCCCCATGGAAAGGAGCAAGTCCATACCAGAGGAGCGTTTGAGTTTCCACAATTGTTTTGCCTTATATAAAAATATTTTCCAATTTCACATTTAATGTCAGTGTTATCTTAACATAAATTGGTTCCACATTCTAAGTCTTTTTGATCCTAAGTTAATTTTCAAATAGTAGAGCAGAATGTGTTCGATACAGTAACAAGTACCTTTTTTCCCCTTGCAGAGAAGGAAAACTTAATAAGTTAAGTCAAAAATACTTTCACAAATCATTTCAGTATTTGAGAAAAGTAGTGATATAACAACAACATTAAGATGTAGAGATCATTTGACATGACGAATTCCACTGTTCTATACACGGGTCTGCCTCTAAGGAGTCTAAATTCTCACATTCTTTACTCTGTAAAGTAAGTAATATTTGCTCATTGTAAAATCAACTTAATTGTTCATAATCCCTTTTGGATATTTGTGAACTTAACACATAGGAGATGAGAGAGGATGTAAAAAGGTGTTAATTTATTTTTTGTGGTTGTGTGGGGCTTATTTTAACAGAGAATTAATTATGCACACCTTTCATTAATTTTCATTCTCTACAAGTCATGAATCATCTGTGTCATACTGTATTGCTTTTTTTCCTCACTTCTCGGTTACTAACCCAAAATTGCTGTGTAAGGCTTCCAAAACCAAAAATCTGCTCAGTTCTACTGTTGAGGGTAATAAAAGCTGTTACATTGCCATCTGATCAGACTAACAAAGCTGAAGACTTCAGAATCCTAATCAGAAAACATTTACCCTTTACAACATTCTCATTGAATTTACAAGCCACTACTCTTCTTATACTAAAGTCAGATACTTTAGGTATTACCACCCTGCTTCTTTTAAGGAGTCAGGGCATTTAACCACTTCCAGCTGAAGAGTTACCAAGAACTTACCATGATGTATACATACAGTTTGCATGAACACAATTGTATTCTATAGCACATTCAAAATAGGCAGCAAATTAGAAAAATGGCTCAAATGAGGGAGTGTATTAGCGTGCAAAGAAAATTCTTAACAGAATTTGGGAACTCAGCGTACCATTTGCCATTGTAATAGAAGCAATGCTTTCCATTCCACAGTCAGCTGAGCCATCCTGTAGTACTTTGCCATAAAGGTCTAAACTAAACTGGTATTAAAAATAAAACTGGAGCGTGCTCACAAACAGCTATTATTTAACTAAGGCATTGAAAGGTTTAGAACTGGACTAATCCTTTAGTTTCCAGTAAACACAGCCTTTCTGAATGCAGACTGTCAACAGACAGACATCTGTCCAGAATCACACCCAATGAATAAAATTTAATTATGGCTTATGCACAAAGGTTTTTGAGTATGACAAGATTCAAGCTATGCTAGTTAGTGAGAATTTCCATTTGCTTCAGAAGGGTTATACAAGCTCATTAACAATGCAAGGTATTTGATTTTTTGCATTATTAATTCAGCTCTACAATACGTAGGGAAAAAAAAAAATCTTTCATGAAACAGCCAAAGTAATTCATTTGTATATCAGCATCACCAAGGATCTTCTTCCACCTACAAGGAGTAAGAATAAGAGTGAAATTGAATGCGTAAGTGTTGACTGTGCTAAAATGTATTTCAAAGTTTTGAAGACTTCGTTTTCTGCAGACAACAGAACACAATTTCTCTATACTTCAATATCGTAATGACAGATTCAAAAGCAATTTTGTTTTCAAAATATTAAGCAATATGGCTGCTATCCCATTAATTCAGGTTCATAAATGCTGAATAGTCTCACTACTTTTAATTATTAGACCAAAATATCATCTGTCTTGCAATTAATTCAAACAGAGGACAGTGACCGTGCCCAGTCTATGAGTCCTTCCTCCCAAGAAACTGTATTTAAGCTGAGGTACAAGTGCAGTTAACCAGGGATAGTTCTATAGATACTACACTTGATATTGTTAAGTAGGTGGATCCCCTATTCAAACATATCATGATTTCAGACGCTGCATCCAGTAGACTACTTAGGGAAAAGACATAAATGTGTATAAGAAACAGAGACAGTTAATATACACTGTTACTAATAAGGAGAAGTTTTACAGGTTCCAAATATAATGACAGTTAAGCATGCAAAACTTAAGTACTTACTAAGGCTTGACGCTGTAATATTCTTCTGGTGTCACAATTTTCAATCCACCAAAGTAGTCCAGGACCCAAATATTGGTGATGTTGAACTTGGCAAAGAACCAATTATGATCCTTAGGCCAACTTTCCATTTCAGGGTGGCGACTGAATAATGCTTTTTTTGCTACACCTGCTTCTGAGTCATTCACCTAAACAATAACCAGCAAAATATTACAGTAAGATACAGTCATGTGACAACGAATTTTAGCTAAAAAACCACTGCTGACTGCAGTGTGCTCTTTTCAGTTTAGCCATGTCTTGTCCCAAAGGACTCATTACTGTGGCAGAGTCCACTCATCTTCACTGTGGTGTACAACTGTACATGAGACAGACAAAACCTCCAAGGTAGTTGCTTTTAATATTAATCAAAAGGGTGCTTTTAAAGTAAGCAAGAGCAAGAAGGTACTTCATCAACATAAGAATAAATCTTTCAACAAATAACAAAACAGAGAAGTATGGATTCTTGCTGAATTATTACACCGCAATGCTTTAGATGTAATTTTACCTCGTCTGCACCTGCTCACTCGAACAGACACAAACAGATCTGACTGTGTTCAGATGTATGCAAACACACACACACACAAATAGGATGACACAACAGAATCTACAAGAGAAGGGAAGCTGAAATGTGTGACAGCACTTAATATACAATGTGCAAATGTTTAAAGGGTTAAATCAACAAGTTATTGCTCCAGGTATAGTACAAGAGGAACTAATCAAATTAAACAATTCCATTACTGATGAGAAACCCACCACAGCAATTAAAGCATTGCTGGAGTGTACTGTACAAATATCTGAGGTGTGAAAACACCCAACAAGAATTTAAACTATCCTATAAGAGATAAATGATGATTAGTCCTCATCCTCAATCATTATCCTCACTAATGGGATTACGATCTTCAATGATTAACACATGCAGTTCTAAATTCCTTCTACAGGACACCAAAGTACTGGAGCATGAATGAATACTGCCCTGGCAGTAACACCACCAGATAATACAATGCACTTTTTCTGTCTCTAATACCTGGGACGTTATAGCTCAGGCTAATATTTACTTTATTAAAGCTTCAGAAGCACATGTCACACCACACGGATCAAAGAATTTAACTGAGCAGAAGAGATGGAAAAACCTTCACACTTCATTCACAAGAGAATTGTCTTAGACTTCTTAGTTTCAAAACAGGTCTAGAGGAATAAGGGAGATTTCCTTCATTACAATATTGTCCTCCCAAGTTCCTTGCTAAAGACACACCAACACAGCTCCTGCAAATATCAAAGGGTAACTTCATTTTCCTCACACAAACTACGAGCTAGCCTTCTGGTATCACGGCACATAACATCTCTTCATATACTTTCGCACAGAAATTCTAACCTTTCTCTTCTCCATCCACTAAACAATACTATTTGATGGACGTAATCTTGTCCAGTGTCAACTTTCAGCTGCTTACCTTTACAATGCTCCCACAGAAGATTATGTGGGCACAGAGGGGATTCTGGGGATCATATCTGTGCTTCTTGCAGTAAGGAGTCTGTGCCAAAGACACAGTTAAGGAGGCATTTGAATTGATCTGAAAGGCAAGTAGTAAGAGAAGAGGTTTACACACTTTTGTGAGAAAAATGTCATACCCACCATATTTTCAGCTTTTGGTACTTTATTCAGCTCAGTATTCCCAGTAAAAAGAACAAAGCTGTCATCTTTTCCTAACTATATCTGAAAGCCTACTTAAATGAGCTCTGAATCTGAAAGAAAGCCCCGTTTAGAAGTGTGCTGAAGTTTCTTAGCATAAAACATAAGCCTCATGAAACAGCACTCCTTCAAACTCTGAATTCAGTATACAGTCTAGCTATTTCACATTCAAATAATGATATATTTCAATTACATACATACAGGACAGCATGGGAGACAAGACATACAGTGAACTTAATGAAGTTAAATCTGGTGGAAGGACAAAGGGTTACTGAAATGTAACCGAGTTTCACAACTGTTGATGAAATTAGTTAAAACACAAACACACACACCCGCTATCAAAACAAGCCTCCCCAAACTGGTCAGCTCTTTTGAAGTTTAAAACAAATTTTAAAAGTTAGGTTTAAAAAATCCTGAGTGTTTAAGTAAGATGCCTAACTTGAAGAATTAAAGAATCTGTACCCGATGATTGTTTTTCTAAAATTAATTTGGTGAACACAGCTTGAAAAGTATTGGTGCAAAACAGGATTGCCTACTGCAGAATGTCACACGCTAAAGTTCATTTTCTGCCAGCAAAGAAAGTTTATGTGCTTTGGGAAGTTTCATTAAAAGAGCTCATCTCAAAAAGAAACTCCCAAAAGCCACTTAAGTGCTGTGTAGTGCGGTACCCCTGAACTGGTACACAGGAGCCACCACTTGACTCACAGAACTGGTCGGAAGTTGCTTAACTACAAAACAGCTGAGGCATGATTATTCAGCACTATCTCCTGCCAGACCTCTCCCTTACACGTGACTGTCACAGTCAAATGTTTCTGCCCTGTAACAGCGGAGTAAGGATCTGTTGGGGAGCCTTCTGAAGGAAAATGTTCCTTAACAGTTCATACCGTGATTTTTAGGTTATTCTCAAAACAAAAGTACGTAGGCGGGTTGGAGAATGAGATACTGTACAAGATGAATTAGGCTTTCTGCAGCACTTAGATACATAATTAAGCTATTTTAACATAACAAACTAAAACCTGACAGGGAACAAACAAAAAAGGCTTACAGTAAAACAAAGTTTGAAAAATTCGTATTATTTGTGTTTATTTGTTTTACTAATACTGTACTAGTTACTAGAACAAAAGGGTTCCCTTTAATAAACGATGCGTACGATCACTACTTCCCTAACTTTTTAGCCAACTCTCTCTTGACCACAGCCAAGCAGAAGAGGTGAGACAAGGCCAATTGCACACACTTAGAGCCCCAGCATCCCTGTCTGCTGCCATCCTTTGGGCACTTGCCTTTATTGTAAGCTCCAGAGATTTAATTACTAGTCTTTCAGTAGCCTGCGTAGGAGCCCTCTTTGCTCAAGCCCCACACCACCAATTTCGAGTCCTTTTGATATTTTTTGTGAGGTTCTCCCTGTTTAAATATTCTGTGGGTCCTCATTTCTCTACCCAGTGCTTATGGAAGCTTCAGCCACTTCCTCTACCAGAGTGCTGCTTCACAATTTTTCAGGCCGCGGTCAGCAGGAACTTCTTAGGAGGGCTACTGCGTGTCCACACAGACAGTACCGCTTTACATTTAGGTGGTCAAGGGCTCTTAATTGTCCCCGGGGCTCCCAAATGAGGCGACATCCATGGAAGCGGCAGTTAGCACCATCACGTTGCCTGCAGAAAATGCTGGCGTAAACCCTGACTCCTGCCAAAGAAATCCCAACCACCACTTGCTGCTCAGACGCAAAAGCAGAGGCAACCAAGAAAAATTCGACATTGCCTTAGTAACCTGCATGCTTCTCAGTTTTAAGCCTCTTTTACCGAGGCCCCACTTACGTTTGCGGCTGACATACCCCAGTGCCAGAGCTGGTTTTGCGGGACCCCCCCTCCCCCGTCCGCCGGCTGAGGGGGCCAAACCCCGCCTCGCCGCTGCCCGCGGCCCGGCTGCTGCCGCTCACCTCCAGGTCCTGCACGGAGATCTCCATGTCGGTCAGGTAAAGGTAGGGGACGCCGCTGCCGCTGAAGGGCCCCGGGGGCCCGTCGCTGAGGGAGAAGATGTTGGCGAAGGGGTGGCCGCGCAGCCCCTCCTGCACGGAGAGCGTGGCCAGCGCCCCCCAGTCGCAGTTGTGCAGCACAAAGCGCGCCATGCGCGCCGCCTCCTCCGGCGGCGGGATGGCCCCGCCGGCCGCCTGCAGCAGCAGCAGCAGCGGCTGCAGCAGCAGCAGCAGCGGCGGCAGCAGCAGCGCCACGCAGAGGGGCAGCGCCGTCGCCATCACGCACCCGCCGCCAGCCGCCACCAACTGCCCCGCGCCCCCAGCGCCGTCCCCCACGCCCCCTGCACCGCGCGGGGAGGGGCGGGCCTCCCTCTGCTCTCCGCCAATCGGAATAACGCTGCCCGCCCTCCTTCACCAATGAGGGCGCGCCGGCAACAACCTTGGGAGTGGGAAAGTAGCCTGTCCGCTGTCAGCCAATGGGCTCGCGATGTCCGGTCTCTTCAGCCAATGAGAACTGCTGGGAGGCGGGGACAATCCCCACAGCTCTCGGCGGTAAACAACTCTGACGGTTCTGCCGCGCCGTCGGGAGGGGAGGGAAAGGGGGCGGAGCCACTTGTAGCCCAGCAGCCAATGAAAGGCCTCTTCAGAACTCTCTGCCAATCACGTTCCGCGGGCGGCCCCGCCCGTGACGTGCGGGGTAGAGGCGCGCGCAGGCCCAGTAACGGCCGAGGTGTTCGCGAGGCGGCCCGAGCCGGGCAGTTGGGCGGCGGGCGGCGCTGACGGGTGGCGCTGGCGGCTGCGGCTGCTGGCGCCGCATGTGCGGGCGGTGCGAGGCGGCCCACGGGCAGCTGCAGCCGGGCCAGTCCCGCAGAATGGCTCTGCCGACGTTCGGGCACCCACTCGCTTGGAGGCGGTCTCTTTTGCAAAGTCTGAGTGACCCGGCATGGGTCATGGCGTCAGCACGGTGCCCAGCAGCCGTCCCCTGGCATTGTCGCTGGTTTGTCTGGCCAGGGAAGTCAGTCATACCCACCGGGTGGCTGTGGCACTGTCTGCCCTGCTATCCCTGGCTGCTGCTAAATCGATCTCAAAGGCTGGCTCTGTGTCACGACAAGTATTTGTGTCCCACCTTCCTTGAGGAAAACCTTGTCATCTAATACAACAAGCAGGGTCTACCTGAAACTGTTTTGGACTGTAAAGCTCATAGGACCATTTGCCACTAGGCATAGCTCAAGTCTTACCACTTGCAAACTGCAGGATGTGTGTCAAACCCATCTTTTCTATGAGACTCGGTTTTACTAGTTGAACAACCTCTGGTCTTCAGTGCATTACTTACAGAAATAAATACTGAGGTACACCTCATTTTATCCGTCACCTTGTGCTCAGTCACCTTATAAAGAGTTGTATAAAGAAATGTTTTTAACTGGGGTCATACTGAGACTTGATTCAACTTTCCCTAAAAGAAGGGAGATTTCCATTTTTCCACTTCAATCTTACCAAGTGCGTTGGTACAGTTGGACTTGATGATCTTAAAAGATCTTTTCCAACCTAAACGGTTCTATGATTCTGTGTCTACTCTATGTATACAGCAATGCAGCACAGAGAAACCCACATTACCCTTGCGTGACTACCATCTGCCGCCAGGTGCCCCATAGCACCCATAGCTAATAGCAGGCCAGATGAATCATTTTGTTGGGCTGAATTCAGGAAGGAAAACACCCCACACACCCATTCCCTACCATTTGTGTACTGTCCTGTTGTGTACAAGCAGAACAAAACAATTTTCCCTCCAGTATTACCCTTAACCTGCAGAGAGCCTGGCTTTCCCTCCGGGGCACCAACAGCCCGAGCCTTCTGCTGCTGTCCTCTCCTGGCGATGCTCAGGAGAAACGTGTGTTTTGTTATAACTAAAAAGCAAAAAAATAAAAAGGCTTCCCCAAACCCAGCCACTCAGCTCGGGTAGGTAGCTGAGCTTGTGAGTAGCACATGCTGCAGCCACTAAGGCAATACAAGCAGCCTTGTTTGTCAGACAGGACAAGTGATATTTCAGGGCAGAGCGCTAAGGAGAAAAGTGGCAAGAAAAGGAGCAAGGCATGAGAGAAAAGCTGGACGAAAGGTTGTCTTTATGTATGTAGGATTATACGATATATTGAGATGAGAGGCAGGAGTGGAGTGTGTTGAAGGGAAAAAGACAGCAGCTGTTCTGCAGGAGTGAAAAGGGTATGGGAGAAAGGGCTGAAAATGGTCTAGAGGAAACGTCTTAGGAAAGAGAAGGACATGAGGAAGACAAACTGCAACAAACTCTTTTCGTTAGAGATGTTTCTAGCTAAAACAGACAGAGACATTATAGCTTCCTCTTTTTTTCTCCCCACCAACTTGTGCGTCCGTACCCAGAAACTGCTTGTTTCTCTCTGTTTTCAAGCAGTCCTGCCCTCTGAGAGCCTGGGGGGGGTCAGTATTTACTTGATGCAGTCAAAGGGATGAGTGGCAGAGGGAGGTGGAGGGGGTGAGTGTGTGAATGATTTTCCTGGGGAGCAGGAGAATGTGACAGGGAGCAGACAGGAGGTGGCTGGTGGGGTCAGCACGGGAAAGAAGGGATGCCATGGCAGGTACGTGGAAATAACAACATGTGCCACAGGGCACAAAAAAAGGATGGAAAGGAAAGAAGATAATGGGGATGTGGGAAGCAGAGCTGGCAATTCTTTTTTTCTTTTATTTTGTTTCAGAAAAAGAAAATGCGGAAGGGGGAAAGCTTTTATGTTCTGGAGTTTAGATGTATGTATTTGCTGAATGTGGCCGTCCCTCCTTCGCCAGGAAGGGTGCGCGTTGCTGGAGCTGCACAGCCCCTGTGGCAGGAGAGTCAAAGCGAACCTTGTAGAGAGCGCGGAAGATCATCCCACACTCCCCCTGCCACCACTGGGACCATACAGCGGGATCTCAGGGGGCCACGAGAAAACGATCCGTCCAAACAAAGTCTGCCAAGTTTTCCTCGCCTCCTCCTGCCCCTGCAGCCTTGTGGGACATCGACAGCCATCCCGGTCCACAGCCGCCAAGGGGTGCTGCTGCCCAAGCCCAGCCCACCTGCAGGATTTGGGCTGATGAGTCTGGTGGGAATTCTGCGCTCAACAGGATTTATGGAAGCAAATAGCACTGGCGCTCTGCTACAGAGAACAGGATTTATTAGGCTGAGTACTCTCTGCAGCGGGCGGTGCACACCGGTGTATAGACTGTCTTGCACATTGCACTGAACAAAGGGGGTTTGTTTTGGTCCCCTCTTTCTTGGATAGGTAGCATGGGGTGAACCTGGAGGGTGAGGGATAAGGTCTTTAACTCCTTCAGCTTGCCCTGAAAAGATGTGTTATCTGAAGTAAATCTCCAGGCTCTCTCACTTCCTCAGCTAGATCTCAGAGAAAGGAGAAGGATTCTCTCTGGTGTGGTGCAATATGTTGAGGGGCTCCCAGCATTCTTGCATAACAAGGTCAAGAAAGTATTGCTAGCCACTAGTTCTCCTTTTCAACTCATGCTCTTATTTACATTACAAAAATGGTAAATAGACAGTAATATCTCACCATAGATTGAGCCTGTTTACTCCCTGCAGGGGTTGGCCAGTTCATGGAACAATCTTAATTTCAGTGTGGTTTACATGCAGTGGGCCGCAGGTTGAATCTGCGGGCTGCGTCTCCAGAGAATGTGTATTTTAGCCAGAAAGTGGGCAAAGTCACCATCCTGGCTAGTGTATCACCCTGTTCTGTCTGCCCTCCTCACAGCTGGTTTTGCCCTGAGCCAGCTCTTTCTTTAGATAGCATGGTTGTTGGACAGGCTGGGCACGGTTTCTCTTCAGACACACAGTCTAGCTATGCGCTGGGCCAGGCTTCCTGTCTAGATCATGCAGGCTGTCCCTGAACAGAAACTTTTCTTTGTCCAGATAACACTTGCGGGCTGTTGCAGTCTCGCTGTGTGTAGCGCTTGATTTCTGAGCCAGGCCAGCTCTCCCCATCCAAATGACAGCCTGAGTGCCAGAGTGATTAAAGTCACTTGCCGCTGCTTTTGACAGAAGCTGACCTGTGAGTCAGCTCTGGCAAAAGCTGAAGTACTCAGTGCTTTGAAGTGCAAACGCTCGGTGCCACATGAGACCCACCATGCAAATTGTTTCTAAAAATGTTGGTTAGATACCCTCCTGAGGAGGCATCAGCCCTGCTGAACAATGCAGTGCTACGACTATTATGAAATGGCACACGTTTGCTGAACACAAAAAGGTGCTGCGTGCTTGTGCATAATGCATTTATTTGTTCTCGTCCTCAAAGTTCCCAAATCAACTTGCTTGGGAATTGAGCTTCCGCCCCTTTCATCTGTGTATTTTTTAAAAGATAGGTAAAATGAATATAGTGCCGGCCTGGTATTCAGCTAAAAGTCCTTTTACCTTTTTAACAGCCACCACACAGGCAGTGGCAACGCAAGCTCCCTCTGTGCAAAACCTGTTAGGGACCAGGAATGTTGTTCAGTTTTTCAGTCAGAAAACCTTGCTGTTCAGTCGGAGCTTGGGCTGCACGTGGAGGAAGCTGTTGCAAGGGCCAGCTGTGACACCGCTTTCTAGCACGTTGAGAGATGGGCAGTAGGACTGGCCTGAGAGCAACATAATCAAAACCGCGGTTGTATCGAGCACACATACCAGGGATTGGGTCAGCACCATGTTCTGATTGCAACTTTTTGTTTGTTTATATTAAGCCTTGTGGTGTATTAAAACTAGTAACTGGTAGAGGAATTGTTCGATCTAGAAATGGGCTGGCAATGGCTGACGATAATATTTGTCCCATCACTGTATTACAATAATGGGATGCAGCCATGCCTCTTAGTATCCTGGCTCAGTTTGTCCTCTGAAGTCAGGAGGACCAGCAGAGCTCTCCAAAGACATTCAAGTGCTGCAAGAGATGACACGAGCTACCTGTACAGCACCCACCAGCGCCAGGTTGCCTGGTATGAATGAGGGTGGTCTGCCTCCGTGTGATCTTGTTACTAAGAGCAGAGCCACTCAGGCAAAGCAGCGCAGATGAAATGGTCCCTATACCATGCAGCATTTTCCTGCCATTACTCTGCTTAGGGACAGGCTTTTGCCCAGAGCCTGGACATTAAGAAGCCTGGTTAATCTGAACCATGATGTTAGCCCTCAGGCTCAGGCTAACAGTCAGGTACACGTGAAATGGTTCAGCCTTTCAGTTAGTCTCTATCACCTACTTTTTTAAGTGGCCACTGCACAACACACAAAGTCTCGCACTCCCTGTCCCGTACAGCTTAGCAAAAATCACTTATAACCATGGCCTTTCATTTAATTCAAGCATCTTTGGTGACGGGGCTTTCCCATTGACATCAGTTCCCAAGGGTGCGCAGTGCCTGGCATGCCAGTCCATGCGTACGCGTGGGCGCTGGCATGTGAGCACGTGTGTGCGTGTATGCGCTCAGCCGTGTTTCGCCGCAGCTGCAGAATTAGAGCAAAAAATGTCGATGGTACAAAGCGTTCCAGCTGACTTCATTTCCTGCTGATAACTCCCTGAAGAGGAGGGTGAGGCTTAGCGTCCGCAGTGTTCATTTAATGCTGAGGGGCAAGGGCAGGGTTGGTGGGAGCAGATACTTCAGAACACAGTTAGCAGAATGGTGGGTTCGAAAAGCGAGTTTCCTATAGAAAACGCTGTTCACGTTCGCTTCCTGTCAGCTTGCCATTGTCGGAGGAGCTGCTGTGTAAACCCAACCCCAAACAGGATGTTGGCTTTTAGAGTTGATTGATCTTTGAAATGCAAGTGCTTTTTTTCTGTGGTTACCTTGTCCCCCTTTTTTTCAGTTGAGAATTCAGTTGCTTGAGTGGGAACAGGAAGGGTTGAGACACCGTTTTCAGGGGGTCAAAAGCCCAACATGGTAACAGATGCTGGTTAATAGTATGAATTCTGGACAATTATGTGGATAGCAGCAGCCAAATCCAGACAGATAGGTGGACAGGACAATCTCAGATACTGGCACTGACAGGCGAGCTCTACTAAATCCTCAGCAAATGCCTTACCAAAGTAGAGAGATTCAGTGTGTCTTGCAGGAACCCCCAGCTCCCTCCACCCTTTGCTCATCCACCACTCAGCCGCAAATATACCTTCCCAGATTCAGCACCCACACAGAAACACCCAAATGAGATAGCACTGCAGACACAAATACCTGAGTCAAAGTTTCAGGTGCCCCCAAAAGCCTTCTTTCCCAAGTGGTCTCTGAACAAAGAATTGCCGTGTCCCCACATCCCCTTTCTGTTGACCTAGCACCCTATAGAGGCCCCATTGTCCATACTTCATAGCCACAATGCAAGAGGCCAGCAGATATTACACATGGTGTTTCTGAGCATGGCAGAACTAGTTAGGCTACCTCTTTTACAGACATGCCAGGATGAAGGATTTGCTTGCACCTCTCCCCCACATGCTGCCCATAGCAGGAGCACCAGTCATTTGGCCTGAAGTGACCTTGCTGGTTTGGCCTCACATGTCTTGAAAAGAATCAGCTGGGGTCCACAGTTGCAACATTTTCTCACTCAAATGAAATTTCCCCCTAGAGTCTGTTCTAATGGCACTTGTGATGACTGCATTCTTTTCCTCCTGGGCAGAACAGATGTAGAAACTTTTTTTTGCATATATGAACAAGTTGGTCTCATAGGCACTGCTATATCCCAGAAGGTCTGTAAACAGAAATACATACAGAGATTCAGAGTCATACTCTAAAATATCTCGCATTCATACTTGCATGTACACATCATGTAAAACGCCCAGTTCCTCAGTATAACCTCCCTCAATAGCATTTGTGACAAGATTCTTGCAGTTAAAGCATGTGAGTTGTTTGTTTCAGATTTTCTAGTGTTTTTCAGTCCGGAAACAAGAAAGTCTAGAGCAAATCCACACCTCATCTCTTCCTGTCTGGAGAAAAACATACACTGTATTTCTGCGCGTTCTCTCCGTGCTCCTTCAGGAAAAGATTTAGCATTAATAAACTGAGCACTGTGTACCATGCTCAGAGCAATGGCATTTGGGAATCCTGCTGGCAGGAAAGATTTGCCTTGTGGCAAGATACTTGGGAGCAGAAATAAATAGAGTGAAGAACTGTGGTGGGGCAGCTGCAACTACCTTTGCTTTCTTAGTATGGGTAAAGTGATACTATCTCTGCCTAGCAGTTTCCTTTTCTGTAGACCTAAGCAAACAGGTTCCTCCACAGAGTACAACCCCTGAAAGCAGAAAGAAAATACTGAAATAGACCCTGAGCGGCATGAAGCAACCATTGGAGGTATGTGATTTTGATGGTCTGTTACGTGGCAGACATCTTGAAAACGACACTTGTGGCCAATGCCCACAGTGAAATCCCCGAGCATGAAATCCTCCTTCTGTCCCGGCAGCAGGCAAAGCATGGGCAGCCGCAGCGTCCTGCCCTCCCCGCCTCACCCTGCTTCTCATCAGTTCAGTTCCTATCCCCTCTCCCAACGTACCGTTGCCAGGACTTTAAGAAATGAATACAATTTCCAGTCAAGAAGGAATTTCTTTTAGATTCTTAACCTATTTTCTTACATTTATAGTCGCAGCACCTTCTGGTTGCTTACAGTAGAGGGGTTTCAACTAATCCAGTGTTTCAGCAACAGAAGATTAATTAGTCCTCTTGCCCAGTCTCCAGATTGCAACAACTCAGCGTATCATTCTTTTGGCTAAGGACTGAGTAGCCATTGTACATTGAACTGGGGAGATAATGAGATCATGATTTAAATCTATTAACTCCTATACTTTCTAAAGAACCACAGGACCCCTACAGCATGCAGTACAGCAACAGTTAACTATACTGTAAGAACAACTATGTCAAGACAATTTATTGCTAACAATAATCTGGATATCATGACATTTAAATCCTTTCTGGAGTATTTTCCTCCATACCCAGCAGGGACTTGCAACACAACACTTTGAAGGAAAAGTATGCATCCCTTTCAGAAGAGATACTTTAACCCTCTTCTGCCCCCGAGGTATCATCCCAAAATGACGACATGACGTTGTGTCGCTTTGCAGCTGCACGCAAGTCAGGAGAGCCAGCAGAAGACAAAGGGAGTGTTTCCAAATTCCTCTGCACCGCCCTGCTCTCAAGAGGTGGGGACTGAAATTCTTGAGAAGGAGCATATGCAAACAGTTGCTAAAACAGGAACGAGATGTCTAGTTTACAGCACTGCGATCTGAATGGAAAGGGAAACCATAGCAAAACATTCCCGAGGCTTATTTTTTCCCATCTGAATTTTTCTGCCATCACGGAAGCTTCTCCCTTCCAGTGCACAAGCCTGTCCTTCCCTGGGAAGGGAGAGAAGAACATCCTGCACCTTCTGACCTGGTAGCGTGAGACATGGCTTCAGGGCGGAAAGAGCTAGTCCTGCTTTACAGCTAGCCTTAGCCTTTACACCTTGCATGGGGTCCCTCTGCTTGTGCCCACGTTTGTGCAGCGCCCGTCACAGCGGAGCGCTGATCTCTCGTTGGGGAACCACCCAGCGGCGGGGTAGTGCTGCTGATGTTATTGTCATCCCTGCGAGTCCCAGCTGCACACCAGGACACCAAAGCCTTAAATTCTGTTCAAACACAATAATCACCTGCTCTCTGCTCCTCTTCTGCCCCTCCGATCACTCTAAAGACAGTCCACTGCTAACTGAAATTACATAAAAGTGTGGAGGAAGAGAGAAGGGGAGCTGCAGTTAGAGGAAAAAAGATCCTCCTCACAAATAACCAGCAAGGAAGAGACCCTGCAGACTTGGAGAGGGAAGAGTGGACAGGGGAGAGATCCAGGCAGAGACACCGGGGGAGCAACTGGAAGCAACGGAGAGAAATAGAGGCAAAATGGGGCAGGGAAGGGAAAAAATAAAGATAAGGTGATAGAAAATACAAAGGGGAAAAAGAGAGGAAGGGACAAAATGCACATATGGTGTCCCCAAGTTTGGGCACTGCAGCAGGGTTTGCTGCTTGTTGTCTCATGAGCCCAGCACTCCGGGAAGGACAGTATCTCTTTAGATTTGTGTCTAAATTTAAACCCTGATTGCCTTGCCTCCCCCTCCTCTCCCCTCCCTCCCTTCCTCTCACCCACCCGCCCTTCTTCCTTGTTCGTAGTGCAGGGCCACTCGCTGGGCTCTGTCAGTTTTCAAGCTGAGCAGGAGCTGGGATATTACATACCCTCCACCGCGGCGCGATTTTGCTCTGGCTCGGCTGAAGTTTTCCCACAGATAAGAGGGAAAGGGGTGGGGAAGAAAGATTGCCCCGAGGACACCTCTCTCTTGCAGGACATGGAGGTAAAGAAAACTTTTATTTCCACTAGCTTGTGACTGGCTCCTCGATCTGCATTAGCTCCACCTTGCAAAGCAATTTCTCACTAAAGGCAGCTCAAAATATCTCTTCGCTGAGGTTCAGATAAATGTCTTTTTCCCCCCACTCCAGCCCCTGCCATGCACCTCAGAATATTTTGCGGGTTTTAGTCCAGGTTTGGAAAGTAGGGGGATGGTATGGGGAGAAGTTACATCTGTGAAAGGGGAGCGAGGAAGGACTGCCATTTACTTTTTTAGTCTCTGAGGTGGGAGAGTTACGTTTTAAAAGGCATCATTTTGAAAGGTTTTAAAAATGCAGTAAAAATGGGGACATAAGGAGAAGTGAACGAACCGTACAGGATTAGCGGGCTCCTTGGGGTTGATTCCCGCCCAACCCACACAGCAGCGGCTGTGATTTGGACCCTAAGCGGTGTGTGTCCCCGTTCCACGTGGATCGTGCAGTCTCACTTTCGTTACCGATAGAGCGTTTGGGTTCAGGAAAGAGGACCCGAGACCTCTTGCTTCAGCGAGGTAAATGGCTAGCACATCCCCAGAGGGTTCCTGCGCCTTTCTCCATGCTGTGTGTCCTGTGCTTCAGGAGAGTCGGAGCTTTTGTCTCTGGGTGGGCACATGGCTGGTGGACAGGGGTGTAGAAGCAGGAGTCAGGCTTCCCTGGTGTTTAAGTCCAAGCCTTCTCCTGTGTAGCACCCTCTTGGGCAAGGCAGTTCACCTCCTCTTGCTTCTTTTCCCATTCATATGAAATGGGAGTGATGGTGCTTGCTTCCCTTGTGTCAGACCAGATTCACCAGCTTTTCAAACAGTTTTTTAAGTGGCAGAGGAAAAAAAAAATATTTATTTTCAGGAGGGGCAGAGGAGCTAGAAAGGCGATTACAACATTGGCAAAACCTCAAATGACGAAAGACGACTTTTGGTATTTCTCTCAGCTAAACACAGATCTTACTAAACACTTCATATTATCTTCCCAGAGAAGTGTTTTCTCTGTCGGTGCAGCCCCAACAGCAGGGGACATGCAACAAAGCCAGGGAACAGTGTGCTTGAGGCATCACTGCAATTTTTCTTTGAAGATTTCCAGCGCATAGCTCCGCAGGGCAGTTCTGATAACGCCCAGGTGCTAACATCGCAGTCCTTGTTATCTGCGCCGGCCTGCCCTACAGGCAACGGTAAAGCTCAGGCACGTTCATGACAAGAAATGTCCTCAACAGACTTATCTAAACAGATTTTGGTGTGGAGAAGAACCAAGCAGTGATCAAACCAACTCAGCACAGCCTACATGTGCCGTGACAAATAGATAGCTTTATAGAGGCTTTCAGGTTTGGCAGAGCCTGGATCAGTAACTGCTAATGGTTGTTTTATTCTTTTTCGCTATATAGTGTCTCGTGGTGTCTCAGAGGGGAAGGGGAGTTGAGCTCTTAATTTAACTGCTGCGCACAGGAAGCCACATATGGAGCAAAGACTAAATGAGGGCCGAAGCAGGTATCTCGCCATGTCGAGGACACTCTCCCCCACCCCCTCTCCTCTCCACACACAGAGGACTGCACCTCTCGAGTATTTTCTGTTGTCTGCCGCAGTGGTGTTTCGGAGTAGAAAGGGACGGACCTGCCGTTTCCTTCTGGGAGACACGTGTGCCACATACGGCAGGTCTGACGGTCAGGAATCTCCTCCGAAGTATTTAACCTAAGACTTTCTGGCTCTTGATTCTGTTCCTTTATCTCTGTTTCCCACTTTTTCCCCATGTTACTTTGTTTTCTGATCATCTGTAGCTTGCTGCGTCTATTCTTATTTTTAAAACATCTCAACTCCCAAGACATTGTTTAAGTAGTGCACTTGGCCTTCCCTTCCTGCCCGAACCGTCCAAAAAGGTGGTTAATGCCCCGAAGGTAAGAAGATATTAGACCAAAATACAGCCAAGAGCAAAGACTTGAGTTCCCACCTGCCAATTCTCTGCTCTGTTTCTTCCTGAGAGCTTTCCACAGGCAGCGTGAGCAGGACCCAGAGACTTGATACAGTCTTTTGCTTTAAAAAACAGATTTAATGGTCCTGTGCAACAGGAACAATAAGTTCTGTCATTTCCCCATTTGCTTCATCAGCGGTGGGCAGAGCTGCACTGTGCTTTCCTGCTGGCATAACCGGCAAGCTCTTTGCTCTAGTGGGACACATGAGGATTACCAGCATTAGGGAAAAAAGGGCGGAGGGCTGACCTCGCCAGCTGATTTCCATCAAGCGTCTGGCAGGAAGACCCTATTTTTGAAAAACCCACAGAAGCAAGATAGTTGGGATCGCTTTCTTAGAGTGGTTCGTGTGGTTTTGCTGCTCCTTAGGAGCTAGTACCTACAGTCTTAGCCATTCTGCTGTCAGGAACGTGCCATGTTGAAAGCAGTAACTGTAACCATTTAAGATCCCAAAGAGTGGGAAAAAGGCAGCAAAACCCCATTCTTGCAGTTCATGTAATTTTGTGAGTCTGCTGATCTTCAGGGTTTTTTTATGAAGACCCAGCTTCTTGACACAAGATACATTTGAGAATCAGTTTTCTTTTCAGTGTTAAGACTGATGAAAAGAACTTGAAATCATGAAGCTTATATCACAGACTGTTAACATGAGGAGTTCATATTAAAAATGTATAAAGCTGTCACTGCTGAAAGCTAAGCCACTTGTAAAAAAGCAGCCACTAAACCTTCTTTGCGCTTACAGTACAAAAAGGATCGGAAATTATTGTGTTGGTTTCTCAGTTTACATCTCCAGATTTGGTCCAAGCTGTCTAATTCCCACAGCTGCACCAAACCTTGCTGCAGATGTTGTGAGTTAAGGCATCCACTGAAAGTGCTTGTGGCTTTCTGCAGCCCATAGTCAACAGCAGTCACGGCATTCCTCATCCCAGCCTCTCTGTAGGAGCTTGGGAGCATGGAGACATTTGAACTTTGCTCGCCCAGCAAGGGGAAGCAATCCAAGACTGAGTTCCACTTTGGTGGCTCCCTATGGTGCGATGAGTTCCCTAAGCTGCGAAGGTGCAGCAACCAGGTTTATTTTGGGAAGGCTCCCCTCTTCTTTGTGCCTACCAACAGATTTCATTTCTTTCTGCGACTTCTCCATTCCCATGTCTCTTTTCTGCAACTAGCTCCTGCTAGATCTTCATTTTGCCTGTTGCTACACTGGCTCAGCAGAGGGAAAGCTTTTCCAGGGCTGGAAGCAGTTCTGTGCTCACTTTGCCACTTCCCTTCTGGGCAACCTACTGGACACAGCTCCAGCCCCAGGCCCTGTGCTGTCCCTACACCACAATGTCTTCGTCTGGGACATTTGGGGAGTGATGGGGCCACTGCTGTTTT
This sequence comes from Nipponia nippon, assembly GCF_047370975.1. Lineage (NCBI taxonomy): Eukaryota > Metazoa > Chordata > Aves > Pelecaniformes > Threskiornithidae > Nipponia > Nipponia nippon. The sequence goes on along the minus strand of NW_028262336.1, from coordinate 15,819,343 downwards.
CAGTGAAGCTCCCTCCTGTGCCAGGTGAGGATACCACAAAGAGGCCCTGCGTCCTGCCCCACTCCTCTAGCGAGCAGCAGAGCAGCGTTGAGAAAATTCTTCCGAGTTCTCTGTTCCCCAGCTCACTGGGAGCCTGCAGAAACCTCCCGGGGCTCGAACATGTCCCCTCCCTCAACAGGCAAGGTCAGAAACCATTGCTTCCTCTGTGCTGTGGTCAGCCAGGCATCGCGACTGAGCACATTTCCAGGCCTCGTATCCCAACTGCTGCAGTCTTCCCAGAGCCGTGGGGGATGATGCCCTTGCCCAGACTACAGGGCAGCTTGCTTTCAGCACAGGCACTTACCCTGTCCCTAGGAAAACTGCACTAAGGATGTGTGACTTGTCACCCAAGAGGACTGAAGTGGAGGGGATGGAGGAAAGGGCACTTGGTACAGTGCAGCCGAGAGGGCTGACGTTGGTAACCTTTACGGTCCTCAGAGCAGCAGGACAGTAAGCCACGCAGAGGTGAGCCGGGCTGAGCGAGGTTTCTGCCCACCCTTGCAGCTGTGGAGCCCAGATTAAGTACAGGCATTACGCCATGGTTAGCTCTGCCAGGAAACAATTTCCCTTTCTCAGGAAGCTCTGCTGCTTGGCTTTCATTCCAAAAGTTAAAGCATTCCTTTTCCACTCTTCTTTTTTCTTCTTTCTTTTTGCTTAACAGAACATTTTAACCTCAAATGCACTTGTTTTCAATGTTTCCTCCCAAACTCATCAAAATGACACATTCACGCAGGGTGTCTGTGTAGATAAAGGGAAGAGTATTTAAATACACTGGGAGAGGTACCATATGACCCCATTTTACTCCTCAGGTCTGGGCAGATTTAGGACCTGCCTGACAGTAAATAGGATGTCTGCAGCAGAGGATCCTGGAAAGGATCAGTTTTGCCAGACTTTTATATCCCAGTGACTGGATGAGGCCTCCCTCTTGAGGGACAGAAAGGGACAAACCCAAACCCCGTGGGCTGTGCTGTGACCCTCACTTGTACCTAGCAGAGACCCCAGAGTAAATGGTTTGCAGAATTAAACCCTTTCCTGTGTTGCTGGAGAAGGGATGATTCTTCTGAGCCCCTCCTCTCCCTCACTCCCCATTTTAACCTTTGGGTGTCTGAGTATCCCAGGTCATGGCGAGAGCGTTTTGGAAAAGCTTTCTTTCCTGTATTCCACAGTCTAATTGGCAGGATGTGTTACTGTTGAGCAGCATATTATGCATACCTTCTCTCATACATTCCCAGGATCTGCTTATCTGAAGAACAGGGGAAAACATCAGCATTGCTTTATCAATAGGTGCTGCTAGGCAATTCTGCCGGTTTTCATCATGGAAATGACCAAGCCCATACAAACTAGGGGTGGTTTTTCTCTCTGTTTCCAAGTGGTTGATTAACAGTTGTAGAGAGGTGGCTGCTTCTTTTCCTGAAACACCAACTCTGCTGCCTGAGTTGGGGACCTGAGATGGCAGCTGTACCCAGCAGCAAGGAGCCTGTTTGGAGAACTCGTCCTCCAAACCTGTTTTACTGGTGAAGCCTTCTTGCTACCTGTAGGTGCTGTAATACTGCAGAGACACAGCTCGGCTTGGTGACTTACAGACAATTATATACCTTCAGTAGTTTGCAATATGGCATGCATAAGGATGAAGTTGGTCTAGAGAGAGGTGATCTGGTGTGTAAGGAGAAGTTATTATTGCAGACTCACTGCACAGTTGCTTCACGCCTAGTTATTGTCAGAGGCACGGGGCACTTTGTTCTTATGGAGCCTTGCATAAGCACAGATTTACGTCTCACTTCATCCAAGCCACAGCATATCCAGCTATGAGTCTTATGCCAGAAACGCTTTTACATTAACATCAACTCTGAGGCATATCTTTATGATACCTTATCACCAGTATATGGGTCCCGGTAATGTACTGACAAGGACAAGGCCCATTAGTGCCAAATGAAGTTGTCACCTGTTAGAAAGAAAAAAAGACATCAGACCAAATTCTTCTCAGATATGAGCACATCACTTGCTAAAAACAAAGACCCAGACCTCACCTGCCAGATTGGCAGCTGGTATAGATGCATGCCATTTTTCTTTTGTTCTTCAGCATCAAATTTTAAAAGAGCTCAAACCCCACACAACAGGCAGCAAGGCGGTAAGCTTGTGTTTGCATACAAGTGTCCTTATGCAAATAAACCCGTTTGCCCTTTGTAACGAGATGCACACAGTGTTTTGGTCAGTGTGGATGACTAGTGGCCAGTCTGCAAAGGATATTGATTTACCATTGCCAGCTTCAACAAAGCCACTGTTTATCTCAGGCTTCTCAAGTGCATGCTCTCAGCATGATGGACTGCAGCTCAAATGGTGCCTTTGTACAGGTTGGGAGCTATGGCATGCAGTTGTGCTTTTCTGAGCATCTTGAAGTATTTCACAAAATATAGTACCTTTCCCTCATGCTCTATCACTGAACCAAGCTACATGCTGCTTCTTAAGGCAAGAAATATATTGCTCACACGGATCACAGCTTTTCAAGCACAGAGAATTAACACGTGCAGTTTGGAAAGCCTTGCTATCTAAAGGATGCAGACCAATGACTTGTACAGACACAAAAATGCACAGGCGAGGGAAAGCTGACTCAGAAGAAGGGAGTTAAACAAGTCAGCGTGGCTTTGCAGTGAGACAGAGGACAGTAGTCTAAAACTTCTAACATAGAGGAAACAGAATTAGTGCATTGTAAAAGCAGTGCACCTAGGAATAATGGGATCCAATTAAAGGGAAGATGTATATCTCACCAAACAGCAGGAAGGACTTAGAGCAGTGAGGTCTGGCAGGGTTTGGAATAGTGTAGTGGAAACCAAATGCAGTGGAAACCAAATGTAGTGGAAACCGCTTTCCTGTGAGAGATTCAAAAATAGACTGGACAGAGCATTAGAAAGATAATGGCAGGAGCGATCTTCTATTGCGTTCAAGCAATGGTATTGATGGGGCCACCAGAGGGGCAGGACCATACAGTTTCTGCAGGCCTTCCACGTGTGGAGCTGCTAGCAGAAGCTAGTGGCTATTCAGCATCAGGCCCCAAAAGTGGTTATGATTCCTTCCTGCTACGCCACATTGTTCAAGCCCTGCAAACTTCTGCCTCTGGGAAACTTAAGTCCAAATAAACTGGCATCATATCTGCAAGAGTCTGGGAACTGTTCTTTTATTGCCTGTGTAAAAAACAAAACCAATTTTCTTTGTATTCTTTCTTCCTGTTTTAAGAATGGGTTTCTTTATCCTTTAAAACTTTGTACTGTGACAGCAGTCATGGGTTATTCGAGTCAATCATCTTGAAATACCTTTCTGCTGAGTGCCATGTTCCCCTGATGTAAGTTCAGATGAAACGGGTCCACTTTATTCCTCCCTTTTCATATACACACACGAGCTTGTGTGCCAGGTTTCCTAGGAATTTCATCCCTTGGGCCCTGCAGCTAGCATGTGTTTAACTTGTGAAATGTTGTTGTGGTTTAACCCCAGCCGCCAGCTAAGCACCACCCAGCCACTCGCTCACTCCCCCGCAGTGGGATGGGGGAGAGAATCAGAAGGGTAAAAGTCAGAAAACTCGTTGGTTGAGATAAGAACAGTTTAATAAAAGTAAAGCAAAAGCCGCGCACGCAAGCAAAGCAAAACAAGGAATTCATTCACTACCTCCCATTGGCAGGCAGGTGTTCAGCCATCTCCAGGAAAGCAGGGCTCCATCACGCGTAACGGTGACTTGGGAAGACAAACGCCATCACTCCAAACGTCCCCTCCTTCCTTCTTCTTCCCCCAGCTTTATGTGCTGAGCACGATGTCATACGGTGTGGGATATCCCTTTGGTCAGTTGGGGTCATCTGTCCCAGCTGTGTCCCCTCCCAGCTCCTTGTGCACCCCCAGTCCACTCGCTGGTGGGGTGAGGAGCAGAAAAGGCCTTGACTCTGTGTAAGCCCTGCTCAGCAGTAACTAAACCACCCCTGTGTTATCAACACTGTTTGCAGCACAAATCCGAAACATAGCCCCTTGGTAGCTACTATGAAGAAAATTAACCCTACCCCAGCCAAAACCAGCACAGTATAATTTGGTTTCCTACTTAGTCTTTACAAAGTGCACAGAGTTGTCAACACTGTCCCTCCATGAAAACCCAGTGTTTTCATTCCCAGTTTTAAGGTATTCATTCCTAGTTAGAGGCAGGGGCGCTGTCCATGCAAACAAGTACAGGAATGCACACCGGTCCTCTAGACAGCAGGTGTCTGTAAAGAGAAGAGAGTGGAAGGAAAGGGATGGATTGCTGAATGCACCGGAGCATGCGGTGACAGGAGACATAAAGGTAACAAGTCAGACAAGTCACCCATACAGAAAGGAAACAGTCTTAGCACCTTCTCTTTCATCTCCCAGCTCAATGCAAAGCTGCCTTTTCCACTTATACTAGGACTTCTAATCTCACGTAATACCAAGTCCTGCTCCGTACAGCTCAAGAACCCTTTGCCCACAGCCACCAGGGAATTTCTTCTTGGCCCTTCTCCTCCTGCTCTTTGGATGCACTGAGCACGGGACTCACCTTCCTCGACACTGCCCTCCCACCCCAGTCCCCTGCCCTCGGCACTGGCACCTCACACTGCTCCAATTCTGGCCTCAGGCGCCTGATGTGGGTGACCCACCAGCCGTGCTCTCCGTGCCAGGCCCTGCAGGGCTTTGCTCAGGAGTGTTGATGCTCAAGGTCCAGTCTTACAGGGCCCATCGCCTGCAGCGGCTTCACACTCTGATCCAGCAAACTGAAGCCTGCATCATCTATAGCAGCTCTTTGAGCCTCTGTAGCGGGCATCAGTTTAGTCCATAGAGTCTCAAAGGCCAAAGCTGGAAGCCTTTTCTTTTTGTAGCCCATGGGAAAGAAAAGCTATCAAGTAATGAAAATGTCATACTATATTTCTTCTGCCTCTGCTCTGCAACTCAAAAATTGCTGGATCATTCTCCTGTAAGTTGAATGTAATTTTTCTTCTCAACACCTTTCATTTTAAGGGCCGCGAATTCAGTGACACGCTGGCCAGAGCTTCCTAGTGCCGATTTACTCGCTGAGCAAGTGGCGTGCAGGCACCGAGCCCACGCTTCCTGTGCACCTGGTTCCGGTGGCCCAGCTTTAACCTGGAGACACTGTGCCTGAGGTCGAAGGGACTTAGCCCCACTTCTTGCCACAGAAAGAACATGTCAGAGTTTCAGTCAGCCATCAGGAAAAAGAAATAGAGCACTGAAGTAGGTAGGGTACTTCAAAGCTCTTGCAAACACTGCATGTCTCCTTTACAGAGTTGTTGGGAGAATTTTATAAGCAGGTTAACTCAGAAACAGAGATAATTATCTTTCTCAGATCACAGAAAAAATCCATGTCAAAGGCGAAGCTTGCAGCTCAAGAATGACTTGTGTGCATTTTTCTTAGCGTATATAGTAGAGTCATTTACCTATGGAAATCACTACGTTCCTAATGCATCATGAGAGCTGATCCAGACTGGGCTGAAAATTCAGACAGGCATTTTCAAACATAACTGCAAATTACAGCTGCCTGGGTTTGTTTGACTGGCATAGGGCCTGGTTTTCAGGGGTCTTGCAAACTGAAGACTTTGGACGGACCCAAAGGGAGGGCACATGCTGAGAAGGCAGCCTCGCAGACCTGGATCCTCCGTGCCACTGGGGCCGCTGAGCCCTCCACGGTCCAGCTACAAAGACATCTCTGTGGATATAGCTTAGCATTCACACCTCAAGCTGGCTGCTAGCTGCGTGCTTACTATCACTTTACTCCGCTCCATATCTGCGTATCTTTTTCGACTAAATTCCTGGCTCAGATAAATATGAACCTCCTTCTCTGACCTGCCTGTATCCAGTTTAGACCTAATTTAATAGCAATGTGTTACAAAGATAGCACAGTCCTAACTGATGAGTCCTGGAAGCTGCAGCAGTTGGGAGCTCTGTGTAGGCTCATTTACCCTTCTGATTTTCTGTTCCCAGCATGATAAATGAGGAGGAGTTCAATCCCTGTGCTGTTACAACCAGACTATCTCTAGTGTTGAGTTTGAATGGGGAGGTATCACAGCCTACTTAAAGCATTTAACTGAAGCATTTTGAATTGTCCCTGCATCTTACATTCTCTGTGTCCCTTCTTTGACAGTTCAGTGACTTCAGTTTCTAATTTGACCTTCTGAATAGCTTCAGATTAGATTATTAATGCAGACTGCACATGCACCTGCTTAAAGTTCATCCTCTTCAACCATTCTGTCAGTCCAAGAGCAGTCCCTTCCTCGTCCCATGAGAAGCATCTTGCATCTGAGCCTCCTCCTGTTGAAGTACATCTTATTTCAGACCGCTGCTAAAAGCCGGGCTTTTTTCCTCACCCCATGTGAGGCAAGCAAGGGAAAAGCTAAACTAAATAGCAGTTGAAAGGTGATTCATCAGGCTTAGACCTTTCCTACTACAGGGGCTGTTCCCTTCACTCAGCTTGTTTCCTTCAGAGCAGCTGCCCAAGCATCTCCGTGTCTGTGGGTGAGAGCAGGGTGCAGCCTCGCATCGTGCCTACAGACAGCTACAGGGCCGTGCAAGTCGCTTAAAGCAACGCTATGATTCGCGTTGTTTAAAATAATGATTTTTCTGCAAGGCACATTTTAACCAGTAGAAAGCTGTTCATCTCAGATAACCACGGTTCAGGCATTTTATTCCCCACTCTCAAGTAGTATGCACGCATGCCCAGCCTTCCCGGCCATCTCTCTCCCCTGTGCCTTAGTCAAGGAGACTGGGCTTGTGTGAGATGGGATGCACTTGCCCTACAGACTGCATTATTTTCCCTCTCCCTGCGGGCAGCCTGGGAGGTTTTGCCGGTTGTTCCTCCGTTAGCTCACCCCTCATGCTTCTAGAGCAGCAAGAGCTGCCCAGAACAACGCCTGGAAGGACACAGAGAGAGGCACCAATTAATTTGGGGAAGTTGACAGGCTGTGTACAGTTCCCAGACCAGTAAGAAAAACAGACATCTGAGAGGGAAACATTGGGAAGCTGAGAAGGATCCTGGGGAAAACCCCGGCCAGGAAGAGAGCTCTGTACAAGCAGCTGCTGCAAACAGGGCACTAGGAAAGCAGCTACATCTTATGGTGGCCATCGCTGCTCTTCTTCAGAACTACCATCTCACTCCTCCACCCGTGGAAGCATTTGCTAGTAGTGTGAGCATCTCAAGGACAAATCCCAGATACTGGTTGTACAAGCTGCTAAAGACAGATGGGAAGCAATACGCTCCAGTCCAGCCAGACCGCCCTCTCAGTAACAGCTGTTGTCAGCTGTAGATTAAGACATCAGCATCACTCTACCAGGGGTTGAGGTCAGCCCTTGGCTCTGAAGGAGCTATTCCACATCTGGAGTGTTTGTGGATTCCTAAAACAACCCAACCTCATCAACTTACCTATTCAATGGATAATTTCTGAGAAATAACGCCTTTCTTTCTCCCACATGCCTTTCACGTATGTTATCTGTATTTCAGATATCTGCAGTAGTTCCTGTCTGGTTGTATCAACCAAGTTTTCAGACAGCATTTGTTGCTAGAGGGCTCCCATCAGATGGAGAGAAGGACTTAATGACAGGGCTATATATCCTGCCTGACACACCAGAAAAGGCAGAGGTCTTCCTGAACTAAGATGAAAGCTGTGTAGGTGTTCATCTAATTTAAGTTTGGAGAAATGAAAAGCGGTGCTGCTTGAAAGAGAGCGGGGATCTTCAGTTCTTTAGGAAAGTGGTGCACTGGCTCTCAGATGACACTGAAATCCTGCTGCCAAGTTAATGCCCACTAGCCTCCTTCCTTGTGACCTTCTTCGAGAGAGGAGCTGAGGGCTGTAGTTAACGGGGCATTTCAGAGTAAGGGACCTTGTTTCAGCACCCCAATCCAAATTTTCATAAGCTTGAGTAACAGCAATGCTCAGTGTACCTGCTGCAGGATTCTGGCTCACTGGCAGCACTTGTGTTTTAAAGGCACAAAGTATTTTCCCCAGAACACTTAGAGTTATTGTAAACTTCATCCAAAAAGACTGCAGATGTGTCACTGGTGTTCACCTGGAGTGAGGGATGAGCTCTGCAATGTCAACATTGTTCTTTTAAGGCCAAATACTCATTATAATGAGCAAAAAAAAGGAAAAGTAATTTCTTGAAACTATTTGTTCCAGGTAAATACAGCCAGTATTTTTAAAACAGATATATTAACTCAAAGGAAATAGCAGGACACTAAGTTCCCAGGACTTCATAAAGGGAGGGGACACATTAATCTAGTCTTCTAGCGTAGTCAAATTTAGCAATTGCAGAGATCTGTGTTAAACTAGTCGCATCTTTGTATGTAAGTGCTTAAGGTTACTGATGGCTCAGCTCCAGTTTGCAGTGTACGGGGTACTGCTGGGTAGCAGTTAGATGGTTTGAAACACATCACCACCTACCGTAGCCACATAGTAAACTGTCAGCTTTTGAATCTCGCTGTATTTATTTTTTTTTTCTTGAAGCTGTAGCATCTTAAATATCTCGGCTTCCTTTAAAAAGGCATGTCTCGCCCTCATCACAGCAAAGTCCTGAATGGAGACACTAGTGCACCTCAAAGACTGAGAAGGGAGAACCCCGTGTGGTATGTCTGGGCTTCAGACCCAGCACAGATGAGTTTTTGAAGCTGGTGCTGTTTCAGCTGACAGGAAAACCCCTCTTGCAAGGAGCTGCTCCAGGGCAAGGCTGCCGTGCTGCTCGTATGGGCACAGCCTCTCTGCCTTTCACTGTTTTTCCACTTGTGTGGCTGGGTATGACCGCATTCAGCCAGATATCAACTTTGTCCACAAGCCTTTTCCTGTTGCCTGAAATTATTTCCATGTTGGCTGCTTGGCCTGTCTGCAAGCAGCTGTGTCGGGCTTGTAATGAGGCAATTACATACGCATGGCTCCTTTGCAGGAAAGGCCGAGGCCGTTTCTCCTTGAATTGATTGGACTCCTTAATGAGGCTTATCTGTTTTCCCTGCTCTCAGCTAGGCCATTCACCTTGTCTGTGGGGAACTGGCCTGGTTGGCAATGCAGATTTTTGCCTCTCCGCTTAGCCCTCCTACACTTTCCTCTTCACTGCCTGCAATCAAATGTTGCCATGTATCTTAAAAACGTAGTGATCTTGATGATCACGATCTCTTCTTACTGTACGTGGCACAGCTTCTTCCCCCCCACCATAGCCTCAGCTCTCACTGGTACTTAACAGCCTTTTATTTCACCTTCCTACCTCTCATCCCAGCCTCCTGTCATTGCAAAAGGAGTCATTTTGCCCTTCAGGTACCTTTTGGACCTTTCCTCTTGAATAGTCTGTCTTCTGGCACTAAATCTCATTTCAGTTGTTCTGTTGTTGCTACTTTGAACATCTTTGAGCTTCTCCTTCCTCTTATATTGTTGACTTAGCGGTCTAAGGATACCATCATCTGACTCGGCTTGCTGAGCCTGCGCAGGTTACTGTGCACAGACAACTGTCGGGGTACGGCCCTGCAGCTGCAGGCAGGAAGGGTAAGCTGAACAAACAGGGGATGCATGGGACTGAGACGTGAAATCTGTTGTCTCACTAGCAAAGCGTCTTTAAGACACCCTTATAATCATGCTGGATATTATCAAACTTTTAAAAATCTTTAGAAACCAGACTGAAATCCCATTAAAAAGATAGTTCACTGGGAGGGAACCAGTCCGTCGTGGATGCTGGACTTCCTTAGGACTTGCTTAGGAAGAGTTTTGTGGCAACAGGTCGTATCAGTTAATATGTGCCCAAAGTACCCTGTACCACACAAAATCCAGATGGCTACTTCTCACGGATACAGAGGTGAAGTGCAGATACCTGGTCTGGGTGCATGTTCGTGCAGAGCTGTGACTGGGCTAACGATCCCTTTGGTGCGAGCACAGCACCAAATGGATGCATCCAGCTTGATGCCATCATAAGAAGTGCAACACTCTGTGACTGTGGGGCTCAGATCCCTTACTACAGGTTTCCTTGGGCTGCTCTGCATTGCAGTGTAGCTATCCTCAGACACCTGTGTTGTGGAGAACCAGTGTGCCATGGAGGACCAAGTGTCAAGGTGAGGCTCCGGACTAAAATTCTGTCCTGGATTTTGAGTAGCTGAGGGCAAGTTATTGTTTCCTAGATCAAGCAGAGAACTAATGCAGAACTGAAACACTGCAATTCATATCTTCAGCCTGGAAAACCCCCTTGCAACCATTGCCTAACTCTGCTGGTTCCTTCACTTGACTAGGCATCTGCGTACTCAACATTAAATTTCAACCAGTGCCCAGCATGCTGCTTCTGCGCCTGACCTGTCCATGGGTGGTCTGCTGTCCAGACCAAGCTGGCATTAGAAATGAGGCATTTCCCTGTTACATTCCCCCTGCCCCACATCCTCGTGTCTCCTCTCCAGTCCTCACCCCAGGAGAATACTCTGAGCACGGTGAACACAAGCAAACAGGATCAGGCATCTCACAAAAAGCACTTCTCCCAGGAAAGGAAACTGTGACACCCGTGTGTTGCTGGAGGTTTCTGCAAGCACCTCAGTCAAAACACTCCCAAAACGCTATACATACACACAAAATAATTGATTTACATTTTAAATGGTCTGCCACCTCCTTCCCTGAGCAGCAAGCCGTGGCTGACAGCCAGCTGCCTTATCCTGCACAGGGCACAGCAGAGCCAAGAGCCGCTCGCGTCTCCGTAGGGGACGGGCTGAGGTTACGTACGTGCTGCCCCTGCACAGGCACACTGCCCAGCAGAGACCAGGTGCTGCGGTTCGCTGCCTCTTTTGGTAACGATGGCGCTTGATCAAACCATTCTTGGCAGCCTCTGACAGACGCGATAAGACACTTGCTCGGGAAGCGAACGGCCTGGGCTCCGTTCTGTTCTCAGGGGGTGTGGGCTTCAAACTCTTTGGTCTGTCTAGCAAGGGATGATTTTTAATGCAGTGCTTAGGGCAAGGCTAGGGCGAGCACTTGCCAGCCTGCCTGTTAAAGCCATGCCAACACGTAGCAAAGAATTCAAGGTTCCCTGGGGCAGAGGGGAGCTCACGCACCTGCCTGCTGCTCTGAGTGCTCTCCTGACAGATAAACCCCTGGCTTCCCTCAGGACCAATTCTGTGGGGCATGCAGCAGTGGCTACCTGAGCATTAATATGCACAAGCACATACGTTGCCCTCTCAGCAGAGGCTCCTAACCGTGAAGGTTTGAGGGAATGCTGCTGTAATGAATCAGCCTGTGCAGTGTTGGGAACATCTAGGCACTAGGCAATTGCCAAATATTGTCATTACTAAAAGGGAGACTGAAGATCTCACTTGTACCTTTCACAGTGATATTTGCTGGTTTTGCTAATCTCACCAGACAGTGCTTAGCAAGCACAGGCCGGGCACTCCTGAGAGCTACATACCGTGGCATGAAGAAAAGAACAACTTGCCATAAATCCAGCCTCAAAAATTTTCAACACCAGCCAAAGACTAGTGCGAGGTGGCTGGCATACTCTTCCTATATAAGGGCCTTTCCAGCCCAGACTGTTGATGTTAGGACATGTTAGTGACGAACTCCATGGAGGCAAACAGGAGGCTGCTTTCTCCGCTCTGGGCCCAGGAGGCTGTGAGGACAGCAGCAGCAGCAGTCCCACCTCATCAGGTTAAACTGAGACTTCATGCGGTTACTCTGCTGAGAGGAGATGCCTTTTGGAAGATGTGGAGAAAGCTGGCATCGGTACCAACCATCCGTCATGAAAAACAACGCTACATAACACTAGCATCGCACCCACTTTGCTAGCAGAAATGTGTCAACAGCAAAGGGAGGGATTTCTCAGAGGGGAGGTTAAAATAATGATTCTCTCATTTTATTTTCATTGTAGTCACTCTCTGAAACAGAAAGTAGATAGCGTATTCACCACTTTTAATTTCCTGATGTCTACAGATGTTTCCTATAATTCTGTTGTGAAGGGGACAGCCCCTCGCCTGCCTGGCACCGGCGGCTCCCCGCTGCCCGTCTCCTCCCGCCCGGCACTGGCTGGCCCTGCTGACAGAGGCAGCCGCGGCATCGCTGGGGACAGTGGGGACGCACCTGCACTTGGACTGCTCTTGAACCACACCACCCAACTCCAGCCACCACCCAGCGGTCCCTGTTGCCCAGCACGATTAGGGTGGGTTTTTACTCACGATAACCATTTATTTGCCTTGATGTGCAGGAGCTCTAGGCAGTCCCGAGGTTACTTGGAGGGAAGTACCGGAGAAGGACCCTGAGTAAGCTTCTGATCCAAACAGGCAGCAACGCCTTCTTGAGAAAAGCGTCATTCCAGCCACTGTGCTAACTGTCCGGGCCCTTTTACATGTAGGCATGGGTAGTTCAAACCACTGAAAGAAGGAAAACCAACAGGAGTTTCCCCTCTACTTTTAGCAGGCAAGGGGGGGAGTGCATGAACCATTTATTTACAGTATAGCGGACAAGTTCAACACAGTGCCCCTTCCTTTGAAAAGCATTTGTCCATTTACTAGTTTCTGGCTACATGATATCTCCCACCTCCACCCAATTCCCAAATCTTGCTTTTGTCAGCCTTTAAATTTGGCAGATCTGAGTCTCTGTAGTTTTGACATTACTGCACTGTATTTGGGAGCTGCTTGCTGTCTTCTGGATGAAAGCTGCTCATCGTTGCTGAGCTGGAATATCCTCGCATTACCCCTTAGGCAGTGCTTGACCCTGAGTGCCAAGATGGCAGCAGTTCACGAGGAAACTCTCAGAAGGAGAAAATCAAGACCAGACCACTGCAAGTCTTGAGAAGAACATTCCCCTAAAGTAAACTCTTTCCAAACACAGGGAAATGTTACATATTTTTACATATTTTATGTAAAGTAGGATTTTCGTGCCCTTTCTCCTAAAAACAAACAAGTATGCAACCCTCCTTTGAAGTCCATATTCCTCACACTACTCTGCCCTGTGTTACAGTCAGCTCCTTCCTCTTCATCACCCTCATTATAGCTGTGCCATAGCCTTGCAGTTGATTCAGACACACACTCATCCTGTGTTCATTCATCTGTGGTGGGGTAAGTGTTGACCCGGGTACTACTCTAAGGAGGGATGTTGTACTTCTCAGAGTTGTTCTTGTGGCTAACTTATTCACAGACTTCAAGAGACAGGCTGGCAGTGATTTACACTCAGGCAAGAAGCTTGCTTTCCACTGAAAACATTACAAAAAGGAAGAGTTTAAGAGGAGACCCGACATCTGTGTTTCTGCGATGTGCATTTCAGTAGCTGTAGTCAAATCTTTGTTAAGGCTGCTGTGAGAACTCCTGTTTTCATTATGGCTAGAACTGAAGAAAGCTGGTAGACATCACTGGGCTCTAACAACACTGACTGCCTTGAAGGTAGCACGTGCAATCAGGAGTCCTTACCTCCTCCTGCCTGTCTCCAAAACTTCTGTGTCTAGTATTTTTTTGACTTTATTTTGACATTTCTCAATTAGTGGGCACTCCCTTGCCTGATGGAAACCAGAATCTACAGCTACGTAGAGATATGTACAGAAGAGAAGTATGCCTGAGCCAGAGGAGTCTTAATCCCATCTTTGAGGCCCAGGAGCTCAGACTGGTCCCAAACCTAATCTGAGGTCCCATTGTTTTCACAGAGTGTTCAGAAATCTGGAGCCCAAACTCCAGCATTCACAATGTATTCCCACAGGCTGCAGATTGCTTTCCCTGGAGCTGCAAGATTGAAGATTGAATCCGTTGCATGTGACATCCACCAGACGCGGAGGCCACTCTGCACTGGCTGAGGCTTGACCTTAACGTAGAAAAAGCTTTATCTTGGAAGCGCAATGGTTCTGCACAGTTGTGCCCGATCTCATGTGAGACAGACAGAGGCTTACCACTAATTCCTTTTATTGCAAGTCAAACTAGAAACCTGTTTGCATGACCTTTAAAATGCCAGTCCTGGCAAACAACAGCCAAGGATTTTGCAGAGCGTGCTGGGATCATCATACACCTCAACATGCCCTTATACTCTTTCGCAGCCAGATGGTATGTCCTGATATCAGCCCCAGAATTCTCTTTGAAACTCTCAAATGGAAATCTTACTTTCTTTGCTCCGCTTTCTGTTGTGTTTCACTCCTGCATCCTGGCAGTGGGGGACCCATGGCAGTTTGAGGCCGGTTATTCCTCTTTGCCCAGCCATCTGATGGCAGCTTAGCGGAAAAGGATGAGGACTCTGTGCACGCTGCCATTCTTGAAGCTCACAAAATTCTCATCTGGGATGTGAAATGGAGGTGTTTAGCTTCTGGTAAAGGTTGATCAAAGAAAACACAACAGAAAGAGAGAAGTAGAAAAATATTCTTTTCTAGCAGTTAGGACACACCTAAAAGATCTGCAAGGTGTTCTGGCCTTGTCCTCTCCTGGAAAGTAACTGCGATAAAGCTCTGATACACACAGTTTGCAGAGCTAGCCTAGCCCCACCAGAGGAAGGTGCAGAAGTGGCTCACACGATAGCTTTTGCTCTGGTGGAGCACAGCACAGTAATTATCACTCCTGTTCTGTAGCGAATGGTAGGAAATGCAGGTAGGAGCCTTGGCCTTGCATCCCAGGGTGCTACGGGCTATGCTGACACAATGATGGACAGGACTGGCTATAAGCTATCACAGAGCCACAGCTGCAGCCACTTCTAGCTTGGGCTTCTGCCAATAATTAAAATTTGCCACAACCAGACAAGGAGCAGCTTCATTGCCAGATAAGACGCCAAGTGAATAAATAAACCACATAAATCCCTCCTGAAACAGAGAGCTGGAAGGTCTCCAGTGAGAATGATTTGTGAAGAAGGGTAGAGAGAGAGATGGGAAGAAGGATGCTTTGCTGGGACGGAGGGAGGTCAGTGTAGCAAGAAGAGGTTTGTTTATTCAGGGCTTAGATCTTGGGCTGTGTTGCTTCTTGAGCCAGGGGCCCAGTGCGCTGCTGAGCTCCAGTCGGAACAAGCATCGTGACATTTCCTTCTAGGGATGTAAAAAATGGGCCAAGGCGAGTGTGAGCCCACCCCCTTCCTGGGCAATCTGTGCTCAGCCTGCGCTGATGCTTTCGTGGATCACGAGGAGAATGAGCAGGCTCAGATTGTGGGTAGCAGCCTCTCCTGATTTTCACTGCCCAGTTCCTCACGCTGATACTCATGTATTTTCCCACCCTCTTGTCTTTCAGTTTGCTCCTTTGGGGGAGTTTGTGTTTTAAACCTACCCTGCTAACTCACCTCTCCCTTCCCAGTCCAAACAATGTTCCCTTTTCAATATGATCCTGATGCCACTGATGTACTCACATGGACACAGATAGAGTCGGTTCAGGTTGGCAGGAGGGTGCAAAAGGGTATTCATCTAAATGGCAGATGCAGAGAGATGGCTTTGAATGAAACTACAAACTACGTATTAGAGAGCTTTTTTCCATTGGTAACTTGGGTCCAACCCTCATTAAACACTATTCTTAGCTTTTTTTAGTTCATTTAAAGAGGAGTTCCTTATGAGCTGCCCATCTAATCTTATCTGCACTTACAAAATGTGAGAGCCAAAACAACTGGTGCCTGTAAGAAGAGGTGGAAAATGAAAATTCAGTTACCTATTTCCGGCCATTGAACAAGACAAAAAGAGTGGCAGATTTGCCCAGGTGAACCTACACTTGTCCTTTCTGTGCTATTCTCTGCTTTAAGGCTAAGACTGACACCCAGGGACCCATTCCAGGTTTCTTTAGATTATCTTCCTTGAACAATAAATGAACCTAGGGGTAGAAAAGGATAGTTTGGTGGATTGGCCTCTTTGGACACTTGCCTTTAGAACAGTTATTAAAGATACTCCTAACTCAAGGAAAGATTTTATTACTTCAATTCATGCAGCCACATTACTATTATGTTTTGCATCATGACTGAATGTTATTGTGGCCTTTAAAAAGGTAGGACTGGTCTGACATGCAGGTGTGTTTGGCTGGTAATGAGATGCATTCAGGATGCATTCTCCAGAGTGTAAATTCCTGTCCTCTGTAGCGTAGATGATGTATCGTGTGAATATTCAGCGGCCTTTTGCCTCCAGCTGGCCTCAGTGGTTGAACAAAAGATGGGGCAAGGAGAAGGGATCAGCGCTTGCCCAGGGAAATGGTCACCCCAAATTGGTGGGCAGTATGGGAGGAGCTAGTACTGTCATCGCTTCTCCCTTGCTTCATCCGCAAGCGAATAGGACACCTCCAGTTCATCAAACCCCGTCTCTGCAGGGGAGTCTTCTCAGGAGAGAGGCTACAGCAGCTCACCACAGGGGTAGGAGACATTGACACCCCTCCAGCCCCTGGGGAGCCCTGCAAGGAGGCACGTTCCCTGCTACAGCCTAGCATGTCATTCCCAAAATGCTGCTTTCTGTGTCAGAAACAGATACTTGAGAAGTTTGAGAAAGGCTCTTTTCAGCCAAGCTGATTACGAATGAGTTCAGTTACGCTGAAAAACAGGCACCTCTATCAGATTAAGGCTGTAATGCTCCCCGCGCAAGCTGAGAGAGTTACCCCACTGTACGTGGTATAAGCTTCCCCAGGCAGACAAGGCCTGTGACCGGCTGGCTCCTCAAATCCTGCAGCTACCTTACCGAAAAATGAGAGGGGTAGGTGTCACGGCTGGGAAGGCTTTGCACAGGGAGCACGTCATTTGCCTTTGGAGGGCTGAGCCAGGCAGGGAAGAGGGGGTCTGCAAGAAGCTCTGTTCCCTCCTGAAATCCAGTGCCTCAGTGAGGGCCGATGCTTTAATTCCAAAGGAAACCACAGCACTGCTTCCCAGAGTTTCTTGCTGGCCTCCAGGCGGAGTGTGATGATGGTTTATTTTGACTTAAGCAGTTTCCTCCACACAGATGCGTCCCCCATCCCTTCCTTAGCTGAGCAGCTCCTACAGGTGTAGAGCTTTGCCTCAGCCATGCAGCGAGGAAAACCCGCTCCCCAGCCACCCGTGCAGCTGCGGCTGTTTGAAGTGGGGCTTCTGGAGATCTCTGACACAGTATTTGTGGGGCTTTTGTGGATGCTGAACAGAAACTTCTTCCAAATCACTCGGCTGCCAGCAACGTGCTCCCCGTGATGACTCGCAGCCACTCCCTGGGTTCACAGCCTGCACTCAGCTGCATCTCAGGTGGCAGGCAACAGATTGCAAAGTGAAATACCAGTGCCACAGACCAGAACAGCCTTTACCAGCAGGCATGCAAAAATATGATTTTACTGTCAGCCCGCTGAACAAGAGGACACATAAGGATGCAATTTCCTCAGCCTCTGGCTGGAGCAGTTAAAGGGAAGCCCTCACCCCTGTGCTGCAGTCTGCTCCTGCCACCCCTCCATCCCCTCCCGCTACGCCAGTGCAAGCGCTTGCCGGGCTGTGTTGTGGATTCAATTGCTGAAATGATCTGGGTTAAAAATAACCTTGTAAAGAGTTAAGGGGCATATTTTTAGCCCAGATCATTTCAGTGATCTGGTTTACAGCACAGCCCCACAAACTCACACTGGTGCAAGGGAGGGGGGAGGGGAGGAAGGAAAGGTCAAGGGAGAATGAGCAGTTGGAAACATAAGCTGTCTTTCTGCCAAAACCAGGACCTTACGAAACTGCACCCCGAAAGCACTGACCCTCTCTTGTTTTCATCTAGCATACTGACAACTGCCGCCTTGTGACGCAGCGTTGAGAGCTGGGTGCTGAGGATCACTATTTCTGGATCCTGTTTGTGTAATCAAGACACTAGCCCTGAGCCTCAGATGCCTTATTGTGTCTGCCTCTGGCACATTATATTTGTCATTATTTTTGCCATATTTGCTTTTGCTGAGGTAGATTGTATGTGCAGCAACCAAAAAACCCATGAGAGCCACAGGGAGATTTGCAGAGCTTGTGCGAGCGCGGGGTACGGGAAGGCAGCCGGCACGATGGACTGGTGTGAGAGTGGGCTGCAGGGAACTGCTCCTGCAAAACTCTTTAGAAGCAAGGGAGGGATGTGGAGGTTGGGGACTGGCCTCAAAGCCATGTCTAGATGCAGCTACGTGTGGATGGGGGTGGAAAGTGCACCGGACCAGTACCAAAAATTGTGTAACCGTCACTGATTTCATAGGGGCTGAATACTCCAGCCCTGCAAGGTGCTGTGGAGGGCTTGCATCTCAGATAAAAGGTGCTCTGTCTGGCCAAAATATCCTACCTGCAAAAGCAGACATGTCAGAGGATTCATAGGGGAGGGAAGGAGAGTAGGGCAGTACAAATCTCTGCTGTTATTCGGCTGGTATTTAAGCGCTGCATAAGCCAAAACACTCCACTGTATGGCAGCTCAAAGACCTTTGCTCTTTTCATCAGCCAAACCAGGTGCACAAATCCAAGCCTGAACTCCTCCTTCAGTATCTGCTTCTGACCCCCACTGGTACCCTTTCAGACTAGCATTTCCAGTAGCATATTATGGACAGTGACAAAACTGGTGGGATACCAATCCCGTGAGATGGAGTGATAGCTTTCAGTTGCAAGGGGGTGGGTCATGACCAAAACTGCTAGCTGAGGGCTGTTGGAGCCAGTTTTGCACCAGCACCAGCAGGACATTCAAATTCACCCCCAAAACCACCTCTGGCTTTCCAGTTTTCCCCAGGATTCTTTGCAATTTTGATTTCATAAGAAACTTGTTGTCTGCAGTGACACTCCCCACCTGTAGCTTAAATCCATGATCTTTAAGAAAAGGTCTTTGTGAGTACCCAGACGGGATGCACAGAGAAACTCTTCAATCTCTTTACCTCTTTTCTGTGGGCCTTTAATACGCACCTTCTCTCACCTGGTGCCCACGGTGGGTCCACGGGCTCTAGCAGAACTGGCAAACGTCCTTGAGCCAGGTAGTGACACTGCTGTCCTGAGGGGTCCCCCCGTGAGACATCATTACTCCCACATCAGGCAGCCTTACTAGCCCTCGCATTTTCTGGCACATTAAATCACCAGTGAAGTTGGGATTGTTCTTCTCCAGTGCTGCCAAAGGGACCAGGTTCAGTTTTAAAAGCAGATGAAGAAAGATGGTGTTGAAAACCATTTTCAAATTTACTCAATTTTATAAATTTATTTGGAAGAGGAAAGTGAAACCCCTTACAGAGAACTTGCTAGTTGCACTTCCTCTTCTGCAGACAGTGCCATGCTTACATTGATGGTATAATTCAATTCCTGTTTTGCTGCTCTGTCTGACATTTTTCAGAATATGCAATGCTTAGGCACTTACTTTTATGGAACGGTAAAAGACCTCAGAGTAGCAGTCACCAAATTACTGATGGAGTAAGTCTTTTACCTTAGCTTGCATGTTTTAGTCCATGCAGGCTGACTGTGCTTCTCTTCTGAAAAGGAAAAGAATCAGCAGATGGCTGCAAAGAGCACAAAATTAACATCTGAGTAATTTCACCTTTTTTGCCAAAAAAGAGCAGAGCTGCTCCTCTTTATCATTCATGAAAGTGGTGGGCTATGTCACCGAGACAGGAAAAATGACCAGGAATGGGAGAGGCTACATTAATATCATGGGGCAGGAGAGAGCCAGCACTGAGCTCTTGGGTGAGAGGAGCAGACGTGTGTCTTAGTTATGGAAGAGGCTGAGGGCTGGTACATGCTCTGGGGTGAAAGTGAGAAAGTGAGCCTTCCCACCTTCCTCCCAGCGGGAGGGAGACTGCCAGTCCAGCCCCTGGAAACCAAGGGGACAGTGTTCTCCTTGCAGTGCAAGGAAGGGAACTTCTTGCATCCGAGTGCTCTGGTATGGTGCTTTCCCTTGACTAGAAGACATAGAGCCTGGCACACCAGTTGGGAAAAAATAAAGCAGCTGTGGAAAAAGCTGGATACAGGATGGCGGTGTAATTGCCAGAAAGGATCTGAGAAAGGACTTTTCCTGTTGCAAGACACGTAGTGTAATCGGAGAGTCTGCAGCTGGCAGTTTCGGGAGGACACAGCCCGTGGGCTACTTGTGCTAATCTTAGAAAGGCATGTTCACTGCTTCCTGGGCCCTGGCTGGCGAGCTTCACGCCGGCAAGAGCTGCGTTGCAATCAATGCCTGCTACCAGCAAAACAAGAAACGCGTGGAATCATTCCAGCCCCACAGCTCTGATCAAATCCAAAGAAAGGGAGCTGTGTTTTCAGACTGTAACTCAACAAAAATTAAAAAAAAAAAAGGAAAGAAAAAACACACCCACCCCAAAACAAGAGGTCAAAGAAGCCAAGAGGAAGTGCAGTGTCTTTTCCAGGTAAAGGCAAAGGGCAGTGAAAGAAGCTTTTGGAGAAAAAGGGACTATGAGGGGGGCAACCCTTCCACCACAGACACTGAGCACCTGCAGCTCCTCAGCCTCGACTGAGTCCTCAGTTCAGGTGTCCGTTCTGCCATGCCCAGTTATCCTGGGAGCTGGCGTGCTGAGCCAAGCCTCCCAGTCCATCCCACCTTCCCCAGGTTCATTCTTTGCTCCCTCCTCTTTCCAGCCTGCCCTCCCTTCACGGCAGGGAGCCAGTCTGCCACTGGAAACTGCTCTCCCTCCCCACTTAGCCCAGCCATCATTTTTTGTGTGCAGCCGGTTGCCCTGCTGATCTGCTTACCTCACTGTTTCTTCCGTTCCCCTTATCTGCCACTTCCCCTGCCTGTAATTACTCTAATGAAGGCTGAAAAGATGAGGGGAAGGTGCTAGAAGTTCACTGAGAGGAGACAGCTTGATACGGCTTTTGTGGCTGGATGCAGGAAAGCTGGTCTGAAGTGTATGGAAAGTTTAACGGGGGAGATGTAGTCAGGATCCTGGAAACAGGGAATGGCAGATGTCTACTGGGGCTTGTGGGCCTGGAAGAAAGAAGATAGCATCTATTGGCAGTGTTTATTTACAGCTCTCTGAGGAAGGAAAGGCCCTTTTCCACAATGCAAACGGGCCTTAGCCATGCTGCTCTCTACCAGGTATTTCAGACCAGAGAGTGCTCCCAGCTGCAGATGATGAGGTGATCCTTAATGTAACCTCCTCAATTTGCTTTTAATCTAGAAACTCAGGGTCTAAAGGAATTCCTTCTTTAATATGATTTCAAGTTTCCACAGCTATTTCTCTAGCCCCTGTAGCATGGTGACCCAAAGGAAATGGTCCATACGTGGGCCAGATTGGTGTTTCAAGGGCCTTTCACCTCCAGCGATGCTGAAGGAGTGGCTGTGTTAACGAGACAGCAGGTCCCTCCCAGGCAGAGTGGCTGAAAGGGAGAAGGAAGGGCTCTGCTGGAGCCTTTGGAGAAACAGAAATTTATTCCTCCAGCAACAGCCATTGGGGAAACTTTCTGACTGAGAAGCAGAAGAGTATTGAGGCAGAGGGGTAAGAAGTGTGGTGTTGGCCATGCGTTCATGGTGGTGGTACAGGGAGCGGAGGTATGAGGTTCCTTGCTGATGGGTCATAGCCTGGTTTGTTGTTTTGAGGTCTCCACCTCTAACAAAACGAGGATTGTTGGTTAGTTATTCTCAGTTCCTCTGGTTCGGTTTTCCCTGGCATCAGATACTAGAGATGAAGAATAAAGGTTTCCTTTCATCAACTTTGATTTCAAGGCTTTCCACTCATGTTGCTTGATACACACATAGCAAAGCAAACAAGGTAAACGTGGGATGACAGCAGGGCTGTGTGCTGTGGGAAGAGCCGCGCCATCCCGTCTCCAGCAAGCCTCCCACTTCTCAGCCTGTGGTGGACCCAGGGGAGGTGAAGCTTCTCTCAGCCCTGGTATTTCCTCCCTCCCCCCACCCGCCTGAGTATTTCACTGCCAAAAAAGCAGAACGGCGCAGGGACATCCCCAAGCAGATGCTGGCTTGCTGCGAGGACAGGGAATGGCTTCTTGCAGCAGAACCACTGGAAAAGGAAGGGCACCGGTGACCAGGGCAGTACAAAAGGGATGGGAGGGCTGAGAAGGTGTACGGGAACGTCCTTTACCGCCCGGCTCCATCTGCTCACTGCGAGGAAAAGATGGGGAACAGACACTTGGCTTGAAATACTTAGTTTGCTTCCAGTGAAAAATACTAAGTGTAGGCTCTTCAGCTAGAGCTGAAAGGCTCTGCATGAATTACTGGTTTTCTGGGATAGTCGAAAATGCTGCTAGGTCCTGTCTTCCCAAACCTCTTGCCCTCAGACTGGATGATTGATGCCAGATGTAAGAAACTGCTGTAAGTCCCTGCTTACTCTTGAACATTATAACACATACACAAGCTTCTCTCTAGCCTGCTTGCTTTTCCCAGCCTTTGCTCATAGCTCGTTGTTCCCCATTTGTCAGAACAGGCCAGCGGAGACCAACTCAGAGGTGGACAAATCGGCATCACCCTCAGTGGCTCAGCTAGCAGGGAAATTCAAAGAGCAAGCAGCCAATATCACTGGAAAAGAGGTAAGGAGCTCTGCAGCCACCAGCAGGTAATCAAGTGGGTAATGAGGCACCCGCCTCTGCCTGTAGAAGTTACAGCATCAGTGATCTGAGCATGAACCCACCTTGATTTTGAGTCTTCACAATTCATTTGTCTCCTAGTACAATGCAAGCTATGACAGTATCTTCCATGCATTGCCAACTTGTGGACGAGTATTTTGGTAGAGCCATACTTTGGGACAACTCAACACTGTAACTGAGACGCTGTAAAGCTTGGCAGGGTACACATAGATACCTAACAGTAGCAGACAGCAATGCATGTACTATCTGGGCTGGCTTTTGTGGGCAGAGGGCAGCAATAAATAATGAAATAGCTAATATTGAGCCATAGAAAAAGAAAGCAAACAACAGATTACACAGTGTAGAAGCCAGTGGCAGGTCACCAGCACCTTGTTCACAAAAGGAGAAGGTTTTCTCCAGGTAATTCCTTCTGTATGGGTCTGAGAGAGAAAGCTGTCTCTTTACTTGCCCTCGTTACCTCTTCCCAATGACATTTCAGACTCTGTGCCTGTCTCTATCATGCTGAAACTTTATTTTATTGAAAGCCCACTATGCCAAGCTTTACCTCACAAGCTATCTTTCACCAGATCAGCAAAACACTAGGATACCTCTCTTAGGAAGAAAGGAAAGTCAGAGTGTTTATGGCTGGAGGTTGACATTTTGGGAGAGCCCCCTCTATCATTACGCACTTTTTTAGAAGCATAAATGTTTACTGGTGGCCCTCCTTAGTCAGTGGGTGCTCCTTTAAAACTGAACTGCTTTCTTCTGCTGCTCATCTGATTTCAGCATGTCCCAGGCTAGGCCTAAGGGGATCCTCCCCGTCACCCCTCCTGCCTTTGGCTGGATGCAATGGTGGCCACTGTCCTGCAGGGCTGGCAGGCCACCGTCTATCAGCGGTTAGCACTCCCATAGCCAGGCCCCAGGATGGGAACAGCCAATCTCTTCCCAAGCACTTTTTTTTTTCCCTCTAGTCACCAGCGCACCACTCCATCCATCCCATTACAGCCATTTCCTCTTTTTAAGGTATGGGATTTAATTGCACTAAGCCCCTCACCCTTCAGAAGGCAGCAAGTTCCCAGACCTCTCCTGTTATCTGCGGACCTCTGCGGCTCCCAAGCCAAGGCAGTGCGGAGGGGCCTCACAGTGTTGGGAAAATAATTTTCTCCAGAGACAGAGGAGGACGAAGTTTCCTGTCTTTTCTCTCCAAGCCATCTGTCACTTCCCCACCGGCTTTCTCAAGCTGGCTTCAGATTAATGGCTGAGTGGATGGTCTTTAACCCTTACTTGACCCATGCCAGCAAAGGGGAACCTATCAACCAGTGAACCTCTGATACATTCACTGTGGCACAGCGCAGTGTTTCATGGTTGCAAAACGGTGGGATTTCAATAAGACGTGATATTATTGCTTCCTAGCACGCCATAAGGATAGGGCAGGGCTGCCCATGGCTGCTTAGAGACGCAGCATTGCCATGCCTGAGTGCAGCATCACCAGAAGTTAAGTGACATCAAGTCTACGGGTCCTCCAAGACAGCCAGCTCTACAGAGGGCAAAGACGCTATAATCCAACTTTTCACATGCCTGCCTGTTAGAAGGTAACAAAATTATCCAAATATTATATTGTGGATATTATCCAGGATCCACAATATTATCTGAGTATTTTGTCTGTTAACACATAAAAAGTGTGTTAACAGCTTGGCAGGAGACTACAAACCTGGCATAAAAACAGAGACAGCTTGACTTCAAGACCAGAGCAATAGTTATGAAGGAGCAACTCCATAGGTGCTGTGCTGTGCATCTCTTCCTTCCTAGTGAGCACTCTCGTACTTCTGAGAGCCCAAGGACATTCAGAAGGAACCAGTGTCCCTGCTGTTAAGTTGCCTTGTTTCTTCTCCCCTGGAGAATCTGCTTCTTAGGCAAATTAAAGGTTACAGCTGAGGACTTGTCTCTGCGAGCTGCTCTTCTTCATTAGAGAGAAACGAATGGGGCTGTAGGGCATGTTGGAAAAGTCAGAATTCCCCTTTTTGCACCTAAAATATATCCGATGCAAAATAGGAAAATCACAAACCAGGTAGGCAGCTGAGACTCATTAAAAGGAAATCCTGGTAATAAGATGGGAAAGGGAACAATAACAAGTTATTCCAGTAGTGAGGGGGTTTCCAGCAAGATGCTTTGAAGAAATGGACTCAAGTTGTGCCAGGGGAGATTTAGATTAGGTATTAGGAAAAATTTCTTCACGGAGAGAGTGGTCAGGCATTGGAACAGGCTGCCCAGGGAAGTGGTGCAATCACAGTCCCTGGAAGCATTCAAAAAAACGTGTGGATGTGGTGCTTAGGGACATGGTTTAGAGGTGGACCTGGCAGCTGGGTTAACGCCTGGACTCGATGATCTCAGAGGTCCTTTCCAACCCTAACAATTCTATGATTCTATGATTCTAAGATGAAGCTTCTGGGAAGGCTTCCCCACCCTCCACAGCTTAGAAGAGTGTCCTTTGCACAAAGCCTGAAGTATTGTGGTTCATGCTGTGGAAAGAGATATAGACTACTTTTCCAACATAAGGATTGGGCTCAAGATGCTACAAGCACACCTAGCATGCTGGCCACATGCCCATATGCTAATATCTCGTGCTGCCTTTGGATGACTCCTTTAGGCAAGCTGAGCCCTGCCATCCAAGCTGGTCACTGAGAGAGCATGCCCTCTGCTGCCTGAGTTTCACTTCCTTTTTTAAAAAAAACTGATTTCCCTGCTGCTAAGTTGCTTGTTTTCTTCTCTTAGGTACCACCACATAAGCCAACTCGGAGGAAACCACCATGCTCCCTTCCATTGTTTTCCCACAAAACTGAGACAAGTGACAATGGTGAGCAAGTGAGTATCAATTTAACAGGGGGACGAGGTCTCTCCTCTCTGCAACCTGTTCTCTCCTGCGACACGAGCTTGGAGGTAGCAGAGAGGTCAGGCTGTGCAGCAAAAGACATCAGTCATGCAGCATCAAACCTTCCCCTGCTTACACACATAGTGACTCAGCGGCAGCTCCCACGTTTCCCACATGTAGCATGGATACACGTCCCATTTCTACTGCTTTTGGTTTTACCCTTAGAACACTGATGGATCCACCCAGTTACCACTTTTCAAGCATTTTAAAGCAGGAACCGCTGACATTTATTAGATTTAAACAGTGCTTAGCACAGGGAGCATCCATGCTGTTTGTTGCCTTCAAATGAACTCTAGAGGTTTGAGTATAATGGCATAATAGTTCTGCTCTTGAGATGTTTCCTTCTTCAGAAAAAAGAGAATAATTAATCCATAGTGAAGAGGGATTTTGTCAGCAATTACCCACGGAATATTGTCTTGAGGTGTCCTCCGTACAGCACCCTTGAATGAGCAGGTCCCAGTAAGCTGGCTGCTACTCACTAAAGTTTATGCTCAGGCCCTTTCCAGTCACTTCTGTCCTTCTGTATTTCAGGGTTTGAGGTCTACCCACCAAATTTCACATTGTCACCTGCTCTTAACAAGGGGGTGGTTCTTTGTCCTTCTTTTCTGACAGCTACAGGCTCCTGCTGCCTCCATGTCAAAGGAGCACAAGCTTTCAAATCTTAGATTCCTTCCTTTTCCTTTGGACCTGAAAAAAAGCAACGTGCCCCTTCTCAAAGCAATGCTTTCCCTTTCTCAAACTGTTTTCAGCCTTTCATAGCTCTACCTTTCCAGCCACTTAGGCCTTTCCTGCCCATACTAATTGGATACCCTTTAACTCTGTTAGTCACGTGGTGGCAGAAAGTCTTTCCCGTCACAAAAAGTTCACAACATTTACCAACATTGAGGCTTGTACCCTTTAAGAGGTAGAATTTTAATCTGTCTGGTCCTGAAATAATACTGGGGGAAAGTGCGTCATAGGTTAGATACCTTAGTGAAGGCCAAGCAGCAGGAGAGCCATTACACATCACCTAACTCAGGTACTTCAGCCAGAAAGCAGACAATCACCTTTTCTCCCAGAGGAAGAATACATGTATGTAGAGCCCTAGGATGGCTAGATAACAAAAGGGGACCAGGGTCAGGAAAGAAGAAAGCAAACTTTTGCGTGAAGACGCTATATGAGGCTTCATTTCCTCCCCTGCTAGCACTTTCTGCTTATCTCTTCCAAGTTTTCTGCCTTCATTGTATTTCATCTTTTTCACCTACTTTACCGTGACTTTTTCATGTTTCATTTTGTTTTGCAGAAGCGGTCTCCAAATGCTTGCCCCATTCCCAAGGTCAAAGTGAAAAGCTCCCCCATGATTGAAAAGCTGCAGGTAGGTCCTGGAAGAGCCCACATGGCTGCCCCAGCAAACTAAAACTGATGGGCATTTGTCATAGCTACTTCCCTTGTGGAGCAGCCACAGGGGAAAGGGATCCAGGAGCCAAGGGTGACAGCTAGGTAAGCAGGGCAGTCGCCTCACTGACAAGGGTGCAGTCCCACAATACACAAAGAAGAAAGGCAGAGCAGGTCTGGTAACGGTAACCAGCGTCAGAAACAGTCCAGCGATCCTCAGGCACGTCCACAGGCAGGTCAGTGCATGGGTCAGGATCATTTGAATCTGCACGGTACACAGCTCGGCATGGGCATGGCAGCAGCACAGCTCAGGTGCAGAGCAGGGGCAGGAGCCTCAGTTTAAATGCAGCTTGAGAGAGAAAGTGAGGGAAACTCTGGCTGAGATTTCTTCCAGCTCTTTCTTCGCAGCAGTCTACATCAAACTGAGTCACCTGCACCCTATCGGGGAGCTGGCCTTGAGCGCAGGCAGCTACAATCCTGGCAGCGGGGAGTGCGCTCCGGGCCCTGGCACTCCCCTGCACGTGCCGAGAACCTCTGCACTTCCCTCGCCTCCATTCCCCCAGTTACACACAAATGCACGCAGTGCTTCTTGCCCTTTTTGTACCTCTCCACGGCGCCTGATTCATGCCGCTGAGGGCAGCTCAGCACTCGATAGCCCATAGACGTAGTGCCCTGCCACTGCCAGCTGCCTCTCCTGGCAGCGCCTGCGACTCCAGAGCTCAATGCCTCCTGGCCGCCCTGACACAACGTAAGCCTATTCATAGCACTGTCCCTCTTCATGCACCCAAGGACATTTGCCTACGAAAGCTTCCTAGTGACAGGCCAGCGGGAAGTGTTTTGCCACAGTTAATCACAAGCTTGCTTCTTTCCATGGTCTTCTCACTCCTCACGACTGCACAGATCATTCAGAAGACCTGCAGACCAGGCTTGAAAATGCGAGGTCTGCTTGGGCACACACAGGGATGGTTTAAATCTCGAAGTGATTGCTGGCTGCCTGTTCAGACTTTCTCCCGGCTCAGCCACTGTAGACTCTGTTGGCTTGGCTGGGCCACTGGAAAATCCCAAACGGCCTCAGGATGACAAAAGGACAAGTCCTGAGATCCAGCTGCTGGGGAAGGGCAAATGTCCAGTCATAACTTCTCTGCCCGGACTTGTTTGTTGACAGTGTCACCAGGAGAGACCCATAACCAGAAGGTATGTGGGTTGTGACAGCTGAGAGATGTGGCAGCTCCCGTGGCAAGAGCAAGGGTTCCTCCGTCTGGTTGCCGCATGCAGTACACGCCGGTGTCATGCACGCCCGTGATGGGGATTTTTCTTTGCAGGCCAATCTGGCTTTTGCTCCAGCTGCTCTGCTGCCGGGAGCATCTCCCAAAAGCCCTGGTCTGAAAGCCCTGGTTTCTCCGTTCAGCACCCCTCCCTCAACGCCCAGCAGCCCAGGGACTCAGTCCCAGCCCACTGAAGCAAATGAGACGCCGGTCAGCTTTGATCAACCCCCAGAAGGCACTCAGCTGCAATTCTATAATAAGGTAGGGTACGTAGTAGGATTTCTCCATCACAGCAGGATAAGGCTTGCTTATCACTTGGGGATGAAGAGGACACCATAGCCCTCAGTCCTGCCATAGCAGTGTGCATTTGTAGCCAAGGGAGGAGACCTATGCACCGGGTTCAAAACAGTCTTTCAGTATAGCTCTGTGGAGCCTCCTCTCTGCCTGCCTGCACATGGAGCTTCATGGCCCAGCAGCTCCAGCAGCCTTCCTGGCCGAATGGGTAAAGGGAAGGGGTGAGGTGGCAGGACTCAGTCACTCCAGCTCAGCAGTAACAGGGTGGCTGGTGGCTGGTGCCTGGGCAGGGAGCACTGCGAGGAGGTAGTGCCACGTGCCAGCAAACGTCAAAGGTGGCTGAGGTGCAGTTCAGGGAGCCACGTAGAGCACGACGGTTTGCCAGGTGTTCCACAGAGTGCCCAGCACTTAAATGGGGAGCTGTAACCCGCATTCACCATCATCAGCTGGAGTTTCGGAGCAGACTCCTTCCTCAACCACCAAACTGCCCAGAGTAGAAAAGGCTGAGGCATCCAAAGTCAGTATCACCTGCATAATGAATGCAGCATCCTTGGGTTTAGAGTCTTAACCTGGACAAGAAGCCACAGTTTAAATTGGGACAATGATCTCCAGCACCAGCTTTACAGAAGGAAAAGAGGCATATATTAGGGAGCTGCTTGTCCTCGAAAGTAGTCTCTCAGGGGTAGGAGCCCTCATCTCCCTACCTCTCAGTAGCAGAGCAGGAAAAGTGAGGCCACCAGCATAGCAATCAAGTTTACCATGGTATTTTCCTCTGTTGTGCTTTCCTGCTTTGCAGTACCGCTCTCTTTGTCTGCTTTAATGTCTGCTTTTCCTGCCTCCAAGGTGCGGACGCGAGGATCGATAAAGCGCAGGCCTCCCTCCAGGAAGTTCCGAAGATCTCTGTCGGACTACGGAGATGGGGAAGATTTAGGGGTCAACATCTCCTCTCCAGAAAATGGTGCCAAGGAGGATGGGGATGAGGTGTTTGGGCCCAAGGGCAAGACAGAGGAGGCAGAAACAGGGAGCAAAGAGCAGAAGAAACAGACAGGGTCTGATGAGAAGCCCCAATCAAGGAGAGGATCCAGTAGATCAGAAGATGAAGAAAAAGGGGGAAAACAGGCAGAGGAAATGACTCCTTGCAAGAGTGAGGCAGGGGATACAAAGGAGGAGGAGGAAGTGTGTTGTGGTGCTCCAGGGGAGGAGAATGCTCCCCAGCCTCCCTCTGGAAACAAGGAGGAGAAGGTGTGCGAGGGCCCTCAGGGAGAAGAGCAGCAAGGCAGTGCCTGTGAACAGGAAAACGGGGACAAGGAGAAGGAAAAAGCTGAAGCTGAAGCAAAGGAGACCAGTGAGAGCACAGATGCACAGACAATGTCAGACACTGAAGAAACACCACTGGCAGCTGAACCGCTGCAGGACGCAGTGGGCTTAGGGACTGCCAGTGAGCCTTCAACACCAGCCACGCCGGACCAGGGCACAGCATAACCGTGATGGGTAAGATGGGTCAGCATGATGATGGCTCCTAAAATACCAGAGGCTTTTACTTATTAAGGAAAATGGCAACTGTGACAGAACACACCAACATTTTTGCTGCTCCCCACACCTCAAAAGTATCATATCTCAGGCCTGCAGAGGCTGCAAGGCAGGGTACTTGTAACACCACCCAGGAGGGCTGGTTGTTTTAGGGAGAGGATGGAGAAGCAGCAAAGCCGATTCTGGATTCAGTAAAACGGAGAGGCTCTATTCCCCAGGCATCCTGCTCAACTGCTGTTTTGAATGCAATTTGAGAGTACTTACAGTAAAAAGCACTTTTCCCCAGCAGTAACCATGTATTTGCTATCTCAGTATGCCTCCTTACACATACATATTTCTATGTATATGTGTGCACATGTTGTATATATATGTGTGTACATATATATTCTCTCTCTGTATATATGTGTTTAGCTTCTTAGCTTTGCCAGCAAAAATAGTGTTTGCACACATACCAGTTTCATGATCAGCCCTGGAAGCACGAAAACACGGGCCTCTGCCACTTGAAATAAAAGAGGATTGCCACTGGCTAAAGCGGGGCTTGTTCCATGTAGCTTGCGTATTCTCTAACCACTGATAACGTACCCGCAGATGCCTGAGGAAATATCTCATTCCACCTCAACCACCTGTCCCCTCTTCAAATGCCTCCTTTGTTTGGCAAGGAGCAACTGAAGGAAGCAGGCTGGTGCTCAGGCTGCAGCTCGCCTTTGCCTCCTAGCACAGAAACTACCAAAGTACGCCCAGGGCACAGCCTCCCCAGCACTGTATTTAATTAGACCCATGATTATTTTTCATAATTTCCTTACTTTTCCCCTCTCAAAAGGACATACCCAGTCAGGGCACAGGAGACTAACATGTGAAGAGGAGCCATCTAACCCAATCAAGGTGGAAGCTACTGGAAAACCTTCAGTGGCAGGAGAGGAGCAGAATACAGATATCCCCCGAGGTCCAGACTCATCCCGGAGCTGAATGGCTGTGTGCTGGCTCTCTGCTTTGCACCAGCATATTTTGGGACAATCAGAACAAGAGACTGGCTTGCAATCACTTCGGAGTTCAAAACGGAGGTGTTGGCTGACATTCCTCAGTGATATTCGGGGACTGAGAGACCTGATACGTGCTGTCCTGCAGCCGACAGCCACCACTACTCCTGGTCCCTCTGCTCCTTCATCCTGCTCCAAAATGGCTTTTTCTTCTCCCCTGCATTGGTCTTAGATGAAGTTCATCAGTTACATACATACATGTATGGTGCCTTTTTGGTAGCTTCTTTTGAAATATTTTGGGGTTTCAAATTTCAGTAATAATGTTTTAACAGTAGGAAAAAATACGTTTTCTCCACATATGCTATATGGCAGACAACGTGAACCCTGAACACAGGGAAAACTCTTAGGACATTGTTCATAAAGCATAAAATCCCTTTCAAGTGGGGGCTGAGCTGGCTGATCTGTGAAACAGCCAGCCATGGTAGGCAATGTTTCTGTGTGCTTCAACTTTGGGGTGTTTTTAGTGCTGGTGGAAAGTAACAACCAACAGAAAAGATGCGCTGCGTAGGTCAACAGGGCAAGTTTTCTTATCCGGCTCCAGATTTAGAAGGGTCGCCTGTCCGTCAGTCTTTCTCACTTCCAGACCCTACCCAGTCTGTTGGTTCTGTTTTGAAACTTTCAGTGTGTGGCCACTGAGTGCCACTCGTGATAGAAAGCATCCCGGCTTACTGGAAACAGCTGATTAATGTAGGTCAAAGAAGAGGTCTTAGATGGCTGAATTTCCAGTTGTATGGCCTGACTGAATATGAATTGGTGAAGGTCAGATAGCCAGTCCTTCCTAAGTACTTAGGCATTGTACTAGATTTGCATTCACTTTTGGGGTACCAGTTAAATCGAGGGTCTAGCAGTTGCTAAGCCAAAAAAAGCTTTTACATCTGGAGAGTTTTTGTTGCCCATAAGAAATAAGTTATTTGGGGAAAGACAGGTAACAGACCCTCACGTGACCAGTTTCCTGACAGTAGTGCTTGAAGCTGTATCTGCAATACTGAATAAAAAGCTGCTGTGCCTCAAGGCCATGGGGCTCATGTCCACAGCATGATGTGGAGCTGTGGACAAGTCTGGGCTCGCTGGAGACGACAGCAAGCCAGACTTCTCCAAAACTGAGCCAAGCAGCCAGCTAGCTGTTGGGCAGTGTGAACGGCCAGGGCCAGTGCTTGACCCTGCCGCCAGCCACCTAGTACCCAGCAACACAGACGCAGCTACGGAGACCAAGGGCAGAACCAGCCGGCTCCATCACAAAGCTCCTCCTAGCAAACATTAAGCTGAGCAGAGCCGGAGGCTTGGGTTGTCCCTGTCTCTCTAGACAGGCACAAGCATTTGACACAACACAGCCCACATCTGTCCTTGAGTGGGCTCTGCAACACAGCAGCATTACAAACCTGGCGGTTTTGAGAGATATCCCCTTTCTGTTCACCAGCTCTAAAATCATGAGGAAAGAAGTGGCCCTGTGCCCTGCCTTTCTTTTTCCCAGGTGAGAGCACTGAGGTGCCATTTGCCGAGAGCCAGCGGCGTTGACCCTTCTGCGTAGCACGGGCTTGTTGGCCAACACGACCCCCACGTCCTTTTGAGCCATGTTGTGGAGCATTGTTGCCTTTGAATCCATTTTAATCTGTTTGTTAGAGCTTGTATTCCAGGGCAGGCTGCAATCGTTCGCTGTACCGTGTTTCTTCTCTCAGCAGTGTCCCATCTGGATGTGAATGATTGTGCCTTACTGTATATGTAGATATATGTGTGCCTGTTTAGAGAATGAGTATGTGTGTCCCGAGCAAGGGAATGGAAATCCGAGGGAGAAACAGAAGAAATAAATCGTGGAATAAAACCAAACCAAATGAAAATCCGTGTGTTTCCTCCTGGGGAGATGAAGCAGGCTGAGGAAGGATGGAGAGCTGGCAGCAGCAGGCAAAATAGGGGTGGGATTTCCACTGCCACTGGAACAGTTTAACATTCAATTTTAATGTAATTTGTGGTATTTTTTACTTTTGGGGAACAGCAATAACCCATGTGCTTAATCCACAAAGGAAGGGGTTCTTTGGGACAAGCGGTGACACTGGAGACTGCCACACTCCCTGCCCCGGCCCTGCGGGTATCAGGTATCTCGGAAGAGAAGCAAGCAAAGCCATCCAGCCTAGTGCCATTTCTCCAACAGCATCCTCGCTCAGGGGAAGCAGACAAAAAACAAGGCAACACACACTGACCCTTCCTGTGAGATTTCTCAGCTTCTGGCAACCAACAGTTTAGAGACTTTCTGTGCCGGAAGCTGCATTGCCATCTTCGTCCCTGATGGCTTTACAAGTTCCAGGAAAAAAAGATGCCTGTTTCTCAGCTGAAGGCATCCACATGTCTCTCTCAGGGCGATGCTCGCTCAGGCGGCACGCAAACCTTGCCCCATCTGCAGGCCAACTGAGAGCAATTTTAATAAAGGCTCTTTGGCCACTATTAGCATCGTGACACCGCAAAAGCAGAGGATGCACGTGGGCCTGTATCCCTGCCCCATCCATACTATCAGGAAGCGTTGGCTTGGGCAGCGTGGTCTTGTATCCACAAGGTGTAGAGAGTTAAAAAGTTTTGACTGAAATGTAGAGCACAGCTTGGCCTGGTGCATAGGGTAGGGGTGCCTATTCAGACCCATACATATCTGTCAAATCCCTGAGGCAGGAGTGTATAATGTCAGGTGTCAGGACACTGACGGTCGAACAGGAAAATGCCCTCAGCAAGAAAAATCTGATATAATTTATCAATTCCCCTGGTGTGGATGGTGCCTGAAAGATTAAAAAAAAAAAAGCACAAACCTTACAGGCCAGAAGACTTTAAACTGGGGGGGGGGGGGGGAGGACGGAAAACAGAGCAAGAATAAAGGTAAAGTGGAGAAAGGAATGCAACACAAGACCAAGGAGACTGTTGCAGTTGTGTTTGGCCGGGATCTTGTTGTTTTTACGGTTATTTTTTGATTGGACTGTGTTTAAACTGTAGTGTGAGCCCCAAGAAAGTGTTGAATGGGTAAGGACGGAGAGCAGTTACTGATGGGAGGAATAGGGTTTCTTGAAAGAACGGCTGGACTCGATGATCTTAAGGGTCCTTGCCAACCTTAACGGTTCTATGAAAGATCTGGGGTGCAAGCGAGGCTGGTACAGAGGCGTGGGAACAGGAGGAGGAAGGGTGAGGGTGACAGGAGGCGTTAGCAGGACAGAGCACACCAGAGATGCGGTGGCAGCGCCAGAAGCAGGGTGGAGCGGCTTGAGGAACCACAGGAACCCCGCTGGCGACTCCGGGCCGCCAGACCCCAGCCCCACACCCCCGAGGCCGGGGGAGCCCCTTCTCCCGGAAGCCCAAGGCCCTTTGTTAGGCCACTTCCCTCGCAGCCTCCGGCGGGCCCCAGTGGCTGCTCCTGGGGCCGCTTGCTGGAAGGGAACCGCCAGCTGCCTCGGAACGGGCCAGGCCGCCCTACGGCCCCTCACCTCACCCACGTACGAGAGGACTCGTGCCGCACTTGCATACGTAGCTACGCGTGTATCCCCCCCACTCCGCCCAGCCCCGGACAGCCGGAGGGCGCGGGCGGCCGGCCAGACCTGCCTGCCCGCCCGCCCTCACACCTCCAGGGGGCGCCGCGCCCAACGGCTCGGCAAAGCGCGGGCCGGGATAAACCAAAGCCGTTCGGGGGGCGTTCCCGTTCCCCCTCCCTTCCCCTCCCCTGAGAATGAGCTCGCCCGGCTTCGACCCCCGCTGGTCGCGCCTGGCGGCGTTCCTCCCCCCTGGGAAGAGCGCGGGAGCCGTGTCTGCGCAGGGGAGCGCCGCGCGGACCGCTGCTCCCCCCGTCCCGGGGGGTTGGAATGGTCTCTACCAAGCGGAGTCGTAGGGTCGGGGGAAGGGCGATACCACGGGTTACCCTGGCGGGGGGGGGGGGGGGAGGGCAGGGGGAAATCGCAGCAGCCTCCGCAGCTGGGGAGGGGAATGGTGTCTTCCGGAGCGGTGGGCAGAACCATTGGGAGCCTGGGGCGGGGGGGAAGGGCAGACCCACGAAGGCGCCGGGCGGGGGGGTGGAGGTGGTGCCGGGCGGGCGGAGGCGGGAAGTGAGTGAAGCGCTGAGCTGGGGAGGTGGCAACAGACAGCGGCTCGTTGGTCTAGGGGTATGATTCTCGCTTCGGGTGCGAGAGGTCCCGGGTTCAAATCCCGGACGAGCCCGCTAAGAAGGGGGAGCCCGAGCACCCCTCATTTTGCCGCCGCGGTGCCCCGCTGGCGTTTTTGTTGCCGGGGCGCCCGGGCCTGCCCGCGGCGGGAGGGGGGTTCGGCTCGGGGGAAGGAGCCGGGGCTGGTGCCGGGGGAGCGGCGGGCTCCGCGGTGGTCCGGCGGCGAGGTGGGCCTGGGCCTGGGGCCGCGCCGTAGCCCCGTCTCGTCGGGGGTGAGGGGGAAGGCAGGGGGCTTCGTTCGGCGTTGCGGCGCTCGGTGCGAGGGGGCGTCAGACGAGAGGGGCGACCCCTTCCTTGTGGGTTAGAAACCCTTGGTCCTGGCGCGAAAAGGGGACGTGTCTCTAGTGATCCTGCCCGCGGCCCTTCGCCGTGCGTGGGAGCCGCCGCCGCCGGCTGCCTGAGGAGCGCGGCGGAGGACGGCGGGTGCCGTCACCGGTGCTGAGTGGGAGAAGGAGAAAAAGTTGGGCTCGTCCGGGATTTGAACCCGGGACCTCTCGCACCCTAAGCGAGAATCATACCCCTAGACCAACGAGCCGGCGCGAAAAACTCTTTTTCTCCCTTCCAGAGGAAGGCTCGAGCGCCGCTGCGGGCCCCGGCCCTGCCCTTGCCCCTGTCCCTGCCCGGCCGCCGCCTCCCACCGCCCCGGCCGGGAGCTGCTACGCGGGCGGGGCAGGGCCCAGCAGCAGGTACGCACGTCTTGCCAGGCCTGACGGCTGTCTTCTGCTGCACCCCTGCCCGCGGGCTGGTAACAGGGGCGCATGAGGAGCCCCCAGACAAGAGCGTTGCGCAAGCGTGAGGTGGTGAACAGGCTTCGCGACAGCCAAGGGGCTGCAGGCCCTGCCAGCCGGGCGGCCCGCGCTCGCAGCCGCCTGAACGCCTGCCCGGCCGCTGCGGTGGCCTGGCCGCTGTGGCCAGCGCAGCAGGCCAAGCAGTGGCCAGGGCTGACGGGGACTGTTCTGCAGTGGCCTCCTTGGGACGGCTCAAACACACCTCAGGTGCACAGCCTGCTTTTTCACAGCACTGGTGAGGCACATCCACTGTTACTCTGCGTGCTGCTGCTCTCCAGGGTTTCTTCCAATCCCTGTGGCAACCTTATCTACCCTTGCGTGCAAAACCTGCTTAATACACGTCTAGCCATTAACCGCAGCAGCCGAACCACAAACCCCAACCAAAAGAAGGGAAGTTCATGGTTCATTTCCATCATTTAAAGCTGTACTATGGCCAAGCAGTGGTGGCGTTGCTTTCCCACTGTACAAGTCACCCGCTTAAATATCAGAGCCTTCGTACAACAAACACTGATGCTGGTCAGGCTAGAGGTCCGTGCTACTTTGGCTCTTGTCTCCATACAGTAACAGTCGCTAAACTAATTTTGTCTATATTCCAAGAAATTGGGGGGAAGGTAGGAGGGAGAGACAAGAAAAATAATTCCTTTCATTTTATAGGCTTTTTTTATATATCAAGTTTATCAATAATACATGTGGCTCGAGCTGTTCCTTAGCATCGGTTCAGCACTGGAGTAGCTCATCATTACCAGTTTTTTCCATTGTAAGGTTTCCTCAGAACACTTATCCTTGCATAGTGGGTGATCCAAGACATTCTTCTTAATTGAATTATGGAAAAATAATTATCAAACTCTGCAAACACCATATGCAATTACTGTGCTGCTGCCAGCTCTGAGTTTTGAAAGCACCACTGCATTTTTATTTAACCAGAATAAACAGAAATGTATCTGCCAGTCAGAATTTCTCCCAACTTGCAGAGGAAAAAGTAATGTTGTAATAGACACTCAATACTTTCTTTTACAAATAGAGCCTGTTTTCTCTTTCTCTCTCATGTGCTTCTCTTACTGTTTCAAAATGCGCATGTTGGGTGGGTTATCTTTTGCAGGAATGCATGTCTCTGCACACTGAACAGTGTCTACTGTACAGTTCCTCGAGGAGGTACAGAGATGATGCAGGCTAAATAGAAAACAATCAAAACCATTAAAAATGTAAAATCAGTCTGAATACATTTGCTTCTCCTCCTAGAAGATGTTACCCTTATTTTGTTTGACATCATATCCTGCTTGCTCTCTCTGGCAAGCTACTAGGGAGCTCTCCAAAACAGTAGGATAACAAAAGTCTGAGTTTCTAACATAAACAGCGACCATGAAAAAATTTATTTAACCTCCTCCTCAGTGACACACACTTTTTTAGATCTTCCTTTTGTGATAAGTGGAAACAAAAAAGACAGAAAAGTATTTTTCCTTCTCTTGTGGGACTGAATGCTGATTTTACGGTGGCGTGTGAGAAAGCTCTGCGCTCAGAAACCAGTTAGGCAACTTCAGAGCAGCCTGCTGGGAGGCTGCTGTGGTCTCTCTTGCCCCACTGTCTGGGCAGTCCTGCTCCGTCACTGCTGCTTGTCTGACCTTACCGGGAATGGATTCAGTGCGAAGAAAAGTAACTCCCCACCTCTCCATACGCAGACAGAAAAAATGAGTTTGTTGCCAGCTAAATGAGCTGAATACACTATTGAATACAAAAGAGAAATTTGATAAATACCAGTATTATCAGTAGACAGAGAGTAGAGTTGCATAGCTAGAGGGAAAAAGGACAGCACAACTACACCTTTAATTGGGTGAGCTTATCAGGGAGTTGTGTGCTGAGTTAAGGAATTGTGTAGCACAGCTTGCAGGCTGTGCATTTAACAGCTTGCTCTGAGAAGTGTTCCCAGTTCTTTTTGTCATGACCTTAACAGTAACATGTCACAATGTACAAATGCAATATATGTTCCTCAGGACAAATTAGGTTTGCTCCAGCACCTCGCTTCCTCTTCTGGAAACAGCAGAAGACAATAATTTGGTCGTTACTATCTGGAAAAAAAAGGTCTACTCTCAGTAGACCAGATAGTCTCCCAGCTGTTCTCTGTACTGAACAGCAGTACTGCTACACAGCGAACGGGACACTCGTAGCGCTGTACCTGTGACAACGTTATCTCAGCTCTGTCAGGAAAGGGAGGTATTGTAGGAATCCTCTGGCAAGGGGCACGTGTGGCTGAAATCAGGCTTCTTAGTACATAAAAAGGCAACACTTGAGCTCCGTGAAGGACAGTACATTTGAGAATAAGAAAAAGGATCTATTTTTTAAAAAACTTTAGGTTGGCTATCTTGAAAAAATGCCTAGAAAGACAAAGCTTGGCCTGTTCAGGGGATTGAACATTTTTAAACTGTGCAGTACTGAAGGACCTGAAGGTAAATAGTGAACTCTGGGTACTGAGGTGCTTCCATGTTGGTAGAGCACTTCCAGTCACCGAGGAGAGCTGTAAGGGCGGGTGGAGCTCCCATGGGAAGGAAGAGCTCTGAGGGAGTGCGGAGGCAAAAGGGCTTGGGATGAAAGCCTCACCACTGCGTATCAGTTTCCGCTCCATTTGGAAAGGGGAGATTTTGATCGGTTGGCTGAAGACTCACCTGCAAGGGAAGTCGGAGGGACTAAATGAGGTGGCAACCAAACAAGGCGATAATTCCCTGTGATACAAGGAGTTGCCTGTGTTGATCTTTATTCCCAATTGCTGCCCTGGATTTCTGATCGCTTGAGTTCCTAGAAAACACGTACAAGTTAGCTGAGGAACATGCTCCACAGCCTCCCCCTAGGGCGTGAATAATGAACGTATATGCCCTTATGTTTTAAATCCCACAAGAGCTGTGAACCTGGTGTCTGCATCACAGCTGGAAAAAAAAAAAAATCTACCTGTGTTTTTACAGGGGCTTGCTTCGTCACGACCCTCCTCAACGTGGCACACAGTAGCGGGGCTTTCCTGTGGCCTCTTTCATCTGCAGGTGTGATGGTGGCCAGAGAGCGGCAGAGAAACTGTGGTGGCACATGCCTCTGGGAGAGGACCAGCATCCGTGGAGCACTGGGCAGCAGCGAACCGAGTGCATTGCGGGCCTCTGAAGCCTCATGGATGCAGTGAGCGATAGCCTTGTGATGTGACCGAGCTTGTGCAACGTCTTTAAAATACATAGCTTAGCAAAAGAAGAAACGTATGCAAAGAGGATCCCAGAAGAGAGGGAGCGAAGCAAGGAGATAAAGAAGGAAGGGTGGCAGCGTGGTCTCAGGAGGTCTGTGACAGCAGGGAGGCCAGTCAGTAAGCCGGGGGGAAATTCCAAGCGGGTATTTTCAGGTGAAAGGCAAAGGTGGTTGTACGATCGGTGTAGCAGGAGAGCTTCTGAAGGAGCCTGTGCTTACAGGCAACACATGCCAAAACCGGCTCTCCGAGTTAACAGGGAAGAACAAGGAGGGCCTCAGCGGAGGCAGGGGGAACCCGCCCTCGCCGGCGCTCGCAGCCTGCAGCAGCGCTCTCCCGCTGCCCCGGCGGCACAGGACAAGTGCTCGGGATGCGCACTTGCTAGCCAGTCCCGTAACGTGCAGCCGGGGGAACTGGCTTGCCCACGTCTGTGCAGAAGCTGGGGCGCTAAGTAAGTGCTGCTTCTCTTTGGAAAACTGGGCCTAGTAAACGCACGGCAAGAGATGCACGTCGTAGAGCCTGCCCGAGACAGCGTGCTGTGCTGGCATCGGAATTCTGCTGTCGTCCTCGTAGGTCGCGAGAGCAACGGACCCACAGCTCTTGTGTCGATCTCGACTAACAAATGCACAACTCCATGTGTGTGACCATCGGTTATGGTAAGTATTTTTTTAATGTAAAATAGCAAGATCCTTAGCGTGCCTCCAGAGGTACTCGGCGAAGCTTCCCACACAGGTGGCTAACCCTCGGGCAGCACCAGGGCCTGAGGCGAGGGCATTCGGCGCTGGGCTCCCTGGCCGCAGCCCTAGGGAGGCAGGGCAGCAGGGGCGCGGGCCAGCGGCCGCGCTGCGGACGCGTCCTGCCGCCTGCGGGGGCCGAAGCGTTTGCCAGCGGCGAGACCCGGCGTGCCCAGGCCTCCCCCCTGCCAGCACGGCTGGGGCTGGGGCTGGGGATGCCGCCGCCGCCGCGATTCTGTGCCCGGGTCCCCCGGCCTGCATCGAGCCGGGGCAGCTGCAGCGGGGCGGGCCCACCGCGCCCGCAACGGGGCTCCCGCAGCACCGCCCGCCGGGGGGAAGCTCGGTACGTGCCCGGCTCGGGGGGGCGGGCCAGAGCGTTCCCTGCCCGGATAGGGCGTCTGGACTTGATGGATTGCTCCCCTGGCCAATCCACGGGGAGGAGCGGGGAAGCGCCGGGGCGGGGGCTGGGAGGACGCAGAGGTGTGTGCGAGTGACAGCGGCGAGGCCCTATCCCGGCGAGGGAAGGGGGCTGCGGGGTGCGGGGGGCGGGCCCGCGGCCGGGGGCGGACAATGGGGGCGCGGGGAGGTGGCGGCAGGAAGATGGCAGCGGCCGGAGGCACGGTGGGGCGCCCGGCGGCCGCCGCTCCCGCGCGGCTCCCCTGCTCGGCGTGGCTGCTCGCCGCCGCCGCCGCCGCACTGACCGCCGGTGAGTGAGTGCGGGCCGGCCGCTGCCGCCTGCCCCCCCGCGGGGCTGCGGCGGGGGGGAGCTGCCCGACCCGACCCGAGGCGCGGCGGGCGGCGGCGGGCTGGGCTTGTCGG
Source organism: Nipponia nippon (assembly GCF_047370975.1). Classification (NCBI taxonomy): domain Eukaryota; kingdom Metazoa; phylum Chordata; class Aves; order Pelecaniformes; family Threskiornithidae; genus Nipponia; species Nipponia nippon. The sequence goes on along the minus strand of NW_028262336.1, from coordinate 15,778,739 downwards.
CCTGGCGGGGGCCGCCCGCGCCGATCCGCGCTGAGGAGAGAGGGGCCGTCCCGGCGTGTGGAGGCGCCGCCGGGCCCTCGGGGGGGAGGCCGGCGGAGGGTGCCGCTCGGGGGGTGAGGTCTCCCGGGGAGGCGACCCGCGCCCTGGCTCCAGCCGGTTCCTCCCTTTAAATGCCGTTCCCGATCGTCCTCGCCGGATTACCGGAGCGGAGGGCGATTTCGCGGGCGGGGTACGGCAATGCCGTCCCCTGCCCACCCGCTTCTAAACCGGGCCCCTCCGCCTCGGTTGGCGGGGCTCGGCCCGGCGCCGCGGGTGCGCTTCCCGCGTGGCCGTGGGAGCCCGCGCCCTCCCCTCCCGCAGCGCCGGCGGCGGGGCCTGGCCCACGCGGGACGCCCGGCCTGCCCGCGGGCCCTGCGGGGCAGGGAGCCCCGTCCCCGGGGGGGAGCTGGGCCCGCCCGCGGGCCCTGCTTGGGGCTGCCGCGGGTGCCGCCGGCGCGGTGCGTGGCGGCCCCGTAGCCGCGCTTGCCGGTTTTCTTTTGGTTGGTCATTAATTGCGAGGAGGCGAGGCAGCTTTGTGGGGGGGAGCACAGCGCGGCGCGGAGGGGACCGGCAAACGGGGGCGCCGGAGTTGGGGTAAACGACATAGAAAACACCTTTGGTTTGGTCAGCGGTGAAGTATTTGGGTGGAGGAGTAATTACATCAGCCAAAATGAAATGCTTATGACTCGTATAGATGGAGAATAAGTGCAAGGCTATGGAGCGGTAGAAACGGCAAGGGTAATGCTTAACTTCGCTGTGGCTTATATTCTTACAGGGCAGAGAGTTCTACGTTTCCCATATCACTCTGAAATTAAAAGATCATACACGTTTCCCAAGGTAGCTCAGTGTGTGTAGATACTAGGCATGGACGATGATGGTACGGGACCCGGAGACATTTTTGGTTGGCAATACTTGCTTAGTGGGTAAAACTTTGCAAAGTATTTCAATATTAAAGAGGCCCGATGCCTTCTCAGTTCGTATGTTTCTCAGTTTCTGGAAAACTGTAAAACTATAAGTCCATCTGGAAAGAGGTTTAATAAGAAACTGTGCCGAGTGGTAAGAAACTTAAAACTTCTTATTTCCAAAGAACATTGTTTGGATTTGTTTAAGATTGCTGCATTTTGCAATAAGCATAAGTAGAGATTGCTAAGGCTTGCTGTATATCTTCAGAGACAGCCTTAATATTTAGAATTAAGTAGATGTGATATATACATAGCTTACAGTAAAACTAAGTTCTTTGAAAACAAATATGGAGACAAGAGAACAAGGAAGTATATTTCTCCTGACCACAACAAAAGTACAACTACAGTAATGCTATGGGTAGCTGGGAGTAGTAGATCATTCTACAAAGTCTGAGGTATGTAACCAAATATAGTATCTTAAAACCAAGCAAAGCTACAAGATACTCTTTTTGGAAGAGACCCTCCCTAGGGTGGAGACTGTCTAAAAAGTGAGATTGCAATTTAAAGGAATAAATCGGTGTTAAAATCACTCTCTTACCTGTGTGGAACTATGTTTCTGTTCCTATCCCTACAACTGTTGATTTTTTTCTAACTCGAAATCAGAAGTTATTCCCATGTTGGCTGCTTCTCTCTGTGCTGATATTGCACATCCTTAATCCTCCTGTCTGCTTTGAAAAGGCACTCTTATTTTTTTTGTCTATGTGTAGAGTTGGCAGAAGGTTTACATCTTTGAACGGAAATAAGTGACCAGAGTGCAGGCTCTTCACCTCTTTTGCATATGCAAAGTAGCTTGGTGATTAGTAGGGAAAAGATGACCTTCTCTAGAGTTTGGGGTTGTAAGGAGTCCCCTGTAATAAATACTCTGCCTTTTGGCTTGCACGTGTTGTTTGGGTTCCTGTTGTTTTTCGAGGACCCTCTTTCTGTTCCGCTTTCCTCATGCTGGATTTTCATCTAGTGAGAGTTTCAGAAATCAAAACCTGCCAAGCAAAACTGCTGCTTCACAGCTTAGTACAGATAATGGGTTTTAAGCTTATTTTCTTGTGTGCACCTGCATGCACGCATTGGAAGTTCATTTTACTTGTTTACGCTGTTTACGCTCAGTCATCTGAAAACCTGATTGCTTCATTTACTTGTAAGAATGAAGGATCATTGTCAAATGTACTGTTTGTGATCTTGTGGATATTTGTGGCAGAAGTGGTTAATCTAGGTATAATCTCCTGTATGGGTGGGTGAGCCTTGAACAACTAGTCAAGAGTATCAAGAAAATGGGTTGTTTTGCAATCCTGAATTTGTAAGCCATGTGAGTATCACTTAAAGTGATATCGTGTCTGTGTTTAACATGAAGGTGGTGCCTGATTGCTTCTCAAAGTCTTAAAGAATGTCTAGACATTACAGGAAAGAATATTACTGATATTTCTACTATTCTTTTTGATGCCAACAAAGCCTGATTATTTTTTTTTCCCTTCTCCTACTACTGCTTTTATACACACTCACATACATGCGCACACGTGCACATACACACAGGTCAGTAACAAGCAGAGAAGTACTGGGATGTTAAATAGCTCAAGTGTGGGTTACTGCTTTGAGCTCACCTGCACGTTTCAGTTGCTGCTTTAAACGTTTCACGAAAATAACAGCGTAAGTCAGGGTTGCGATGCTCACTTTGTGTTTGTGCCAGGTGTAGCCAGAATTGCTATATTCACCCTGTCAGCAGCTGTTAGTTCTTTTAAGCTGCACCCACTGATGCTGCAGGTAGGAAGGCTTCCTTGCCTGCAGCACTAAGCGGGTTCTGCAAAGGGAAAAGGTGATGAGGTGGACAAACTCTTCTCTCTGCTGGTTGAGTTGAGAGTGGGACTGCTGCTCAGGTCACCTTGCTTGCAGCAGCAAGAAGTTTTCGAATATGCTGAAAAGACTGTAGCTTAATATTTTGGTGGTAAAATGTGTTTTAGTGCCGCCTTGTAAAATGGCTGGGTTCTTCATGACCCCAGCCACCCAACAGTCCTTTACCTCTATATAAATAATGATGCGGATGGCTCTTTTGCTTGTTGAATTGCAATTGATTGCGTTAAGCAGCAATTCCCCTGTCGGTCTGTGGACTTACCTTATCCTGACTGATAATAGTAGGTGGTGAATGTCCTGTGTACCCTACAGGGTACCTTCAGTCTAGATGGAAGACCGAAGAGATGAAACCTAGTTTTACAAGGCAGATGTCTTGTGCTGTTTTACTTAAAAGATTTTAATCTGAATAGTTTCTAAACAATTATTATTTTGCTAGAGAGGTGATATATAGGTCATCATGAAGTCATCTATCTAAAGCTTATTATTAGCACCCATAGTGGGAGCTCTCTGAGCGCGATATGATGTGATGTGGTTTGATCGTGTATGGCATACACAGCTCTTTCTGCTACCTACATGTAGTCAACAGATAAATTAACAAAGTAAACAGTCTTGCAAAAAAAACAGTCTATGCAAAAAAAAAATAAAATTAAACTGTTGAATGCTAACTCAGGATATCCTAGGAATACATCAGAAAGCTGGAAGCTCTGGGTGTGAAAACATTTACATCCTTATGGTTTGTGTCTTTCTTTTTTTTTTTTTTTTTTTGTGTGGTTTATTTATCTTCATTACTTTGCTGATCTGGGTCAGTGTGACCCCGCATGTAGTGATTAGCACAGTGGAGAGGATGCTAATGTCTTGTGTAAGAGGAAGCTGTGGTGGGAGAAGACAAGAAGTTCTGAACTGGCTTTGCTGCTGGCGAAGAGGCTTGGAGCACTCTAACTTCAGTGATTTATCTCAAAACAGCAGTTAGTTAGAAGAGCAAGTGTTTACTCAGACTAGGGTTTAGCAGTAAGCTGTACCCGTAGCACAAACGCTGTGGGTATGCATCTTGAGGCAGCGGCAGCGTCAGTATTGTTTGCTGTCTGAGCTGGTTGAAAGATGACCCTTCAGCCAGGTGATTTCCCCTAGTTCCACTGATTATTGGGGTTCCCCCCCCATCTCTTTTAACTTTAAAGTGGCAGGATCATTCTGTTACTTGTCTTGAATAAGCCATTTTTTTTTTAATTGAAGATGTTTATATCAAGTAACTGTATTGGTACTCTTTTTGGCTGGGATAGAGTTAATTTTCTTCTTAGTAGCTTTTATGGTGCTATGTTTTGGATTTGTGACGAAAACAGCCTTGATAACACACCAATGTTTTATATTGGTTACTTGTTTTACATTGGCTTACCCAGAGTCAAGGCCTTTTCTGCTTCTCACCCTGCCCCGCCTGCGAGTGGGCTGGGGGTGCGCAAGAAGCTGGGAGGGGGCACAGCTGGGACAGCTGACCCCAACTGGCCAAAGGGATACCCCAGACCATAGGACGTGGAGAAGGAGGAAGGGGGGCACGTTCAGAGTGATGGCATTTGTCTTCCCAAGTCACTGTTACACGTGATGGAGCCCTGCTTTCCTGGAGATGGCTGAACACCTGCCTGCCGATGGGAAGCAGTGAATGAAAGCTTTTGCTTTACCTATTAAACAGTTTTTATCTCAACTCACGAGTTTTCTCCCTTTTACCCTTCCCATTCTCTCCCCTATCCGGCTGGGGGGAGCGAGCGAGCGGCTGGGTTGCAGCTGAGCTGCCCTGCGGGGTTAGCCCACAGCCCTTGTATGTTGTTCCCTTTTGCTCCTGTCCCTTTCAATTCCTGCATTTTTATTTGGCTGTTGAGTTGGCACTTTCCAGTTGGCGCTGCTGCTAGGTTTTGGCTTAAAGTGCGTAAGGAAAACAGGAAGGCTAGTTGTTCTCATGATCTTTCTTACCTCCAACCCTGCAGAAAAACATGCTTTGCGGTACATTTGCTGATGCCTTACACACATGAAGTTAAGGGGTATTAAGGGAGCTTGCCCTGAAACATTGGTTACGCCCCACCTTCAGTGTTTAAAATCAGATTGAGCTTCTGATCCTTCAGGGAGGGTTAAATTCTGGGCGGTGCGGCACTTGTGTGGGTGATGGCTGGTGGCACTTTCCCAAGTACTTTCACTTCACAAGGCGGAGGTAAATCAGGGCAGGTGAAGTCTGGGTAGGTGAAATGGCCAGCGCCGGCGGTGTTTATCTTCAGTTGGCTGCTAGCCATCTGTTACGCTTTTCAGTAACTTGTTTTTGTAATGTGTGCAAGATGATGAACAAGGCTCCCTCTTGCTACTAAATTCTATAAAGCTGTATGTGAGGCAGGATTTTTAAAATCTGACTGGTTACTATGTCTTGAAGTTTTCTGCTAGAGGTCTTTCTTGCAGGATTGCTTGACTCTTTCAGTGTGGAAGGTGTTGAGGTGATGGCTGCGTGGGGATGCTGCATACCCTGCTGCTCGGCAAAGTCAGCACAGGCGTGGACGAAGGTGCTGCTCTGATCAAAGGGATGGCTCTAGAAATGACCTCATATGTGTAACCTGGGGAAGTGATGTAGAGTATGCTACGAGGGAGGCCACAAACACTTTGCAAAAGAGAAGCGTTCCTGGGAAGAGCCAGCCGAGGCAGCTCCTACTCAGTGCTTCCTAACCCTGCTCAGCTGTTGTTGTACAAATATGGTGCACAGTGGACTGGCTTAGGGTGTTGGTCTAGTTTAAAAGAAAACAACGGAAAAAGGGCTGTTTTGAACATGGATTAGTTCCTGGTCAGATTCATCACATTGTGTTCTAAGTGGGTATGGGAGCTATTTAAATTGGCACAACCACTGACAAATTCTTGTGAAACAATGCTTTGAAATACGCAGCATGGGCTTTTTCTTTTGGTTTTGTGGTTGCGCTACTGCAGGTTATAGCTAGTTATGAGTTTGCTTAGCCAGTAAGTTAGCAAATTTGGTTGGCAAGTAAGTGTAAGATTGCTGTGAGTGAGGTGCCAGAGCTGGGTGCAGGCGTTAAGCAATCGGTGGAGCAGTAAGGGATCTGGTCCTCAGAGAGCTTTGGATTTGCTTGAACTGCTGATAGTAAGTCTCTACTCATACCAGAACAGATTGGCCGGGAGACTGAGTACCCTGTTAGCTGAGGAGGGTCATCACTTGGGCGACTTAATTTCAGCTGTCTCTGTCTCCTTGCTCTGTTAAGTGATGGAATTTTATTTAACAGGTTTTAATCAGGTCACCCCATACGTAGGAAAAAATCCTGTGTTCACCTTTCAGGCTGGTGGAAATACCAATACTTGGCAAGAGATGGACATGATGCTGGGTCAGGAATGATGACAGGTGGGAGTGACTGGTACTGAAATGCTACTAATACCTTGGGTGGTTCAAAGTGCGTCTTCTGCAAATGTTTCTTGGTGTATATAGATTTGTTGTCACCGAGTTGGTTGCAACTTTGTGGACTGATTGTTGTGAAAGGGGAAAAAAAGGGCAGCTTCTTATGTCTGTTTGATATGTAGCTTTTTGCGCTGTATCTCCTCGTGAAATTTGTGTATCCACATCCTAAATTCCACTGCCTAGTTTGTTTTGGAAACTGGCAGTTTCCATGCTGCTAATGCTAGATCTTGTCAAAAAGATGCTGCATGCCATCAGCAGTTGGCAACATGACTGGTATTTTTAACACAGTTTCACTTGAAATAGTACTAATAGCCAGTGCTGACCTAGAGGGAGGCTTTTATTCCAGCCAGTGATGTGTTGTCCGTCTCTACTGTCCACACCTTGGGTCATTCTTTTTGTTCTTGTTGTTTGGTTGTTTTTTTTTGTCTACAACTTCTGATCCCTAATACTTTAATTTCTTTAGTAGACATTGTGACAGTTTTAGTGGATTGCTATAGTAATTCTAGGAAATGTTTGTGATGGTGGGATGCTTTCTTCATTCTCTCTGCCATGTATTGAGCATGTGTACCCACCTCTCAGCTCTTTAGTTAAGCAAGCTTAATGATATCCTTTTTTTGTGGGAAAAACTTGGTGTGTTTCAAGGAGACTCTTCTAAGATGTAGTCTTTATATTCTTATTCCGCGTAGTCCTTCTTTAATCTTAATTCCCATTTTCTGGAATCTTTCCTTGTACGCAAGGAGTAATCTGCTGTGTTTGTTAGTGGCCATGTTAGTGTTGCAAGATGAGAGGTAGAACAGCTGCCATCAGCTGTTCCAGTTACCCTTTGCACTTTGAATGGGTTTACTTAACTTGCCCCTTTGGGTTTTTCACTGTTTTGGTTTGACTTTGTCAACAAGAACTGTTTACTTGAATTTGAACACTTGTAAACTTACTTGGTCATGGAAGGAAAACCACTTCAGGGCAGTTGAATGGAAAAATATGATGCCTGCTTTGGAAAATACCTGAGCTGCTGATTGGTGTCCCAGTTTCCAGCATAGGCAGGGAAGTATTGTTTTGTGATCCCCAAGGAAAAGTTAGTGGAACAGGGCTAGATGTTACTGGCCTTGAGACTAAATAAGCATCTGCCCAAACCTGACATACGACTGGCTCTGTATCATATGACTATGAATGTGCCAATGCACGTGAAGCAGTGCAACTATAATGCTTACTTGTTCATGGATCTCGGCACCTTTACAAGCATCTCAATCTTATGCTTTCCATGTTGAGTGAGTGATACACCAGTAAAATGATTTCCTTGGGATTGAACAAGAAATCTGTGGCCTGGCTGGCAAGGGAGCTCAGATGTTCTTTGCTGTTTCTCATGCTTGTTCCTCGTTTCTGGTTAAAAGCATGGACTTTGGAAGTAAATCTTGACATAGGTTCTTCTGCTGCCCCTTGGTAGAACAGTGAGCAGCTCTGTGTCATGTGGAGGAGACCTCTTGAAAAACTGACTATATAGTGTGGAAGCAGAAGGTGGTACCAAAGCTTAGTGACTCTGAAGACTTAAGTTCTGTCAAAGTAGGTGCACGGAGGTATGCAGGGCTGAGGTACGTGGATGTTATTGACTGCTCTGACAGCTTTGCCACAGCCTGCTTAAGGCTTCTCAGTGAAACTGTTTTCCTTTCCCTTGGGGTGACAAGATGCTATTTTTTTCCCCCATTGTTGAGTCAGGCAGAGCTTAGCTGAATGTGCAAAGAGGCCAAGAGAAAGTGAATGTTGTGTTAGCAGATGCTCTTCGGAGCTTGTCTCTGCTCAGGGGATGAATGTTCCCAGCAGCAAGGCAGCAGGAGGTGGTAGGTGTTCATGGGCTAGGAGTCAGCAGCTTTTCTTTCTGTTTCGTAGAGCTGGTAGGGTGCTGAGGACCGGCTGTGTTACTGAAGACAGGAAGCTCTCTTTCCTTCAGCAGCCCGAATTACTTCATGAGATTGGCAACCTGGGGAGCTGTTGCAGTAGCAGTAAAAAGTTGTTCTGGTGATTGGCATTTGAGAGTGAAACTAAACTCTTCTGTCCTCCTTTGAGGCAGCAGAATTTAGTTTTACTTGCCTTGAAATTTAGATGTCAAGATTGGTTGGCGTGACTTCGTCTAGTCATAATTTCTGTAGCTGATGTTGCTTCGTGTCGTATATGAATGTATGGGGTGTAGATGTCAAGGTTTTGGTGGTGGTGGGCTGCAGGGATGGTCTCCGTGAGGAGAGGCTGGGGCTGCCTCATGCCTGACACACCCAGTTCCAACCAGCTCCACTCCACCTACCGCAGGGCACGGCTGAGCCCCTCAGCCAAGCTGGTGGCACCTCTGCCATAATGTTTAAGAGAGGACAAAGCACCACACAGGCAGTGAGGAGTGAGGGATGAAAAAGTGTGAGGAACAGCACTGCAAACCCCAAGGTGAGAGAAGGAGGAGGGGAGAAGGTGCTCCAGGCACTGGGGCAGAGATTCCCCTGCAACCCCTGGAAGGTTTGGGCGAGACCACGGTGAAGCAGGTATTCCCCTGCAGCACATGGGGAGGACCACCCTGGAGCAGATATCCACACTGCAGCCCATGGATGACCCTAGGCTGGAGTAGGTTCTCCTGAAGGACTGCAAGCTCATGGGAAGAACCCGTGCTGAAGCAGGGAAAGGTGTGAGGAGAGAGGAGCTGTTACGGACTGATCACAACCTTCCATCTCCTCCTGGCTGCCTGGGAGTGGGGTAGAGGAGTTGGGAATGAAGGAATGAAGCTGACCTGGGGGAAAAAAGGGGTAGGGGAAAGGCATTTTAGTTTTTGTCTTCGTTTCGCACCATCCAACTCTATTTCAATTGGCAATAAATTAATTTTCCCCAAGTCAAATCTGTTTTGCCTAGGGCAGTAATTGGTAAGTGATCTCCTTATCTCTACCCATGAGCAATTTCATCTTATTTTCTCCCCCTGTCCTGTTTGGGAAGGGATAGTGAGAGAGCGGCTGGGTGGGCATCTGGCAGCCAGCCAAGGTCAATCAACCACAATAACATGCAAGAACATATATAAAAATACATATGTATATATGTATTTCTACGTATCTGTACACCTAATAAGACTTCAGACCAGGTAACACCATGATGGATTTCTGGTGTGGAGATGGTCAGACAGTCTATTTTTTGTTACACTGATGTGTGTGGCTCCTTAATACTTGTGTGTTTCCTTATGAAGGAGCATGGTTTGCTCCTGGGTAGAATGGCTGGCATGGATTTCACTTCCACGTTAAGGTTACATGATGTAAATGAATTTTTTGTGTGGAAATTCAATCCAGCGTCTGGATGCTTTAACAGGTCTTGCGGAGTTTCAGAGGAACGGTTTGGGCATGTCTACTCCTGTCTATTAAGACCGTGAAAGCTAGGGTTTCTCCACCAGTTGTTTTACCTGCAATGAAGAAATGACGGCCTATGGGGACATAAGTGCCTATAAATGCAGTAGGGGACTGTAACTTTGTGCCGGTTTTCTCAAATGTTTTGTAGGGGTGTTGCTGCTGCTGTTTCATGCTGATTGTACAGGGAAACTGTGAGAGAAGGAACTAAATGTCATGCAACTGTACTTGAGAGTGATGTCAACAATAGACTTTGATGTTTCACAATACGCTTGACATTAGGAGTATTTTTTAATGAAAGCACTGCTTCACGAGTGTATGTTGGTTTTGTGACTTATGACCCCTAGTCATTAGAAAATCCCACATCCTCCTTTCTGATGAAACTTCTGGGCTGCTGGGGAAACCATAGTGAACATATCGAAACACTGACTTTTCCGTCGTTTTATCGAGACCTTTAAATGTGAACTGCTGAGACTCTGTTGTATTCATGCATTTCTTCCCATTTTCCTGATCTGCAACTCTGTCATCAACTTGTTACGTGTAACAGCCTGTCTGAATCTTTTAATCTTTCTTTCATCAGGCTTTTTGATTATTTCCTGATCTTTCATCCATAAGAGACTTAATTTATAAATTATATAAATGACTGTATTATCGGGCATCTTTAAGATAAACGAAGCAAGTTGCTTGTATTAATTAATAAACTGATGACTAGCCATTTCAAGAGGAAGGGAGCGTAACGCTTTTCCCAGTGTGGGACGGGAACTGTAGCAGCTGTAAGCATCCAGTATTTAGTGATCTGATAACAGTTTCTGTTTAGGCTGTGTTTGTGCTTGTGGAAATAAGATGCCCGTGATTACAGTGTTAGTTGTTTGCATTCTTGGTTTGTTAGGACTCCTAGTGATCAAGCTGAGTTGGATCCAGGGGAATCGAGTTTATTTTGGTGTGTTCATGGCCTTAATTAACAGAACTTTTTCATTGGATCCAAGATCTCAGCGGAGACTGTGGTCTACGAATAAATTTTAATTAGCTGTGTGTTAATTAGTGTAAACCTTCAGTGCAAGGAGGGATTTCCTTGTGCTACTAAACCAAATTTTCAGCCTTTGCCTAGCAGAGTGGGCATCTATTTTCTGCATACAAAAATGTAGAATAAAAACCTTGCCCAAAAGTTTTGTGGGTGTGTTTGTTATTTTTTTTTTTTTTTTAACCAGTATGAAACAAGTGTAAGCAACCAGGCGATACAAGCAAAAGTAGGAAAAAACACTTCGGCTTTAGTAGGCATTGATTTCCAGCACTGGCAGCCTAGGCACTGTTGGATTTAGACAGATGTCATTACTAAATGTTTTGGAGGCACTTAAGAGAGCTTGAAGGAAGTTTGCAGTTTTTCTGCAGATCTTCCCAAGTTGTGAGGGACAGCATTTAGGAGAAGGTACTGCAATGTGGATTTGAACAGTCTGATGAGATCGATGCTATAACATGGTTGGGGGCAACGCTGTCTTAATACTGAAACAGGGATGAGTGCTTGGATGCTTGGTGTCGTTTAAATGCCTGTGGCATGCATGGGTGAATCTCTATAACCCCGTGTAACCTTGTTATGTCAACTCATGATCTTGTAACTTGTTTCTGGGGAGTGGACCATAATTTGTATATTATTGCATTTAATGGAGGGTATAGCTTTGAATGTAAGCAGTTAGTGGTAGCGGACAAGGGGAAGTATCCAGACTTTGGCCTGTAAGATAGCCAGTCACATAGGCTGTGTCTCCCGTGCAGATTAAGTTGCCAGCCCGTGTGACTTGGTGACTCTCAGCTGACCTGGCCAAAGATGTCCCGGAGAGGACACCTGTGAGGAGGACTCCTGTCACTGTGCTATAGACAGCGACTGGCCATCTTCTCTAAGAGTTTTTTGATCAAGGTGTACCCCATTTCAAAGATACCAGTTGAATTCACTTACCAGTGCAATGCTGCGGTCTTTCATGTTGCTCTGGTGAAACCCATAAGCTTGACTGCTCTTAATCTCACTGAAAGCTAAATGGTTAACCACAATTTAGTTAACTAACTAGATGCAAACTCTTTTGGTTATGAATGCTTGTCTGCTATCAATTCTGAATGACCTTATCTTCTTATACTTTGCTGCTTGGTAACAGTAAAGGCTTCTTCCACAGAGGTGTTCTCAGAGCAGTATATCGTTGCCACTCTCAAGAGTATCAGTGATGGCACCGTGCCTGGGGGTTGTGAGCTGGGCCAGGGCTGAACTATCTGAAAACATGTAGCTTTTTCAGTAGGTTTTTCTAACGTGGCAGACGTGCTGGTGTTATTACGAAGAAATCAAGAAACTCTGTATCTTCAGATCTGCTTAAGCTACTGGAGAGCTACACCTTCAGAGTTAGGAAGGTCTTGTTCATTTGCAGCAAGTAAGTTAAAACAGTATTAAATCAATAACATTGATTAGGTGGCGATGCTGTATAATGAATAATGCTTGCTCTGGGCATGCATATGTTGAGTACTACATCTTCTATAGTCAATTCATGGTCAGTAACAGATGAGTAAGTGTCACGGTAACCAAACTGCTCCAAGGGTGACGTTAAGATTACATGAGCTCTGTTTTAGTCCCATTTAGCGTGAGCTGACAACTTAGCATTGACAAAGATGTCAGACTGAGTCTGTTCTCTGAACATAAGGAGACAGATCCTGAGCAGAGACACAGATCTGGGTAGTCAGTGCAGTGATGGGAGCTGAACTTGTTTTGCAGATGAGATCCCTGAGACAAGATACCGAGGAAAGAGAAACCTGAGAATAGAGAGAGTGTTAATGAAGATCCATGATGGGAACAATAAGAAAAGATCAGTAAGTAAGTAAGAGTAGTAAGATTAGTGAGTTACTAAGAGTATGAGTGTCATGCCCTATTTCAAGAATAGGATTGTCTGAGAAGGAAGATGAGGATGGAGTCTTTTCATTGAAGTGTGGTGGCTGAAAATTTAGCTGGTGAGAGTTGATGTAATTGGAGTGAAACTGCTGCAGCAACACTAGAGATGAAATGGCTGAAGAGGCACAGGTGTTCTCCAATGATTTTGGTGGTAGGTGAGAAAAACAGAAGCATCTTTTTCCTGAAAAGAAGAATTAAAGCAATTGAAGGCTAGAAGAGATATTCTGAGGGAAATATTCAGGCTATGAGGAGTTGGACAGGGTGATGGGATCATGGAGGATCTATGGGAGAAGAGCAAGTGTTTATCTTTGCCCTATGTACCTTGCGGACCTTCCCTTCCTAAAGCTCTCTTCTCTCTCAGACAGTCTCCTGTGATAAATTTTTTCCTCTTGAGAGGAACTAAGGCTGAATAAGCTTGAGGAATGGAGCAGTGGGTAAGTGTGACTGGAATATGACTCAAAATTCAACTTCCTCCAACTGAAGTGTTTAAATAGATGGAGGAGCTGGAAGAAGGACGTAAACTTGGCAAATGTGGAAAGAGAAGGAAAAGAGCTAGAGCTGGAGATGATCCATGTGGATTTTATTATGGCAGAGGAGGCCAAAGAGTTCAAGGTAGTGGGAACTGCCACCATATCAGTGAAAGTATGGGAGTAGAGAGCTAAGGGTGAACAAATGTCCAGTATTATGGCCTCTCTACCACTTCCAAACAATCATGTTATGATTTGAGGAGCTTATGTCTTGTGCTGTAAGACAACAGAGGCAGGAAAAATTTTTTTGAAGCAGTGCACACTGAAAGAGCAAATGAAGTGAGGGACTTTTTTTAGGCTGGGGGGAGAGAATGAGCAAAGAAAAACATTAAGTTGAGCCAACAATAGGATATATGAAAACTAAACTTGCTGGAAATATCTGTACAAGATTACATAGTTCCTGCCTTCCCAGACTGTAGGGAGAAGTTGAATTTTTTTTTCCTTTTGCTTCGCTACGGTTCTCTCATGGGTTGCTAGTGAGTTAGAACAGTGACTTCTTTAGATTAAGCAGATCTGTGCTACCCACTGCCTGTGTGTGGCAAGGAGTTCTCCGTACCATGTACAAGCAGACAATGTCTGTGCAGACTCTTTTCCTCCTACACAAATGCTGAGGGCATCTTGCTTGTTTTATGCTTGAAAGGGAGGCTTGTTCTGTGGCTTGGACTCAAAACAATGGATTTTAGTTTTTTTTCTTTTCTATTCCATTAGCTGGAAAAAATACATAAAGCACAGCAGCTCTGAGTTCATTTCATTGAACTGATAGAAGCCTTTGTATGTTCCAAATAAATATTTGGTAATTGTTTTACAAAAGAATATTTTTTGGCCCATAGTCAGAGTACGTACAAGAGAAAGGAAGCTCTGATACAACCTCTTGATGAAAATCCCCCTCCCTTAGGGTGCTGTTTCTCTTTCTCTCCTTTGAAATGAGAGCAATGATGACAGGGGAGTCTGAGGGATCAGGGATAACCTGACAGGACTGAGGAGTTAGTGAGTTTGAGAAGTGAGCAGCTAGGACTCTGAATGACAAAGTGAATGAATGGTGGTTTCTTCTGGTTTTGGTTATTGTGATTAAACCAGTATGCTTAATTCTACCGCCGCTGCAATGCTTGCATGCTCATTTTGTGTCCCCTGGGCATGTGCTCTGCCTTCCCCTGGCTTGCCATGCTGGTTGGGTGAGAGACAGCGGTTCCTACAAAGCCATGCACATAGTGATTGTTGGGTGTACCCAGATGGCCAGGGTGTCTTCATCTCTTTCATTGTTTGGCTGTTTCATTGACTGAACTACAGCTGCCAGAGCTTGCAGGCAGTCTGTGTTGTAGGGCCAGCTGCCGCTGCCTGCTGTGTTTGTGGCCTTGGGCTGCAGCCAGTCAGCTGGAGTTGCCCAATAGACTTGGTAGTCTTGGGGCAAGAGAGGAAGATGGGAGGTGGCACAGCTCATGTGAGCTTTGTTTTCTTGGGGAACAAGGCTTAGAGTCACACATGAAAAAGATGGTTTCTAAAATTATCTATGGAGCATGGGCTTTGCTTAATTTTAACTCCAATAAAATAACCTGGTTTATGTCAAATCTGCACCTTAGGATGGTCATATCACTTGAAAGAAGTTTGCTGTCTTGCTTTTGAAGGCTGCTGAGCTGGTAGCTCTCACTGACTAAAAGCATAAACCCACTCCCAACAGGTCCATGTCTTTCTTGTGCTGGGGACCCCAGAGCTGGATGCAGCACTCCAGGTGGGGTCTCACCAGAGCGGAGTAGAGGGGCAGAATCACCTCCCTCACTGCTTCTGATGCAGCCCAGGATACGGTTGGCTTTCTGGGCAGCAAGCACACATTTCTGGCTCCTGTCCAGCTTTTCATCCGCCAGTACCCTCAGGTCCTTCTCTGCAAGGCTGCTCTCAATCCTTTCATCCCCCATCCTGTATTGATACTGGGGGTTGCCCGGACCCAGGTACAGGACCCTGCACTTCGCCTTGTTGAACCTCATGAGGTTCACACGGGCCCACTTCTCGAGCTTGTCCAGGTCCCTCTGGATGGCATCCCGTCCCTCACACGTGTCAACCACACCACTCAGCTTGGTGTCACCTGCAAACTGGCTGAGGGTGCAGTCGATCCCACTGTATATGTCATTGATGAACATAGTAAACAGTACTGGTCCCAATACGGACCCCTGAGGGACACCGCTTGTCACCAGTGTCCATCAGGACATTGAGCCGTTGACCACTACCCTCTGGATGCCACCATCCAACCAATTCCAAGAAGCAGGAAGGCTTGCTTTGCTCTTCTAATAAGGGAGAAAAACCCCTGAATTTAAGATAATGTAGCCCAGAAAAATAGAATCCTGTGATCAGCAGCAGACTACTAGTATCATCTGTATGCTGAAAACCATGGTTTAATAAAAATCAGAACTTACATTTGAGTTACCAGGGGCACATGTCACATGCGCATCCACCCACAGTGATTTTACAAGATTTTTGCTGTCACATGGACGTGACACAAACGCTGAAAGACATTCTTTTGTGATGTCACAAGACCATGCTTTGCTTCTTAACATAAACTTGAATGAATGTACAGATGTGTCTTTGCTTAAATCAGGATAGAAATAGTGTCTTTGCAGTTTAAAAGGTGCCAGATAAAGAATATGTTCAACAGTTTTTCCGAATCACGCTGAATTTCACTTACTCTGTAGGAAAACTACCAGTACAAGCACAATATTAACCTTGATTACTTTAAATTTGGGGGGTGGTTGTGATCTGCTTGCGGTTTTGACCATGCATAAGCCTCATGGTAGAAAAAAATTAAACTACTCTCATGCTTCTGAACTATAGCGGAGTGATTATTTATGAGGTCTTGCACATGAAAACCTTGAAGCGTGCCAGAGAGCAGAAGCAGATGGCGTAGCTGGGAGCCAGAGAGGTTTACTCCTCAGCTTTCTGGAGGTGAGCTTTTGTTCTACCTACAGCTGAGAAAAACTGGAGATGGGAAACAAGATGTGAGCCAGAGAGGAAACTGAGTAATAGCTGGGTCCAAGATGTTAGTTCCTCCGATGGGGCTTGTTTATTACAGTGTCTGCTGGCAGCTAGTAGGAAAGAGTCTTAAACTCATCCTTTGCACCATAGAATTGACTTCCACAAACTGTTGTAGAGGAAACATCTGTGGATGGAAAACATCCTGTAACGGATAATGCAAGGAAAGAGAAGTGAACTGGCCTGCTCTCTACTTGTTTGTATTTGCAGGTATAATGCAATGTCTGTGCACACACTTGGTGTAGGAGTTGTTGATGTCTCTTCTCTTTTCCCCTTACAGGCGATGTGATATGAACAGTTATCACTTCAACTTCCTGACTCTCAAAACAGCACTGATGCCGCTTGTTCTCCTTCTTTCTTCTCTTTACCTTTCCCATACAGTCAAAGTATCAGCAGTAGAGGTCAACACACCAGAGGAGATATTTGTGGAGAATGGGACAGACGCAAAGCTTCCGTGCACGTTTACATCTGTGGAAGTGATCAGCAGCGCAGCATCTGTTTCTTGGAGCTTTCAACCAGAGGGAGCCGCAACTCGTATCTCAGTAAGGAACAGCTGTAGGGGAAAAAACCTGGGAGGGGAGGCTGTGATAAGTGTGCAGAGGTCTTCTAGCTGGTTCTGAGGAGCAAGCAAATATGGATTGGAGCCTCCTTCCATGTGTCTTGTCTCCGTCGCTGTGATTTTAGGGGGGCTTTTTTAGAGTTGTTTAAAAGTATTGCCATATGCTAGATCTCTGCAGAGACTGGAGTGTGCAGCATCTGTAAAATATACTGGTACTTTGTTAGTCAGAGGAGAGGGGTGTTGGTGTGGTAGCAGTATGTATGAAGTAGATGAGCATTTAGGAATCTTCTCCTAAGTTCTATATTCTTTTGCACTTGAAATAAGCTGCGAAGCTGTGCACTGAATGATAGCGGTCACAGAATTTGAATTACCGCTATTACAGTGTTGCATTGTGTGTTGTTCATGCTGCTTATTTTCTGCTTGTGTAGTGTATAGCCTCTATTTGAAAGGGTTTAAAATAAGACCAGTCTTTCTGGTTTCAGAACAGAATTGAATTGCTCAAATCAGTAAGCAGTTACATCCTCATATTTTAGTTATTTGACAAGTAAAAAAATCAGACTATCAAGCAACTTAGGCTAATAATAATTGCCATCACTCATGTCCTGTATGTTGAGCCCAGGTGTGCTCAGGTCCTTTGGGTGTGAACCTTCAAGGAGTGGCTTTGGTAGGTTGTTAGCTGTCTTCTTCCTCCGTCATGTAAGCTGTGCACATCTGAGTCTGAGCTCTCTTGACACTTCTGCTTCCCTCTTATTCCTTGCCCTGAGTGAGAATTTAGAGGAAGCAGAACAAGGGACTCTGGGGCAACAGGGAAGAGGTGGGGACAGCAGGTTGCTCAGCCTGTTAGGGTTTGTCTTCTTCCCTCTGCTGCAGATATGGGATCATTTAAACTCTAGGACCCCTTCAATGCTCAAAACAGAGATAATCCAAAACAGTGTATGAGGATCTTGCTCAATATATAGAGCTCTGAAGAATCAGCTTCTGAACTCTCAGTGAGTAAATATTTAGTTTTCAAAAGGGAGCTCTTCTCCTTGGGAAGCCAAAGCAGTAGCTGGGCAAAAGCTTAAGGAAGTAGGGCATATTTCCTACCAATGTTGAACAGGAAGGGTGAAAAGAAGCCATCTGTTTGTATGCTTTCCACTCCCCGTAGAAATATCCACCATATATCCTGTTTTGCCCTTCCCTTTCTGCATCACTGTCCAAACCCCTTATTGTAGAAATACAACTTCAGGCCATAAAGCTTTTTTGGAAGTGAAGTCAATTTAGACATTCTACCTGGATGTAGTTATCAGCACAACTGAGAGAAAAGCAAATTATCTTTGAGCAGAAGTGACCCAGCATGATCTGATGTTAATTCCTTGTTCCTTTTGAGGGGCTGGGGGAGGTATAGAGGGAAGATTTTCTTATGAAACCAAGTCATGTCAATTACATGGCTTGGTGGGCATTAATTTGAAAGATCAATCTCATGATCAGCTTATGTCTAAGTCCATGCTTCTCCTGAAAAGGGTGGTCCTGTGCCTCTTTAGAATCAGCACTGGCAATCTTGTGGCCATGTGGTGAGGCTGACTTGACCGAAAGCTTCCCCTGCTTGTCCCCTTCCCCCTCCACATGCCCAGTTATAGAGACATCTCTGCGTGTGAATAAAACATCTGATGACAGCAGAGTTTCACCATCGGCTTAAACCAGTCTAAACCCATCAGCTTTAGGTTTCAAAAGAAGTCTCATGTTAAATCGCTTCATCATAGGCATGGAGTGCCTTGAGTCACTTAGCTTGTGTTTCAGGACATATTTTACTTTGTGATTTCTCCTCCCCTAGGTGAGGACACCTAGAGAGAGTTGAGGAATCTGCCTTTTGCCTTCTAGACTTCCAGTTGGATGACTCCCCCCATGTACAGGGGTGTGGTAATGCAGTGCTTCTGTGCTAAAGGTTATAATCCAGCTGGAAATGCTGCAGACTGATGCAGATTTCCTCCAAAATGTTGACAGATGACTGTGTGCTAGCACACTTCCTACCAGATGAGATAGTTTGTTGGATTTACGCTAGCCTGTAGACAACAAATAAGCATCGGATTGACTGTGGCACAACAGATGGTCATGTGCACATACCTGATCTGGATAAGATTTGTGCTGCCAAATGATCAGGCCTGATATTCAGAGTGCGGGTCTGAGAGAGAGGATGTTGGAATGGTAAGCCTCAGATCAAGGGTCGGAACAGGAAAAGAGATGGGAGATGACTTGAATGGAAAGAGGACTGGCTTGTAGCCAGCCTGTTCTGTGGCAGAGAGACTGCTTTGCAAAGAAGGCTGTAGGAAGAGGAAGCTGGAATATTGTCTTTAGATTTCTTTAACCATGCTCTGGAGACTGAATTGAAGAGAGTTCAGGTTGATTCTTGTTTGAGTTAAGTTTGTCTTGCTCTCTTTCAGAATGTGAAATTAAGAATGAATGTGCTCCTGCAATACAGCCTTGATCCCTCTCTCAGGGTTATGGCCGGTGTTCAAACGTCCCATATGTTTGAAAGCAGTGTTGTCCTGTAGAAGTCTATGCACTTCTACTGCTGTAAATTCCAATTTTGGCCAGGTATAGTGAGAAAATACGTAGTTTCTTCTCAGACTGTACTAAACAGGTTCATTCTTCAAGGATTTTTGGTCACGTCTAGGGAATGCAGGGCCAATGTGCAACTTAGTCACCTAAAAACTGGCAAACAGTTACATTTAGTCACTGCGAAGGTTTCTGGAAAACAGCTAGGTACACTCTAAATTACTCATGGGATTTTTTGGGGGGTGGAGGGAAGGAGGGTGTTGCATGTTAATTTAGCTGTGCTGTAGTTGCAAGTAACACACAGCAAAACACGTGATAGGAAACTCGGTATCCTTTTCCTACTAGGATGCAGAAGGCTTCCTGTGCCTGAAAGACAGATGGCTGTGATCCAGAACCGGTCTAGCCTTTAATTATTCCCAGGCTACCAGCCTTTTTCTCTTTCCCTCACCTCCTTGTTTGTGAAACCCCATGTCCCCAAAATCAGGAAAGAAACCCCAAACAATCCAACCACAAAACAAAACAAAACCAACAGAAAACCAAAACTTGCAGTCTGTTGTGGTAGTATGATTGAGGTATAAGCCATAGCATGGTTATGTGATCAAGAGGCAACAAGCCAGACTGAAGTGCTGAGGCAGGAGAAAAAAAAATGTAAAATATTAGCTGTGGATACAGTGGATTCTGGGAGAATGCTGTAATAGTGAGAGAAGCATGGTAGCTCTGTAATCTCTAATTGGATTGTTCTTATATCCTCTTTTCCTTGACTACAGTTTTTCTATTACTTTAATGGAAAGCCATACCCTGGAAAGGACATACCATTTAAAGACAGGATCACTTGGGCTGGAGATCTTAACAAGAAAGATGCTTCTATCAGTATATCAAACATGCAGTTCCGGGACAACGGCACTTATATTTGCGATGTCAAGAACCCACCTGACATTGTTGTCAAACCAGGAGAAATACGAGTTAGAGTTGTGGAGAAAGGTATTGACCCTATATGATTATTTTCTCCCCCCCTCCCTCCCCTTCTGTGTCTGTATCGCTTTTCTTGGGGGTGGGGGAGTAGCCTGGAGGGAACAACTATCTTTCTAATTGTCTTCTTCCAGGTCCTAATAATCAAACTGATATTCTGTCAGCTGTTTAAAAAACTGAATGTCATACCCTTTTTCTCTGTACCCACTAATTCCTATGCTTTTAACAAGTATTAGCAAAAGCTGGTGGAAGCCTGGATGAAAACCCATCTTCTCATTTCAAAGTCCTATGATTTTTTTTTTTCTGTATTATGCTACATCAAGGGTTAAGGTGACTTTTGAAATCTGGGGAGCAAGGAGTGAAAGTGACAAACTTCTTTTTGGAACCCATCCAGTATATATACTGGTAAACAAAACTGATAATCTGTCCTGAGCAGGAACTGACACAGTGAAATCCTACTGTCTTCCATGGGAAGGTGTTTGTGTTGGATGTGCATTGTCTCTTTTACTCGGATGTTCTTACAGTATCCGTGCTGACTCTTATAAACTGCAAGGGCTGTCTACTTGCAGTCATTTAAGGCTTCTGGTTAGCATTTGCTAACAGTGATCACAGTTCAAGAGCACTTATATTCTGTGTGTCAATTTGGCTCTTTATTTCCCTTGGCCATCCAAAACATTTGATTGTTCTAGCTAAGCTGGAGGTCAGCCGAAGTGTGACTGTTCCTACAATGAAATGGTTCTTACAGTGATCAGATTTCCAAATTTATATTTAATAAGGACAAGAATAAATGTTGAATTCATAAATGGCAGTGCTGATACAGCTATTCCATTAGATTTGAATATGTTAGGGAAGATGCCTACATGTATGCTCTAATTAGAACGATACTGGTGCTGTAACAGGTGTGTACCCCTGCTCATGAGGTCATTCCATGTACTTGTGTAGGCAAGGTCTATATCTAACTCTTCTCTTCACAGAGCAGTTTGAGTTGGATGGGACCTCCAGAGGTCCTGCCATCACTTAGAACTTTCTGTTTCTTGGAAGTTTGAAGTCTATATAAAATAGGGTCAGTTTATTTTTTTACAATGTATTGATAGTCTCTATGAAGAAGCAGTAAAGCAACTGCTGGTTTGGCAAAGTCAGGCTGTCTTGGCAAAGCCTCTTCAGATTTTAACCCAGGTTAAGCAAATGAAGACTGACTTCAGTACACTAATTCAGCTGATATTTTTCAACAGACTTGCATGCTGACTTCCCCATAGGTGGAGCATCTGGACAAGAGAATCTGTTTCTGAAGGGAACCCTGTATTTGGCAATACTTCTCATCATCAGAAAAATGCTGCAACAATTGACTTCAAATTCTTAGGAAGACCTTGAAAACAGGTTTTCAAGCTATAGCTGTAATGCTGTCTTGCATTCTGACTTTACCTGAAAGTAGGTTCTAACTCATCCTGAACTGAGCTGGAGAAATTTTTTCAGTTGAAATAAGTACATGTTGACTCTTGTGCATATATTTTTTTTTTTTTTTTTTTACTATGTATACATTTAATTGTTCTGGAATGTATGTCTGGGTTGTAAACTGTTCAAAGCCACATACATACTTTACACATTTAAATGATCTCATAGATGCTTGGTTAGCCTTAGATTTTGGATTAAACGTTTAATAAGTTCCAGGTTAGTTTAACTGTTTAAAATTGCCAAGCCAAGCTAACTCAGCTGATTTTCCCTGCAGTATCTACATAGCGTTTGCGCAAACAGCTCCATCAGCTACAGTGGAAGAATCCTACTGGCAGGGATGAGAAGCAAGACTGTTCTTTCACTAGTGCATCTGAATCTGGAAAGGACTGCTGTTCAAAGCCTAAATGACAGAAATTTGTAGGGAATTCCAAGTCCTTACACTAGGCTGCCCCTACTTGTAATAGGAAGCTACTTAACACAAACTGTCTTGAACACAGTGTTATCTGGAGGTAGTCCATCTTTGATCTGAACTCTCATGGGGGATAAAATTAGAATTGTCATATGAAAATCTTTGTACGTAGCAGCAATAGAAAACTTCAGTTTCCTGCCTGTTTCATAAAACTGATACTAATACACTTTCAGCGAAAATGGAAGTTGCTTTGAATTACAGTGATAAGTGAAAAGAGTTCTTTGAAAGGATGGATTTTTGGCTTGTGTTAAGCTATTAACTTAAACGTTAGCTTTCAGAGCTGGTGTTTGGTTATGTAGCTGGGACTGTCTGTTAGAATGAAGTCATTGGCTGCTCTGCAAGTACTTATGAGGAATTCATGTAACTGTGGAATGCTGAAAAATATAAGAAAAACATGGGGGGAGACATTCTTCGGCTGAACTATGTGGTCATAAAATTGTGTGAGCTTTTCTGTAGTCTGTTGGACCATGTTCTGAGAGGCAATAAAGCCAGGCTCTAGTTTCACGTGCAAACAGTTGCATTTTTTTATACGGTCTTAAAAACCTCTGTTAACAGAACATAACTACTGTCCTTTACTGAAATTCAACCAACCAAAAAAACCCACCTGCGTCAAAGAAATGACAAAACCATCAAGTTTTTAATATCACTCTTTCAGCGGACACTCTGCACTATAGTTTCGGATTGTTGCTTACTTTCTTGCTCTGAAAAAGTATGTGTGGTTTTTTTCTTTGTGTACAAGGCAACGGGTGGTCTGCTAACAGAAATGCATGTCTGTTTTGATGCTTTTGCAGACAGTTATTTCTGCGCTTGGAAAGGTGAAAAAGCACAGAAACTAGGGAACTCCTACTTCTTATATGCCTCAAAATAAATTTTTTTACCTTTGCGTGGGGCTCAAACACAATCTCAGTCTTATGTACCTGAAAAGTATTACCGTTTGTAGGACTCTCTTCCTTACTCGCAGGTGGATCTCTGGGCTGCTGAAAGGTTCTGGAAAGAAGGGATGTCTTCCTCTAAATTGTGGCACTCATGTCTTGATCTTTAATTTCTTACTAAGACTCTGAATTACCGTGTTGTTATGAATTGGCATCTAACATTGGAGAGCTAGGAAAGCTGCTGATGTGATATTCGGCCAAATGATGGTATGATCAGTGAAACAGCTAGAGATCAGGTAGCCCTTCTCCTGAAAGTCACTGAATTCAAAATGAACAGTACTAAATGTAAGCCCTCTTTTCTTAGTATGATGCCCCTGCTTCAGGGTACTGTGTTGTGCTGCTCCCTTCTAGATAAGTATGTCAAAATGAGCTTGGTCTACAGACTGCAAACTTGCTGGGAATGCTTTGTATAAGCATGGCCTGTGGTCCTTGCTGGAGTGAGTCCAGCAAAGAGCAACTAAGATAATTAAGGGACTGGACCACCTTTCATACGAGGAGAAGCTGAGGGAGCTGGGGTTGTCTAGCCTGCAAAAGAGAAGACAGACTCAGGAGAATCCTCTCACCAAGTATTTATGTATGTTGACAGGGTCTACAGAAGACTTGAGCCAAGCCCTTCAGTGGTGCCTAGTGACAGGACAAGAGACAATGGGTGTAAATTGAAACACAGGAAATTCTGTTTGAACATAAGAAAACACATTTTGACTGTGGTTGAAGACTGGAATAGGTTGCCCAAAGAGGTTATGGAGTCTCCTATCCTTGGAGACAGTCAAAACCAAACTGGACAGGGTATTGAGCAAACTGTGCTAGCTGACCCTGCTTGAGCAGGGGGGTTGGACTAGGCAATCTCAAGACGTCCCTTCCAACCTCAACGATTCTGTGATGATCGGATGCAGGTATCCGAGAAAGATTTTTCTGTATAAGATGTTTTACCTGTTGGATCTTAGGCTGATTCACTTGTATTTGGTGCAAGTAGCTAGTGTAGCATGGAGTCTGGTAAGAAACCCTCTGGTCTAAGATGTTCCTTGCATTAAAGATGATGCGGGGCGAGGGGAGGGACTTCATTTCTTACTGGGAAAAGCTATTATGGTAGTCTGTCTATTCTTTATCTTGTGAGTCTTTTGTACTCATTCTCTGGTTGGCTTTTATTTCTGGCTGCTCTTTCTTGGCCTACCCTCCCACAAAATTATATTGGGGAAAGCGCGAGTAAAGCAATACTGTGTTCCTGTAAGCGTATTTCTAGTATCACACAATGATCCTGACTTAAGAAGGGAAAGAATGACTGTATAAAAATGTATACAGATGTATTTTGAGACACCAAAATCGTGTATAAACACTCTTAAGAGTGACCATGGGTAGTAACTGGGCTGTCTGCTGCATGCTACCCAGAGAGCACCCAGTCTGCAGCTCTCTTGGTTGGTTAGCAGTGCGCTACATTCATATCTGCTTTCAAGTGTGCCTGCCTTTTCCTGTTGACCTCACTGGGAATTGCCAGATGAATGTAACTTTTTTTTTTCCCCTCAGGTACAAAATGAGCCAGGCTTGTCCTCATTGTCACTTGTGTTCCCTGACATGTAAAAATTCTTGGTTCAGTATAAACTCTCTTCTGAAGGACAGTGACATTAAGACCACTCTTGGTGTGTACTCTGTTCATATGTTATTCTACTGGCTGCCAGCTATTACTACCACTTAGGCTGCATGTTGTAATTCCTGGATACTACATTAGTGCCTTCTGCTCTAAATGAATCCAAGGTCAAGAGCATTTGTGGTTTGCACGTCTGTTAATCAGGGAATGCAGAAGAGTTGAATGTTTTCTCCCTTCTCTCCCCAGACAGCCTGCCTGCGTTCCCCATTGCCATGGTGGCAGGGATAGTCATCGGTACGGTTACAGGTCTCTCACCGCTCATCTCTATTGTCGTGTGTCTTGTCATCAGAAAGAACAACTCTAAAAAACGATACTCTGGGTAAGAGATCTCCCTCCTCACCTGTGGATGATGTGAGGAACAGCAGCAGGATCAGAGGGAGGGCTGAGAGGGGGGTAGGAGTGGTTTCACCCAAGTCTTGGCAACCATGGCTAGAGATAGGGTATGGTCATGTGGAACACTGGTCATCTGCCTATAATGATTATCTTTGTACTGTGCTTGAAAAGACCTACTGACCATGGGTTGCACCTGAAAAATCACTAAATGTTGGAGCTGATCCCCAGCCACAAGCATATATGCCCTAAGAACATTTAATCCAAGATTCCCTAGCTCTCGTCTGTTCCCCTTCCCTTCCCTCCAGCCCCGCTTCCCCCTACCACCCCCAACCCCGAAAGGAAAAGTGCCACACATGCACTTTTAAGGAATTGCTTTGTGTTGAGATTAAGACTGGATTTTTCAGTTACCGGTGTCTGGCTCCTGAGCCTGGAGTATACTTGCCAAAACCCCATTCATCTCCACACTTCAGAGTAAGGAAGAAGTAGCCACTCTGCATCCATTCTCATTCACTGTCTGTTTTTTGTTAACTGTTACCATCCCTGCAAGGTTTTTGGTGTTAGGAGGATAACTCCAAAGTGAAGCACAGATCTTTGAGCGGGCATACGAAAAAACAACAAGAACTAACAAAGGCAGGCTTGAATCCTGTGGTGATGGAGCTTGGTGCTGGTGGGGGAGGCGCTTCCTTTTCTCTCCTCTCTAATTAGATGGTAATTTGCTGCTATAAGAAAGAATGAAAATTATGTATGTAGTCTTAGAAACAAACCCCAAACTTATAACTTTCTTCTGTTCTTTACCCAACAAATATTCCTGCTTCCTGCAGGTTCTTTGGGTTGCCTGTGGGATAAAAGAAAATAACTCCAAAAACAAACTTGTGAGGATTTCTAAATAAAACTTTGCCCTGTCCTTTTCCCAGTTGGAGAGCTTAGAGAAAGTGAGTTGACTATTGCCCAGTGGTAAGGCTAAATATAGCAAAGGCGGCTGTGTGTGCTCAAAATTGTGTGGAAAGCCTGGTTTTCCCTTTCTGCATGTGTCCTTCCCCTAAGAACTGAAAAGAAGCCTGCAGTGTCATGCACCAGCAGTGTGCGTGAGGTGGTCCGCTTGCCTTGCGTCCAAGTGACCTGCTCTCCAGTGTCTTCCTGCTGAAGGACACATGCTGGTGCTGAGCCTGGAGCAGTAGTTTATGCACTGTAATTTCTTGTAGTAGATTTAACTAGTCTCTTGGGAAAGTAATCTCTGAAGTTTAAATACTGCTTTCACTGACCATGCCAGCTCTGCATGACATGTAAAGAGAAACCAGGTGTGCTGTGACCCTCTCCAAACTTACGGACTGTCTTCTACATGATGCTAACCCAGTGTGTGGTGGTGGTGGTGGTGAGATGCACTTACTCTTAGATAACTATTCTGCCTTGAACTGAGGTGGGCTGGGGCACTGCGCGGCATCTGGAACCCCTGCATGGCCACAGTCTCCGTTCATGCTCTGACTTTGGTGTGTTGTGTTTTTTTTTTTTTTCTTTCTGCCTTGGTGTGCTGGGATCGGATCCTGCTTACCTTCCTCTCCTTACAGAGATCCTGATATAGACGCCAGATTGGGAATGTAGCAGGGCTGGGTCTTCTCTTCCAGTCCCACTAGACACCATGGTAACTAATCAAGTTGGTGGTTGCTGTTAATACCTGTGTGTATGTGTACACATTTCCTCTTCCTTTGCTGACTAACCAGCTAGCGCTCTACTAACATAACTTCACTGTAATTTGTGCTGCAATCTGTTGGCAAAGGGATGATGCATTTCACTGGGTGCTTTGGGTTTCATTGTCTCATGTCTAACTGGGGTGGGATTGCTGCTTATCCCAGATGGTGTCCCTCCATCTCTTCCAACAGTGAACTTGCCAGTGCATTGACTAAAGCACAGGAAATTCAGAGCCCTTTCTGTGTCAAAATAAAAGTGAATTCCCTGTAAGTGTTCCTCTGGCTCAGACAGCTCAGGTATTTGAAAACTTGCAGTGATCTAAGTGCATTAGTTGCTTAAACCTGAATTACGACTTTTAGATAGTGTAGGTCTCAGGAATTTTGTGAATAAAGCAAACAATTCACGATTACATCATTTTGGTAACAGAAGGGCTGCTTTGTCTCTGAGACAGTAGAAGCCCCTTGCCGTGACGGCTGGGGGCAGTGCATGTATGAGGAGCGAAGTCTTCTATGGTTAGACTTAGCAAGAGATAAAAAGTGATTGCCCTGTGAGGAGGTGGTCTGCTTAATGTCACTGTCCTCATTTGTTTGTTTCTGTACTTGCTTTGTACCCTGTCTGTCTACAAAGATTGGGGGAAAAGGATGCCCAGTGGTCAGAGAGTTGTGGTAGCAACGGGAACTCCTGTGTCTGCTGCCAAGGAGGTGGCTAGTTTTCTTTCCTGGGTGCGTGGGTACAAGGAGGTAGATCTAGCATTGAGAGATCCATTACTGCATTGCCCAGAAGCTACTAACGTTAAGTTTAAGGGCACCTGCTTATATGCTTAGCTCTGTGGTATTCACTTCTCTGTCACAGGCTTGTTTTCTTTTCAAAAAGAAAAGTCCTGCTTTAAGCAGATTGAAAGAAGCAAACAGAGAGTGAAAACTGGCAACCTTCTTTTAGGGGTGTCGGTTCTCACCACGAGACAATTTTCTTGTTTGAAAAACACGATTTACCTGATTAGATATTCAAGTAGCTATATTAGGGCACATAGCTTACAGGTCATGTGTGACTCTTAAAGTAATTGCTTCAGAGACTAGTGTCTGTTGTGAGCGGGCAGAATTATGTTGGGATCGTAGGCTAACCAAAAGCAAGGGAAGTGATGCGAAGTCTGGTAGGAACCGCCTTGCTGGTATGGAGAGCTGGTGGCTCTTGCAAGTGTTTGCTCTAATGGTAGCACCGGCACAACACTTGCTTCAGTGACTGGGACTATTTAGCTTATAGTTAGAAGAGAATTGCTGTTTACCACTGTTAACTGAGTCTGAAGCCTCAGTGAAGAAAACACATACCGTTTTAGACAGGTTGGGTTGAATGGGAATATCTAGGGAACAGGGGTTTTGCAGGAGCTGCTGTCCTATAGTTGTTAATAGTTGTTCCTTCATGTTGCTTACCAGTGAGACTCTGGGAGGAAGGATAGAGAAATGTCTGGGGAGAGATGGAGAATTACATGTGTTTATTTCAGAATCCATTTTTAGTGTGTTCGTTTTTACTTTGGCATAACCTGCCGCATTCATCTTGCCATCACTCGTTTTTTGTTTTTGTTCTCTTTTTTTTGTGTGTGTGCCTCTTGAACATTGTCGTGCAAACTCTGCTCTGCCACCTCGTCAGCTGCAGTACATCTGAGAGCTTGATGTCACCGGTTAAGCAGGCTCCGCAGAAGTCGCCCTCCGACACAGAGGGTCTGGTAAACAGCGTGCCCGCCAGATCACACCAGGTAAACTGCGTCCTGCTGCTTCCCGAAGCAGGATCCTCCCAGAGTGTGGGGGAGATGGTATGGAAAAGATAAAGCCAGGGCGGGACAGGTGAATTAGGTGCTGTCTGTTAACGTGATGGGGGCTGGGGGGGTAAAAGTGTCTGCTCCGAACAAGGGATGGGCAGTGAGCTGGGATTGGTGAACTCTCCTGTAGAAGGTTTAGTGCAACTGAAAGAATAGCATCTTTATATTCGTTGAGATGGAGTTTTTTTACTACTTTTTGTAGTAATGTATAAAAAAAGATGGTTCCGATCTTGTGCGTTAACATACACAAGTGGTAGCGAAGTGCAAGGATGAGAGCCTGGTAAGGATGAGGAGTGGGCAGTGGGTAGCTGTTTAATACAGAGACAACATTGTCTGCTAGATGTATAATCACCCCATAAAGCTGCCTAATCTGTTCTAGGATTGTAATGGGGAGGAATTTTACTTACCCTCTCCTCACTGTGAAGGTGCATGCTCTGTGGCGTTTACTTCCTTCACAGAGAAATGAGCCAGCGCAGTGCAAACGCTGACCAGTGACGATCAGTTTGAAGATGACTCTTGCTGCTGAGAGCTCTCCTCTGCTGAGCCACCCAACTTTTGTGGGCTTGAAATTGCCACGCTTTGTCTTGTGCTTGCTGCTGTTGGCAAAGTTCTGCTGACTTTGAAGGAAAAAGGTGCCTCTTATCCAGACTTAACATCCCATGGGAAATTAGTCAGGGGGGAGAGAGCATGAGTCAGACAGGGATTCTACACAATATATGGTTACCTGTTAACAGCGTACAGGATTTCCTTATTTGCAAGCTGTTTCTTACCTCTTGATTTGTGTATTCCCAGCAATTTTCCTGTGGAGGTACGGATCCTGAGTGAGTTTAAGTCCGAAATGGACTTTTTCTTAATTAACTACCTTTTAGCAAGTGGCTGCAGAGTACTGTGTGCACTGACAGGTTTCTAAATCAGAGTTAATACCTGGTTTCTTAATTTCTCCTGAGGAAATAATTCGAGATGTGTGTTAATGTGTTAACACTACAGGAAAAAAATACAGTGCTGACAGTGAGCTGGATAAAGTCAAAGTCCCTACTCTGTTGGGCTTCCAGTCTGGTTTTGAAATGCATCTTGTTCTTGGCAGGTGCAGTATTTCCACAGTTTTAGCACATAGGCCCACGAAGCTACGTGCTGACTTCAGAGAACAGCTATTCTCTGAACATAAAGGCAATATGCTCAAGTTATAAGATTTAAAAATAGTTCAGATTTTGACTGGAGTGGGTCTAGTAGCAGCAGGCTGCCTATAAGGCCTAGATAAAGCTCGTCTTCTCTAGTTCGTGGAAGGGGTTTCTAGATTGGGTGAATGAGACAGGTGATTCCTGCCTCCCCCACCCACCAAAAAAAAGGAAAAAAAAAAAAAGAAAAAGCTTATGTATGGGATGTATGTTGCAGTAGCTGTTGGAGTCAACTTCCTTAGGTCAAAAGACCAAGATGTTTTATCTAATTACTGTCATGGTACGAAGCAGTACATGCAAGTGCCCTGAGAGCTACACGGAGGAGGAGTTTTGCTGTTCTGCACTTACATCTTGAAAGCAAAAATGCTTTTATCTTCTCTGTAATGTTTTGGTGTGAAAACTTGCTGTGTCCTCACCCTTCTGTGTCCCCAGTGTTCTGGGTCTCAACGTATTGGAAGGAACATGTCAGAGCAAATCTAAACTTTGTAAAGATAACTCCGAATCAGCATGCTTTTGCCCTTCTGTAGTCACTGCAGTCTGCTTGTTCCTTGACAGAGTCCTTCAGGGTCTTCCCGCAGGGAAGTTCCTAAAGGAAAACCCAATGTGTGAACACTGCTGACCTCAAAGGAAAAATATGGCAAATGGCTTTAGTTTTGTTTAGTTTTAGTTTAGTTTTTTAGTTTTTAAACCTCTTCTGTCAGGCAAAGAGTTCTTTGTCTGGATTTTCTTTTCTTGGCAAACAGTTGTAGCAGCAAGTGGTTCCTCTGCCTTCTGTTAAGCATTTGCCCCATCTTTACAGAACAGCAAGTAAACATATTTACTTGTCTTTAAAAAGACCCACAATAAAATCAGGGTAGATCAGATTTTGAACAGATGGTTTATATCAGCGAGGAAACTAAATTTCAATTGATTGCACTTACATTTTAACTTCTAGCCTATTTTTTTTTTTAAAGGGTGATATCAACATGCAAATTAACATATTTGAAATCTAGCATCACATATAAGTAAAACCTGATATTTCTTGGTAATCACAAAATTAGTTGTAGTATTCAAGCTTTTGAGCTGTTGTGGAGCTGAAATGCTGATATTCAGATTCCTAGCAGTTCGCAGAAGCTGCTGCAGCCCGCTTGCTGATTCAGGCACACTTTTGTGTCTCTTGGATTGCCTGGCAGTTTTAGACCCGTGGTTCACACAGTCAGTGCTGCGGTCAAACAGTAAAGGCCTGTGGACTTCCTTGTAGCCTTTTACTGGGTAGGACACGTAGGAACTGACTGAATGCTTCGTGCTTCACTGGCAGAGAAGAACCATGAATACAAATGCACAATCCCTGCCTCTGCAAGTTAAAAACAGTCATAGAGGTGTTCACTCTCAAAGAGTGGCATTTAAATTAAATTTATTAAATGAAGTTTATTAATTTTGTAATTTACTTATCAGTTTAAGAATCAGTGATGAAGTATTTGTCCACATTGCTTCTCAGCTGAAAGTGCACTTGCGCCTGCACTTCCTTTGTGTTTTGGGTGCAAGTTTATCGAGAGTGGACCTTGCTTTCTGGAGTGCCCCAGAGTGCTGAAAGTATGCATATCTGATTCTGTGAATGTTCAGCTGGTTGATTCAGTTCCACTTGTTTTCACTGTGTCTTCCTTCTCAGCAGGTATGTTCTGTCCTGTCAAATTTGTATGTGGTGTTTCTTCTCCATGCCATCATTCCGTAGTGACTTGTACTCTACCGTGACTGTTACTTGGATGAGTGAGAAAAGCATTTCCAGTGAAGGCAAGAACTATATGTGTTTCCCACATGGATGTCCTTGTTTAGCTAGTAAGCTGAGTTGCAGCAGGCAAACTGGAAGGCAGATGTGTGTTGTCCCAAGATATGCTAACTGCAAGGTGGCTGTCATTTGTCTTTGTGTTTTGCAAGTAGCTGAGTATTCATTTCTGGGCAGGCTGAAGGACCACTGATCTTAAAGTATAACTTCCATAGAAGTGCATTTCTGAGGTACAGAGCAGTATGGTATAGGGATCCTAAGCAGGCAGGTCTGTCCGTGTAGAAGTGGGGAGCACTAAAGCTACATTAACTTATGCACAGATCTCTGGGTTTGCTCTTCCCGGTTTAACACATACCTGAACAGGCTATGTTCAAACTCTGTTCCAAGCTTTGAACTGGACCTCAGGACCCTGGGAAGGAGCAGTTCCTGGTGCCAGGAATCTTGATTTAAATTTCAGATAAATTTCCTGGAGCTGGAATCTGTGGTAGTTGCAACATCTTTCAGATTCTAAAAAATTTGAAAATACTGTATACCACTGTTAGACTATCATGGTCTAACTTTGTAATTCCTTTTTCTTTGCTGTAACTTGCAATTCATGACTCAGCTGACAAACCCTTAGCAGGGTATCTGTACACCTGCTACTCTTTCTCCTTCAGTTCTGAATGGAAACATCACAAGGCTTAGGGAAGTGCTGGATTTTATATGGCAGTGCTGGTCCGTCTTCTGGTTCTGAAGAGTCAGGATGAGCTTATTTGGGATCAGGTGAAAGTTCTGAATTGTTTAGACTGTTTTGAAACTTTTACTTGTGGAAGAAGAGTCTTTACAAAGATTCAGATCACTGGAGGTATCAAATGCAGGAATAAAAATGGCCCTGGTGCTGATTATAATCAGCTAGAAAATCAGTTGGCAGCAAATCAAATAGATGGAGCATTATAATAAATCCTTGGTCCTCCTTTTCTCTGTGTTACCTGATCTACCACTTCTTTAGGTGACAGTGAACACATCAAGACAATGACAGCTTGGTTTGGATCAGGTGATCACACCAGTCAGTCTCTCCACCACCACCTAACATGCTGGTTGCAGCAGAATAACTATGTGTAACCTGGCATAAAATTAGAATAGTGATAAGATAACTGATCCTGAGTGAACTCCTGTGGTAGAAAATTGACCCATCAGAATTACTTGAACAAAACTTGAAATGTCACAGTGAGTACTTCATGCAGTTGTAGATTTATTTTTTTTTTATTTTTTTAACTGCTAGGAAGTGCTCTCAAGCTGAATTTATCATACCCTTGACCTATGGCCTCAGGCAGATGAGACTTCCAAAACTGCTTACAAATAGACCTTATGGTCGCTTTGCCTTGAAGTTTATATAGACACTGCACTCTAATTGGAATTAGTAATGTAATCCTGATATGGTGTTGGAGACCAGAACAACATGAGAGCCAATAGTGGAAAAAGAAAAAAAAAAAAAAAAAGTGGCTCTAATGAGACCTCAAATCCAGAATTTTCTGACATCAGTGTCTTTTTTTGAGCATTTTCTCAGTCTGTTATTTATAGTCAGCATTTTATATCTGCTCGCAAGTTTTCATCCTTCTGTCCATCTCCTTCTTCTACTCTTTATCACTTGGGAAATACTTTACCTGGAAGGAAGAAAATTTGGATTTGAACTACTTCTGAATGAGAACAAAGTATTTATCAGGTGCTTGCTTTGCCATTGTGTTGGGGGGAAAACAGCTGTGCAGAAGCATACCTGTGGTCCTTCAAGGACTTAATTTTCTGTACAGAAGGTCTCTTTTCATCTCTGGCCCCTAATTGCTTTGGAAGATAGATGAAAGGATTTCTGGGTCGGTTCCATAGAGATGTTTTCTAATTTGGCAGGATACCAAAAGTACTGGGGAGAAGGGGATGGGAGAAGTGCCTGTGAAGGCTACTTCTTCCCAGGGCAGAAGGGAAACAGAAACAGAGTTAAATGGATGAAATGGTTTTGAAGCAAAAACTGCTAAAAAAGCTGCAACCAAACTAAAAGATCTCTCCTCGTAGTTTCCCCCACACACCCCCAAACAGGGCAGTCCCTTTCCCTCCTGCACGGCGGGTGCGGGTGTGCGGTCTCTCTGCTGAGGTTACCTGGTAGGTGGCCGCAGCCTTCTGCTCTGTGCTGGTGTCAACTGGGGCATGCAGAACGGGAGCTGCGGGCCAGACCTTTCCATAAAGGTCCCACCTGTCTGGTTGGGTACCTGCTCTTTATAGGCTGCAGTCCTGCCCTCAGCCCATCTCGAATAGCTGCAGTTCACTTTCCTGTGGGCTGCGTTTTGGAGGACGTGGTGTTTTAGGAAGGTGCTGGGCGTGTTTGCATGCTCTGCTGAAAGATGGTGCCGTAATGTCCTCCACTGCACCCCAGCAAATATAACGAAGGCGTGTGGTCGTGCTTGCCTGGTGTGTCTGTGGAGGTGCTCACTACCTGGGTTGGCTCAAAAGTCAGGTAAGAATTCTGCATTACTGCACCGTTTCAGTATTTTCTGAGTCACTGCTGTGTAAGCCTTGATCCCATTGCTTGCCTGGGCAGAGACTGGTGTCATAAGGTGGCCGCAGGTTTGTTCTCTCCCTCATTATCCAAGTGGTACAGCTGTGCTGGGATTTACAGGACTTGAGTGGCAGTATGGGAAGTATACTCTGCTGTCTACTGGTACATCTTTAGTACAGTTCCTCGTGAAAAATATTAAATCTGGCATGCACCTGACTGAGCCATGTATCTTTGCGCCATAGCATGTAAGAACTGCTTTTCAGAACAAAGGATTCTAGGTATTGATTTTTGTAAGAAGCAAGCAACTGTAACAGTCTTAAAGGGAGGAAACGGTGCTGTTTGGCATGCTCCCGACAGGAGAAAGGTGGCAGACTAGAGCTCATTTGTAGGCGAGGGTTCATTCCACCTGCTTCAAAGTGCTGTTAGCAGTCATAAAAGCTCTGTAGTCTTGCATTAGCTTTGGTCTTGCTGCAGCCCCTGCGGAAGCGAGGGGCAATGTGGCCTATTCTGAAAAATACTGATTGTACTTTTTTGTTCTGTTCCCAGGGCCCAGTCATTTACGCGCAGTTAGATCACTCCGGAGGACAGCACAGCGACAAGATTAACAAGTCAGAGTCTGTGGTCTATGCTGACATTCGGAAGAACTGAGATGAGATCCTAAGCTATCCAAAGGAAAACACACATTCAGACTGGAATTGCTTGAACAAGATTTGACCCAGAGAACTCACATGTGGCCTTTGATGCCTAGGCTAGGACCAATGCATGTGCATACAGAGGGAAAGATATATATGTATTGTGTGTAAATAGTCTATTTAATCGTACAGAAGTGAGACCAATGTTGCATGTTGAAATGCGGTAAGAATTTTGCTTATAAATTGCCAATATTCTTTTTTGTATTTTGTGTGACGAGAGAGAAAGTGAAAACTCGCATCACAATTTTAAAATATTTTTATCTTGATTATTAATGGAGAAACTGGAAGATGCCTGAAAATTCTAGGTTGACCTGGAGATTCTTTTTTTGTTTATAGGGCCTAATTTCTTTTGTTGAGGTGAAAATAAAGAAGATATCTTCTTTATATTCACAGAGTTCTTTATGTGTACAGGGTATTCATCTTTCCTTGGTCAAATTCTCAGTACAAGCTGTCTTCTCATATGAACTAGACACTCTCACTTGGTCTTGTAAGCCAAATTGTGACTCCTAGCTATCAGCAATGTATGTCTTAGCAGTGTAAGTGAAGGAAATGTTTAGGCCTACCTGACCTGTGCAACACAGGTCACAGAACTGTTTACTTCTGTATCGAGCTCATCTCTTCAAGCTTAGTCCTTTAAGGTACAGGGGTAGTGTTGATCTAATGAATTTTGTGAAATGGTGAAAACTTAAGAGCTAGTGAGTTAAAGGGATAGAAAGCTGTAGGTGGTTGCCTCAGACTCTGTTGAACCTTTCAATGAAATGTTTCTTCCTTGAAGCACTGTCATTTCACATAAGCATGAAGAAGGGCTCCAAGGGACCTGGAAGCTGTAGTACTCCCTCACCTCTCTCCCATGGCTCCATTATACCACTGTCACTTCCTTAGAGATGCTTTATCTGTTCTTGAAAGCCTGTGTTGGGGGCTGAATGACCTCTGGAGGAAATCTAGGCCTTCACTCCTTGTTTTTTTTGATGTGTGTTCTCTTTATGTAATCTGTATTTTCACAGAGGATGCGGAGGGCAGTTTATTTCCTTCCTCTCTGCAAGTCCACTACTTGAATAGAATTTCTCAGCTTCTTGTTTCTAGATTAAACTCCTCATAGATTGTTAAGGATCTCTGATCGTCCTCTTCTGCTGAAGAGGATCTTTCTTTAGCTGACCCATTTGTATCCTGAAGTCTGGTGCTCAAAACTAGAAGTGGCATTCCAGCTGAGGTCTTCTCAGAGTAGCATATAGTAGAATCATTTCTGTTTTCTACATCTTAATGTGGTGTTGGCTTTTTTGTAGCAGCAAATAATTTTTGGTCTACCATAACCCTTTCTCTCTGATTCTTACCTGTTTCCTAGTTCAGTCTGTTTCACAGAATCAGTCACAGAACGGTTGAGGTTGGTAGGGACCTCTGGAGATCATCTAGTCCAACCCCCCCTCCTCAAGCAGGGTCAGGTAGAGCAGGCTGTGCCCAGTTGGGTTTTCAGTATCTCCACAGATGGAAACTCTACATACAACATTTCTGGGCAACCTCTTCCCTTAGAGTGATCAAACAGTAAAAAAAAAGTTCTTCCTTGTGTTCAGGTGGAATTTCCTTCTTATAAATTTCTGTCCATTGCCTCTTGTCCTGCCAGTGAGCACTACTGAGAAGAGTAGTGCCCTTCATTCCCTCCCATTGGGTATTCATACACATTGATAAGATCCCCCCCAAGCTTTCTCTTCTTCAGGCTGAATGGTCACAGGTCTCTCAGCTTTTCTTCATATGAAATATGCCCCGGTTCCTTTATCAGCTTTGTGGCCCTGCACTGGACTTGCTCCAGTAAGTCCTTATCTCTCTTGTACTGGAGAGCCCAAAACTGGACACAGTACTCCAGGTGTGGCCTCACCGGTGCTGAATAAAGGGGAAGGATCACCTCCCCTGACCTGCTGGCAATACTTTGCCTACTGCAGCCCAGGATACCGTTTGCCGCCTTTGCAGCAGGGGCACATTGCTGGCTCATGATGTCCACCAGGACCCCCTACAGGGCCTTTTCTGCAAAGCTGCTTTCCAGCCAGCCAGCCCCCAGCATGTACTGGTGCCTGGGGTTGTTCCTCCCCTCGTGCAGGACTTTGCACTTCTCCTCCTTGAACTTCATGTAATTCCTCTTTGTCCAACTCTCCAGCCTGTCCATGTCCCTCTGAATGGCAGCACAACCATCTGGTGTGCCAGTAACTCCTCCTGGTTTTATATTGTGTGCAAATTTGTCTCTACTGAAATTACGTTATGGCTTTTTCAGACCTCATCTTCAATTTGTCAGCTGAAAACTTGGTTGGAATTCTCATCCTGTCCTCCAGTGAGCTTGCAACCCTCTTAGCTTGATATTTGCAAACTTAAGCCTACATTCCACTGTAACATCAGGTAAATGAAAAAGAGTTTTAGGCCCATGGCAGACCCTTTCAGAACCACATTAGGTAATCCGTTAATTATGACAGTGCAACTTTAATAACTCTTTTGTGTACAGTGGGGTTTTTTCCCAACAAAGTATGCCAAGACTATATTCTTTCATCAGGATCAGACTTCACTGGTTTCCTGACAATGCCTGCCTTTGTTAGAAGCCTCATTAAGATCAGGGTGAATCCTGCTGCTGCTACTTTCCTTATCTATCAGGCTGTTACTTCCCAACATGTGTTTTACACTTAGTAAGAAACGAATGCTTTTGACATGGTTGTTGGAGAAACTTGATTTTGATCTGCCTGTGTTCGTCCGTGTGCATCACCATCTTTATCCCCAGACATCTTAGAGTAAGAGGGAGAAATGTGATGAATGTAGTGATCCAAAACTTGCTGCTATGAGAAGACAGGGCTGTCTTTGGCTCTGAAGTCTGCTACTAATGTTTGTTTCTTTTCCTGCTGAGCACAATCCTGATCTGGTGCTGACTTTTAAGAAACACGATGATCTGGTTGGTGCTGACTTTAGGGTAAACACGCTGATCTGGTGCTAACTTTAGGAGACACGCTGATCTGGCTGGTGCTAACTAACTTTAGGAAATATCTCCTTCCATTGCTTTTGCGTAGCTACAGGTATGTTCATACTGCCTATACTGAGGAGGCTCGTTGCAAGGCTGCTTGGATCCTCTTTGTGAAGGCAGAATGAACTTCGTAGTGTTTTTAAAAAATGCTGAACATCTTTTTAGAAAGAAACAAAAGTTCCTTCCCCCAGGAATAGCAGAAAGCAGTCTCAGTCCCTCTCCGGTGTGAATGCTGTTGAATTATCTTTTTTTTTTTTTTTTTTTTAGTCATGGAAACATGAACAATCTAGCTATTAAA
Source organism: Nipponia nippon (assembly GCF_047370975.1). Lineage (NCBI taxonomy): Eukaryota > Metazoa > Chordata > Aves > Pelecaniformes > Threskiornithidae > Nipponia > Nipponia nippon. The sequence continues at coordinate 15,740,812 of NW_028262336.1, read as the reverse complement.
TAACTTATTCAGGCTGAAGTCAAAAGAACTTGAGGCGATGTGAGACAACACTTGTGAACTTTCTGTCCCTCAGGTTATCTTAGCTTGTTTAATCATACAATAACTTGTGCTGATGAGAGGGACTGATGCTAAGTTGGCTTAGTTAGTAAAGTCTCAGGAGACAGAGGACTTTTACTTCCTTGGTGGGTAGCAAGCAGAGATTAGTGTCAGACAAGGTCATCATATCCTGATGTTATGGTGACCAGAAGTTTAACTGTTTGCTCTCCTGCTGTTCTCTTCATTCTCTGATGCTGTTCTTTGCAGGTGGAAAGGTACAGCTTGGACTTGGAGGAACACTAACTGTGTTGTCCTTGTCCTGTTGTATTACTGCTGCTAGCTCTTTCTAGGACCATCTATTTTAAAAAGAAGCGCTGCGTGGCAGGCTCGCTGCAGCACAGCTGTGGGGTAGGCAGCCTCTCTTGAGGCAGTAGCAAATGGCTGACACTGTTAGGTGGGTCATTGCTCGTGGATAGTGGAGCTGGGGAAGGTCTGCGTGATGGAAAAGACTTGCAATGAATTCTCTTTTATTCATCATGCAAACAAAACTGGGATCAATCCGAAATCCATTTCTCAGCTGGGGGGGGGGGGGGGGGGGCGGGGAAATGTCTTTTATGGGTAGAAGTGACCTTCTGCCCATTGTAGGAGTGGGGTTTTGGATCGCCAGGCTGGGCCCTGGCAGCCAAGCCAGCTGGCACCCCCTAGAGCCAGGGGCAGCAATGGCATCATGCTTCTTCCCTCTTTCTAACAGAACTGCAAACTGGAAAAGTTTTGGCTTTTTACTAACAGTGGATATATTCTTCCTTATTTTTGATTACCAGAAATGAATTTTGAGAAGAAGATTACGAATAATTATGAAGTATCAATCTAAGTACATTGGTAGCTGTACTTGGTATATCAAATCTCCATTGCCCCTTTTGACTTCAGCAGTTGTTCTGTGAGAGAGATGGTCGGCATGTTCATGAAATGGCATTAAGAGCCATTACAGGGTGGCAAATATGTCCCTGTAACTAATTGAATGATGTGTCATTTATAACTGGAGACGCGTAGGGTTTTGTTTTCTCTCAAAGCTTTTAGTGATATTTCAGTTTGTGACTAGAAGAGCTGGAATTAGGTTTTTAACTTTTTTTTTTTTTAAACCTGTGAGAACTGTTTAGGTACCCATCTGTCTTGTAACTGCAGTAAATGTGTATATGCAGCTTCAAAGTTGCATTGCCTTAGAGTGGATTCATTGAGGTCAAGTGTGGGCTGTTTGATTTATAAACAAAACACCTTCACTCTGTATTGAAATCTTGTCTTGGAATTTTACATTATTAATGTATCTACCTAGGACCTCAAATACAAAATGTTCTTATTGTATACTAGCTGATGGAAATATCTTCTCTTTAAAACCATCAAAGGTGAGAAGATGGGTAAGACTTCTGGGCTGTGGTCACACCCTTGCGGTGCTAGCATTAGGTAGCGTTTTTATATGGGAGACTACAAAACCATATTAACTATGCTCAGCAATTATACCCTTCTTGAGGCTTCTCTTTCCCTTCTCCTCACTGCCCTGAAGCTAATAAGCCCTTTCATTTAAAGGTATTTTTGCACTCTAAAATAGAAGTTCAATGCCTTTGGAGATCAGTGTGCTGTGCAATCTTTTCTGTCTCCCTGCAACGCCAGCTGTTTTTATGTGGTAAATGTAATTGGAAACATAGACTGGGTACTTCTCTTTTGTAAACCTCTCTCTCGGAGGTATGCAAGAGAACAAACACCTGTAAGACAGGTGTATAATCTGTGTGAGGGAGCTAGATATGCATTGCATGGCCTGATTACATGAAGAGCCAGTGTACCAACTGTTAGTGCTTTTGCTTTTACAGACTCATCTGGAAACAGTTATCTTGGATATTTTTTCTTGAATGGACTTTCATGTTTTCTATTGTAATCTTGTGAATATTTTAATACACTTTTTTTTTCCCCCGGTACTGGTTTGCTGGACAAGTGTTATCTGGTTAGGGACTGGGAAGGGAGGGGGACTGAAACGCACCACCTCTCTTTCTGGCAATATTCTTCAGCCACTGCAGTCTGTGTCAGCTCAGCGAACAACACGGCTGGAGAGTTCACCGTTTAAATTGATGGCCTGTATTAGCGCTTCAGCTAGGAGAACTAAGAAACCCAAGTGAAACTGTAGCAGAATACACATAGGAGAGGAATAGCTTCATGGCAGGACAGCCTCTTTGAAAGGGGAGCTGGCAGACTATCAGGTGCCTGTCTTGTAAGAATGGAAAATGCTTTCCTTAAAGTATCCTGCGCAAATACTTTGCACAGGATAATATAACATTATACATCGGGTGCGAAAGGAGGGGACACCAGTGCCACAACAAGGCGCTGTAGCTCTTCTAACTATAGAACGGTTTCCTTTCCTCTCCACCCTTGCCATGCTGGAGTGACAACTCAAATGGGACTGGGGGAAGTAGGGCTGGAGAGAGACTTAATAGCAGGACTTTGAAAAACTCCAGTATTTCAAGGCCTCCCCTTTTCCTGAAAGCTGAATCCTGAAGAAGCTGCTCTGTCTCACAGTTATCTTTTTCTCCTGGATATAAATTCCTGAGCTCTGGTACTGACTCCTGGCTTCGGTGGAAGAGGTCTCAGAGAACTTGCCAGGGAAGCTCATTGATGCCGTGCTCTGAGCACAGTTGCCTTGTACTTCTCAGTAGCAGATGAGCTTTTGCAGTGTCATGTAAAGCCTTTGCTTGGAAGCTATTTCACAGTGGCACATTTTTCCTCTTTACAGGAGAGTAAGTAGGGAGAGATGTTGACTTTCAGGGAAGGCTTCGCTGTTTATTCACAAACATGCCACAGATGGGAGCAGACCACTGCCTCCAGAGCTTTGGAGAACTGGCATGTACATGTTTCCTGAGTGCACACCTTCAGAGGAAATCTGCGTGTACTTAAGGAGAGGGTGGAAAGCGAGTAATGGAAGCTCTGGCTGTTTATTTTTCACACTCCCAAGAACCAGGTAATTAAATGCGCCCATCTTCTGCCTCTAGTTGTAAAGGATGACAGAAACTAAAACACCAGCGGCCCACACTAGTTTGCCCTCTTGTTAAATACAGTGGTGGCTGGGAAACAAATGAAGATACACATAGCTGAGGCTGAAGAGAATATCCTTACGCTACCAGGGAGAGCATCAGGGAATGAAATGCAAATGCTACTGTTGTTGGTTACTGAAAGTATGGTAAAACCCCTCGCAGGTCTGACTGTGACATGAAAGATGACTTCAGGCCGAGGCTCTGGCTGTCACCAGTACCGCGTCACTCCCGGCACTGTTCACTAGAGTCAGATACGGTGGGGCCCAGCAACTCATTCTAGGCACAATCCACAACTGATTCCTTTTAAAGAGAAAATATAAGACACACAATTTTACTTCAATTTAAAAGGTTGCACTTTATTTAAATGTATGGAGATACTTTGTTATTTGCACTTAGAAAACACTTGCTCTCTAGACATTTAGATTTCCTCTTTCATTTCTCAGAGGAAAAAACATTAAAATTAGTGAAGCTAGGTCCCATGGGGAAGGGTTTGTGCGTTGTTGGATTTGACCTGTTGTGTTAAGCATCTCTTTGCTGCAGCTGCTCGTGTTGTTTTGCTTTTAGCTCCCGATTATACCTATGGGGGGGAAAAAAAAGGCACACAGACTAAGACTAGAACACCAGTTACAATAACAGTGTCTGCCTAACAATCTGTTCGGCAAAGGAGGTTTAAAATTACAATGGACTTGAGGGTGGAAACTCAGGATGGGACACTTTAGTTCATGTAAGAAGTTCCAAATTGTTGTCAAGTTTACCTCATTCCTGGCCAGTACTGAAGCCAGAGAACTCCAAATTTTCCCTCAAGAAATAATTTTAAAAAATTAAAAATAAAATGCTGCTCTGCTTAAGAACCCTTTGATCCAGCCGGAACTGACACTATTCAACACTGAAAGCTGACAGAAGTGCAAAGTTTATGAGGAGGAGAAAGCCTAGGCTGTTTCTCAGTCAGACCTATGGGTTTTAAAGAATGCCTTAGACCCAGAAATTACAGCTAACATAGAGTGTTCCTTAAAAAGTGCTCTAGCTATACTGAAAATATTTAAAGCTTCACTCCCACTCAACTGGAAAACTAAAAATGTAGCAAAAAAGTTCGGCAATGTTTAATTAAATTGTTCAGTTCCTCTTGCCTGTTGCACTGACATTGAGGCTGGTAGAATTTATAAATTCCTGGTTAAGATGAGGTGGTGTGAAATGCTTAGTTATAGTATGTAGAGTAGCCCTTCTTAATACGTACCTCCATATTCGGAAGAGTTGAGAGCCACCAGCACAGCCGACAAAGAAGTTCACAGCAAACAGACTCCAGTTTTTAGGAATAATAACTAGAGAGTACCTTGACCAAATAAGGCCTGATGAATGAAAGGGAAAGTTTAAAGATGTTATGTCTTTAAAATGAAATATTCAGACATTCCCCTAAGTTTGGAGACGGAATCACGGGCCAGTTTAAGTAAACAAGTTTTACAACTTCATGTTAGACAACTGCTTTTCTTATAACTAGCCATTTCTCAGCTGTCCCACTGGCACTTGATGCGCTTTTAACTATGGGGATGTATTGCCTTTTCCCAAAATAACTAGACAAGAAAGTCAATCATAGTCTTAATATCAAAGATCCTCTGTACTCTACAGCAGTCTAGACCTTAAGTCGCCAGCACAGTTGCAGGCTAGTGGCATTTTGCTGTAGTATATCCAGCTTGTTGCACCAGCTTAGAGATCACTGAATCCACCACTCCAGGAAGGCTTACATATCATGCAAAATGCACAGCACTGTGTCAGATATCGCAATAAAGTCCAGAGAAGGAAGAAGGCGGCACGTGTAATTTTGATTTTCAGCTTTAGCTGCCACAAGTCCCGCCCCGACAAGATCTGGTGGAACACCCTGAATACAGAATATTGTTTCTGCCAGTGTGAAAAGTCATGGCAGACAGCAGTGCAGCAGTCCGTGTACCACTGCTTCCAAGTTCTTTTAACACATGGAAATTCTTTCCAGTTACGTTAGTGCAATTACCCTACCATTGTATAATCCCTTAAAGTCTGTTCTAAAAAAGTCACTATATCCTGGACTGATTTCAAAATTACTTGACCTGAAGCGAAAGACGTCACTTGGTGGAATGAGTGGTATCATTGTGACTTAAGGGATGAAACTCATATCCTAACTCATAACAACTTGCTCTGGACAGTTCCAAATTAAGACACGTGTAGAAAACTGTTATATAATCACAGAACTCTTACAGATTGAATAACAAGTATAGGTCTGTCCTAGAATTACCATCCAGCAGCAATGGTGAGAGCTAGCGTATCATAGTTAAGCCTTTTCTGTAGAAGTGGATTAGTACTGATGGAGGATTCGGAAAGAAGTGTATACGGTTTTAGAGAGAGTGCTGTGTAAAAGCAGGGAGTAACTTTGGCTTTACCTGTGGCCATTAGTACTGCAGACTGTGCCGTGCTGAGCTTTTCTGCTGGTCTGGTCATGTCAGCCATTCCAGCACATACCAAACCCTGTAAAGAGAAATTCAGTGAGCAACAGTCCAGTACCAGGACCTCCTGTAACAGATCAAACGCTTTACAAGGGGAAGTTGCTTCTTAGCTTAGTGCTTATTCTATATGCATTATGCAGGAGGTGGGATGCATTATATGAGCAGAGTAATTAGACTCTCGGAGACACCATCCACTTCTATTCCCTTGTGGTAGGAATAAGAACACAGTTATGGGGGGTGCAACGGGCTTGCAATAAAATCCCAGGCAGTGGCAATTTTGTATTAATTTAAGAACAAGGTTAATTTAAGCACAGCTGCTTAAGAAAGCAGCTGGAAAAAAAAAATACCGGTTCTCATGCAACAAGTAGAGGTTTATCAAAATAAAGCCCTTCTTCCTAAAGCTCAGGCTAAGATATTGTTGGTAAAGATGTAGGTGTGACACCATATAGTCTTCACTCAGCTTCCTCTGAGGAGGTAAAAGCACTTCTTTTTTTAATATAATTTCAGTAAAAGTAGAAAACTTCCAGGTGAAGTGAGGAACAATCTACTTCACAACATTACTAGCAAACACGCTGCATGATTTGTTTTGTTGTGTTATTGCCCTCTACTGGAAATACAATTTCACGTTCACGTTACAGGAGTTCACAAAAAAAACCCAAAACCCAAAATGCCACAAATAAGAGAGTCCTGATGCTTCTAATTCACTGACTGCCACTAAGGACTCCTTTGGCTCCAATCAGGAAACCAGTTTTCAAGGGCAGAGACTTCTGCGTGCTGCCTCACTTACGGGATTGATGTTGCTGCCGTGGTGCCATGGAGGTACAGATTTTCAGCACACCTGAGTAACTGCAGTAAATGTGCCTTTGCCACATTGCGGAAAAGTCATTTCAATTTGTCAGTGAAGAACTTCGCTGTAAGCTTAGTGCTGCATGTTCACAAAAGAAAAGCTATCTGTATATTAGCTCTTTTGATACAGCAGCAGTCGACACCAGCCTGCTCAGAAGAGTCGCCCGTACCCTCAGGCTGGAGCACATTGCCTGGGAGAGCCTCCGGACGGTTAACCACGGTTACTGCAGCTCCAGTGTAGACTGACAAAGAAACCAAGCTACAGCTTAGAGTGTAACGTGTTGCCTGTGGCCCATAAAAAGCTGGGGTTCACAACAGCAAACTTACAAACCAGCTGGCAATAGGAAGAGCAGGTTATATCCTTGGTTGTTATCAAACAAGGAGATCAAACAGCTTTATGATTTTAGAGCTCATTTATTTTATCTACCAATACAACAACTAGGAGGAGGCACCTGCGCACAGACATAGCCAAGGGGTGTAACCAAGTGGGAAACGGAGACCTACTGATAGCCGAAATGGCAGTTGCCTTTTTTCTTTTTTTCTTTTTTTTGTTGTTTTTTAGGCAGTGGCTGCTCGTGTTTTCTCAAGGTTACCTTGCACTCTAACATGCTTTAACCTGCCTTCAAACTTTGAGGCTTAGGAATTGGCTTCCTTAAGATACTCCTCAAATTCCTCAATCTCAGAAGAAATACATGCTTTAAGAGTTTTGAATTATATGTTAGCTCATGCCTACCTTGAGCAACAGTTGGTGTTTCACAAGAGAAAGATTTTGTGAAACTCCCAGCAAAGAGCACAGTTTTTCCTGAAAGCATTTTTCCCCCGCTGTATCCCCTGCATGTTGTACTATATGTTATTAAGGCTAATTTTGTTCCTCCCCGTATATTAAAAATTAGAGCCTCAGTATTAAAGCTTTCTGTAGGCTCAGATATCTCCTGGGAAACTATTGCTTGCTCAATGGGTTGCTGCAGATTGCCCTCTGACTGACATCCAGACACCAGCTGGCATCTTATACTTACCCATTTCATAATAGGTGCCCAGAAAAACACTGTTTTGGGACCTGAGAGAGGAGGGGGGGGGGGGGAAAGAAAAGAAGTTAAATTATTCAGTAGAGATGTGGCTGCTTTAATACCCACAGTTAGTTTTAGTTTTGTTTTGTTTTCTTAAATAAAGAATTGTGCATATTATCACAGTTTCTACCACTGTACAAGCTTTAATACCTAGTACTCCTAGTTCATCAACTCAGTGCATCAACCTTCAGTTGTGTAAGCAGTCCACCCGTTTCTACAACAGATGAGTAGGATTTTGTATTTCCATTCTTAAGCAAACAAGGAGACTAGAGCAGGCAAAATGCATTCATAATGAAAAGAGTTAGGATAAGGCCTAGGAATAGCGAAGACAGTTTCTACATAATCATTGAAAGCTACTCTACAGCTGGACTAGCAGAATTAGTATTTGAAATCTCTGTGAACTGAATCTTATAAACTAAAACCCAAAAATATTTTATTACTGGTACTATAACAAGTCAGGCCCTCCTTCCCTTCCCAAATCACGGCCCGTCTCTTCATGCTACAGAAGACATGCTGCACAGCAGCGTTAGATGGTTAAAGTGAGAGCAGAAATCGCAAACTTAAGTAGCAGTAAATGTCACAAGGAGAGTGTCCACACGCACCTCTAATCTGCACCTCTGAATAACCATGTCTTTCTGGCAGAAACAACGCTTCCCACCCAATCAACCCCACACCCCAATACGCTACCAACAGGCAAAGGCGGATTATGGGGAAGAGGAGAAAATCTACAGAAGGGAGGGAAAAAAGTCAATGGAATGGGATCTGGGGGGAAACCGTCTCTCTTGCAAATACACATATCTTGCAGCGGTGCGAAAATGGCAACTGGTTGGCTAAAACGAAGTGCTGTGGTGCCACACCTACAACGTGCATACTGCCAACCACGCCAGACATCATTGATCTAGGACTACTGCTTGAAGGCTTAAAAGAGAGACCATGATCCAAAGTATCAGCGCACCGTGCTGGGAGACACTCAGGACACTGGTTCCGATTTCATTAAAACATATTAAGTTTTAGGTCTCGCTAGGCCACCACTCAGCATTCGGATAACATGCAAGATGAAGCCAAGTTTTCACTGTAATATGTTACATATTATGAGTGAAGTTTTTAAATACCAATGATAAACACTAGGACTTTGGTTGTTTGCTTTTTACGTGAGCTAATTTTTCACTAACAATTCAGCCTTAAAAAGGCCTTGCAGTAACTACACTCTCTGTTCTAAGCACCCTCAGCTTTAAAACTGACTTGGGAAAAATTAACTGTCAGGTTTCTACAGCAAGCACCTCTGAAGCAACTCATAATTTGGGGGATAAGACTAATTATTACAAATACCATTTGCTCCATCACGTTAAAGCCAACTAAGTCCTAGACAAGGGCAGGGCAACTGCAACACAGAATGCAACAAAAACTGGCTTGGCAGCTTTGCATAAAGCTTGCTTAGACCCATGCTGCATGTGATAGTGATCAAGTTTCAAACTGCAGTTAATAAATACTAGCACATTACTTTTTGCTTGGATAACTTAATGTTTCTACCTACACAGGATTTGATTTTTTTTTTTTTAGGATGCATGGGGTTGTGCAGCCACTAAACTGTCTAATATTGTTGAATAAATACAGCTCAATATTAATCCGTTAAAGATATAAACTTCAGTTGCTGTTCTCTTAGGCAGCTGCTTAGTACGTCAGTATCAGGCTGCAAATACAGCTCTTTATAAGTCAGTCTTACAGGCTGTACTCTTACAGAAGTAACTTTAATTACTATCATCTATTTTCTTCTAAAACACAAATTCAGATTTGGAGTACTGGAGAATGTGGGGTGACTATAAATTATTAAATCGACATTCCCTAAACAACGAGTAGAGTTTTCAAGACGACTGACATTAATTTTTATCAATAATAGATGACTTGATAAGAAACAATTGAAGACAAGTAGGGTACCAAGCCAAGCTTGTTATAAGGGAAGACTCAAACGCCGTAAGCAGAACACCTCTCCTGAAGGCACGCCAGCAAGCACCCAGCCAGGACGAGCTCTTCCCGGATCCTGACACCCAGAATTTTTCAAGGATGACTGTGACAGCAGCACATCAAAGCCAAGGGAGTTGGTGTGCTGTACCCCAGGCTCTTTGCTGTCCGCCAGCAGCCTCGCTCTGTGCACGCCAGCCAAAGAAACAGCTTTTCAGACCAAAGGAACAGCTTTTCAGACCAGGCATCAATTATTTCACTGGAAGCTTTTTTTGTACCAGAAAAGAAGCAAGCATTGTTCTTCATTTCTCACAAGTGATTTATAATTTCATGGTAATGACACTTATATTCCGAAATTAGACTAGAAACTTAGATATCACCGGAGATAAAATGTGAGCCTTTCATTTTTAACCTACTTATTTTGCAGTCAGAGTGACATCTATTGCATAACTTTCTCACAAACCCACCTTCAAGACATTCAAGGCTGAAACAGAAGTGGCAGAGGTTCAGTTTTGAAACCTGCTTGGTCTGTGGCTTTTCTCACTTATGCCATCAGTATGGATTGTGGCAGATATATATGTACGGACGCACACAGAGTCCCTATAAAATGGATTTTTTTTAAATTAATTCCAACAAGCAGCCCACAGGCAGTTCCGTGAAGTGAAGAGCACTGCAAGAGAACCTCCAAAGTCTTTTTCAATCACTACTACAGTTCTGATGAAGAATGAACGTAGATGTTCCCAGTGCTTGCCATGCCTTGTATTCAATAAAAGCAATTGGAAGCTGCCAGATTTCACACAGGATGAATGTGGCGCTCAGAGGCTTGCTGCCTTTGCAGTGGAAGTGCTGGACATATTGACTCTTTATATACAAAAATTACATGATTGTTAAATATATATATTGGTCTAGTGAATTCAGTACAAATCAGACATTTTCATAACTGCAGTTTTCACTCTTTAACTGTGATTTCTTTAGAGCAACAATTTTCATTTAGAAAAGGACCGTTATAGGGGGATGGAGCAACTGACTAAAGTCCATTTTCACAGTGCATATTCCAGGTAGGTGAAGAGTCAAGGACGCACATCACACTGAAACAAAACAGTGGGAACAGCAGCCTATGGAATTGTAGGATTTTATTGAGCACTCTTTTTAACTACCCTATGCAATTTGTTGACAGGACAAACATCACCTAAATGGCACTGAAGCAAATCGTTTTACAAGAGGTTTCTCCCTAATAACACACGCACACACCACACACCCCCCATGTTTGCTGAAGCAAAGGTAAGCTTTAGGTCAGGTAAGGGTAGCTCATTTCAGGGACACTCGAGCCCTTCCATTCCCACTCGAGCCCTTCAGCTACCCGAGTGGGTTCATGAAGGGCAGGAGTTGTCCTCTTCGGCAGAAAGAAAGTAGAGCAAACAGCAGCCTGACTTAAACCAGGGTACGCTTCAAGATCAGAAATCCTTGCAGCGCTCCCCTCTATTTCTTCAGCGCATCCACTTGGAGGAAGCGACTGCTGGGGCCTCCAGGCCCCTTCGGAAACCGTCACTCCCCCGGATTCGGGCCGGGGAGTAACGGGACGGTGACCCTCCAGCGCACTCGTGCGTGGCGGGAGGCGGGGGTCACGAATCGCATCGTGTCTGGCTTTTTTTTTTTTCCCCTTTCCAAATAAAGGAAGTTTTCCCTTAAGGAGCCGGAGCCCGCCCCCCGGCAGTCCTCCCGGCGCGGGAATCACGGGGACAGAGCTGCGGCCCCGCTCCCGCCTCCCCCACCACAGGAGGACACCCCCCCCCCCCCCCCCCGCCCCAGCCCAGCGCTCCGGTACCCCCGCCCCAGGCGGCCGCGGCAGCCCCCGCCGCACGCCGCCTCTTCCTCCGCGGACCCAAGCGGGGGCCGGGGTGGCCCCAGGCGCCGGGCCGCCGGCAGAGGACGCCCCGTTACCTGCCGGGTGGTTGTAAAAGGGCCGGAACCGCGGCGGCAGCTTGAGCTCGATGCGGTCAAGCAGGCGGTGGTAGGAGGCGCGGAGCCCCGCGACGGCGGCCGCCATGTCGGGGCGGCGAGGGGGGCGCGGGGGCCGGGCGGCGGCGGGTCGGCGGGCGAGCGGGCGGCGGCAGCTCCGTCCCTCGGCGACCCGCCGTCCTTCCACCGCTCCCTGCGAGCCCCGCCCACCTGTCACCCCCGCGCCGGGGGGAGGAGCGCCGCTCTCTGCGCGCTGATTGGCGGCCTCCGCGCGAGGCGGGGCGGGGCGGCGGGGATGGCGCGGCGCTATTGGCTAGGGCGGCCTGCCCCCGCCTCCTGAGGCGAGCTGGCGCCAGCGCGCTCGCGGGAGGTCTCGGGGGCGTCTTCGAGAAGGGCACGAGCGCCCGGCTCAGAGATGGACGCCGGGACGGCTTCGCTCTCCCATCCAAGATGGCCGGCGCGGGAAACCCCGGGCCGCGACTACGCGCCCAGACCCAAGATGGCCGCCTTGCGGCTTCACCGCTTGGCTGCAGGGCGGGTTTGGCCGGCGAAGCCGGACGCGCTGTCGTCACCCGCCGCTTTCACACCGACCCCTCCCCGTGCGGGGAGGGGCCCCCCGAGGCCGCGTTACCGGCTCGCGCGAGACGCCCGTGGTCTCGGAGCGCCGCGCCCCCTCCCTCGCGGCGGGGGGCGGAGCGCCGCGGGGGCGGGGCGCCATGCCCGGGGGCGGGGCGCGGAGCCGCCGCCGCCGCCGCCTCTCGCTCCCCGTCGGTGCCTCGGCGCGAGGCGGGCGTGCGAGCCAGCGAGGGAACGCCGGGCGCGCGGACCGGCCGGTTTCCATGGTGATCGTGCGGGGCGGCCGGTACCACCGGAGCGCCCGACACCCCTCCCCCCCGCGCCCCTTCCGCGCGGGGCCATGTCCCGCGGGCACTGCCCCCACCTGCTGTGGGACGTGCGGAAGCGGAGCCTGGGGCTGGAGGAGCCCGGCCTGCTGCGGAGGCACTACCTGGGTAAGGGCGGGGGCCGCGGCGGCGGGCGCCGCTCGGCCGCTCCGAGCGCCGCCGCCCCCTCTCCCCACGCGCGGGGCGGGGGCGGCTGGCAGCGGCTTCACCCCCCCCCCCCGAGGCGCGCGCAGGCCGGGGGGCGGGGCGCGGTGGGGAGAGGGTCCACGCGTGGCGTGGCGTGGCGGGGGGGGGGGGGCGCTGAGCCCGCTTCCCTCGCCCCGGCCCGGCCCGTCCCGTCCCGGCACGTCCCGCTCCCCGCTCCCGGCCGGGCGGTCCCGCAGCGGCCGGCTCCGAAGTTTCCTGAGCCGGGCGTGGGGCGGCCCTCTGCGCCCTCGGGGCGGGGGGGTCCGGAGCTCGGCGGGGCCCTGGGCTCCCCGCGGGCGCTGCCCGGCGGCCCCCGCCCGCCCCCTGCCTGCCCGAAGGAACTGTTGCGTGAGGGAGGGCCGGCGGGGAAGTTGGGCGGCGGCGGCGGCGGATCGCGGCGGCTCAGAATAGACCGGGAGCCGCGGGTTATGCCCCGGGCTGCACAGGCTCCGGATTTACCGGCCCTGAGCCGCCGCCGATCGCTAGCCAAACGCGTCAGCGCCGGGATCGTGGCGTGGTCGCTCCCGGGCTTTGGGGCGTTTGCCGGGCTGACGGCAGCCGGCGGGCGGGCAAGGGCCCCGGGGCGCGCCGGGCCCCGGGCTTTGTGCTCGCGGGGGCTCCGCAGCCCTCGGGGGCTTGGCCCGAGCCGCCTCCCCGCCGGCTCCTCGCTGCCCTCTCCCCCAACGCGAAGCTGGTTATCTGTCACTTTCTGGGCGCCGCCGGTTAAGAATAGCCTTAGTTTCAGTTTGCGAGGCTTCAGGGAGGTTTCCGTAGCGTTACAGAACTACGGATATTCTTCGTAATGGCGCAGGTTGCATGCCTTCTGCGCCCCCCCCTTCCCAAAAAAAAATATATATGTATGTTAAACAAATATTTATTCACGTGTTTTTGGAGGTGTGGCGGTCTATCGCATCTATCATAACGCCACTTGGGTGTGGGGGGGTGGCTCCCCGGGGGAGATGGCTTATGGCTCGCCCACGCGTTCTTTTGTGCTCGTGTGGCAGCATAGTTCCTGCTTCTGAGCCGAAACGCCGAGTACTCGAGATGGAACTTGTTCACAGCGTTGTGAAAAGTGTGTCTTTTTGTCCCTCCTAGGCATTTTCTGAGTGTGGTTGGTATTGGTTTTCGTTTGGTTTCCTGGTGGAATTTAAGGTGGTATATCGCATTACCGAGTCTAACTCAGTAGTTGTCTGGCTGTGGTCCCTGGGCACTCGGTAATCCACGAAAGGTAATTGAGAAAAGCAAGGTCGTTGCTGGGAGGTTTCCCCCTATTAGAGAGAGGACGTGTGTCTGTACAGCACCTATGTGCACAGAAGTGCTTAGGAAAAAATTTTCGAGGTCCTGAAATTAAAAAAGGTTGAAAAAGAATGGTCTAACTGCTTTCGACTTTTGTTATATCTTGACAGCTGTGCTTGGCCAAGTCTTAGCTGAGGATTGTCCTAACTTTTTAGTGATCAAACACAGGTATCCTGACTGGATACTGAAGGAAAAAAAAATTTTTTTTCTTTTTTTTTTTTTTTGCTTGCTCCAGAAAAGCTCAATGTTAAAATTAGGACTGTAGTGTGTAGATTTTGAAGAAGCACTGTAAGACTTTTTTTTTTTCTTTTACATGATTGTGTCTCTGACAGTTGAAATACTAAAATTTGATCAGTAGAACTCATCCTCGCAGATTTATTAAGATCTCTTTTCTGGACACTGCTCCAATAAAATGTGCATAACTTTAGTTAAAAACAAAATCCCTCTGGTGACTAGGTTAAGATCTCATATTTACTGTTTTGCATTTAATCTAAACATGTTCGGTAGCTTTATAGCCTTGAGAAAATAGGACCGGGGAGAGCCTTCCCACTGGATTGACATTAAGATCTGCATTGGTGGTGGCAAGAGTTGCTCAGTCCTTCTGCTTTTAACGAAAGGGGTTAGCACACGGTGTGCCTGTCTTGTAGAGACATCGCGCTCGTATTCAAAATGGCGTTTATGGCCTTAATAGGCCCACTAATTTTGCTGCAAGACTGCTTGTGTGCAGATTTCCCAGATGACAGGCCCGTTGTGGTGCCTTTTTATGTGCATTTTAGTGTATATATGGGTCTTTTCTCTTTCAGACTTCAGCAGTTCTAGGTAGGAGCTTTGTTCCTTGGACACAGATTTGAGACCGCAGTGGTCAGATTGGCAATGGCCAACAGTCAACGTTACCTATCTAGTCTGAATGGGAAGTAAGGTTTCTTCCTATTTATACTGTTTTTCTACTGTTTCAACAGTCTGACAGACAGAACAAATGCAAGTCAAGCATTTCATTTTGACTTAGTATTGGGAGACTCGAGGCATTGTTCATGTGCATTTTTTGCTTTTTGTTTGTTTGTAGTTTTTGTTTGGGTGTTGTTTTTTTTTTTTTTAGTAAATTTGTCAAAACAATTATGGATACCAGTACAAAATAAAGCAAGTTATGTGTCTCTTCGTCGTCTGCTGCTCTTTTTCAGCCAGCAAATAAAAGGAGAACCCTCATAGCAAGTCCATAAGTAACAATGCGGTTCACAATGTGTTGGAAGGAAGATGCGTGTGTATGAGCGATACTTGCATAGTGAACCATTCATCTGGATGGTGGTGTTATGCTACAATGTGAAATATGGGGAATATTGAAGGCAATTATGTATTGAAGGAAGACATCCGAGAACTAACTACTGTTTCCTATTTACTCTGTGTTTTAGTTTCATGTGAACTGGCAATCAAGTGGCACTCTATTTATAGCCTCTTTCAGCTTTCGAAAACAGCTGCTCCAGGAAGGATCTGTGCATCATACTGTACCTTTCCATGCAGATAGTTCACTCCTGGAATTTATGTCCTTGCAAAACTCTGTCTGATTTTGCAAGATCTCCAAATAATTGCTCTGAAACCTAGTCAGTTCAGGTCAGAGTTCCAGAGGAAAATCTTGTGGAGATGGGGCAATATATAGGTACCTGGGACGTGTCCTTCCAATGTTATTTGGTAAGAGTTCCTGCTGTGATGACAGAGGGAAAATGTGGGTCTTATCAATGTATCTGTTAGCTACATTTTCTTCAGCATGTGTAGGCTAATTAGTCTCCATTTCAGACAGTGCTTGTATCTGAAGTCTCCAGAGAAAGCCAAGCCTTGGGCAGGCTGTCAGTACCGCTCTTTTCTTTGATTCGTTTTGGGCATCGTCTTATCCTCGTGCTAGTGGGAGGAGTCCTGCTGCTGGGTCACGGGTGGCAACCGAGTTTCAGACTACTTTCAGTTGTTAAAAACATCACAGTGCTTTTACATGGAAAAACATTGGTAGTAAACTGTAGTATCCAATATAAATCCTGCTTTGAAACTGGCAAATGTAATTATTCAGTCATGATACTTTCCCAAGAATCTGCAAGTCTTTGTTGCAATTTTCTATCATTGTGGCAATATTTCAGTGGCTAATGAACACACTAGTTTTGATAGCAGGTAAAGTGTTCGGTGCCATCACAATAAAGGCCTCTATGTGGATGAAGTATGGCATATAATAATTTGACTAGAGAAATAGCAGCATGGGTTTCTTGCAAGAAAGAAGTGAGTCCGTAATTCCTCTGAAGTATTTAATGTGACAGGTTTATTTGCTTTTCTGCAAAGGGTCATGCTGCTGAGGATGGCTCCGTTTAGCCAGAGGAAAGACTGAAAACTTTTTTTTTTTTGTTAACTGGCCTAGCAGGTTATCCAGAGAAAATCTGTTAGCCTAAAATAGTTTGCAGAGAGGAACTGATTCCGTTTTTTAGCTCAGAGTGGTTGTCAGAAGTTGTGGTGCTTGATACGATGGAAGCAACTATCAAAGCAAGTATCAAAATAAGTCAATTCTCCCTAATCTCTGTTCACATGCTGTTTTCTAACATCATCTTTCCTTGTGGTACGAAATTTTTAAGCTTACCAGATTTCTTAGAGATAGTGTTGTGATGCTGTCTCCTGAGCTTCCGCTCCCCCCTCTTTAAAGACTGTTTCATATCTTACTAATTTTTAAACATTTGGGAACGGTTTGAAATCTATAAATTAACTGTAAGGAAACCAGTAGTTAGGTTCATTGTGGTTAAATTTTGTGAAGTTTCAACAGCTGTTGCTAAAAAGAGAACTCTAAATATATTATTATGTAGGTAGCAAGAAGTCACTAAATAATCAGGTGTCAGTAGCTCCCCCTCTTTACTGAGAGGAACCATAGTAAAACCAAAACTAATTACAGTTTTGAAGTAAGTTAATTGCCCTGTTCGTAGGTAGGGTTGAAAAACAGGATAGGCAAGAATAGCTGTTACGTGTATGGACAACCGATTAATTTTGATATTGACTGTGTCACATTCATTACCTTATTAGTTTATAAAACCAGTAGTGGCTCATTGAATGTAGATAGAATCGGGTCTTGCTGTTGAACATTTGGTTCTTCCTAAAATACATTCCCCAGGGTGTGAGAGTGAAATTAATTCCTTAAAATACTGAAAACTTTCATTCCCTCTGTCGCTTTTCCTTGGACAAACAAACAAACAAAAACCAGCAGAGGTGGAAATTTGAACATTAGGGAGAACAACTAGAAAGATGTATTATTTTTCGCCAATTTTTGCTCTGCCTATATTTTAACACGTGGTGTCTTAGTCTTTGGAAATAATGCAGAGTAAGAAGCGTAAGACAGCTTTAACATGATCAGCTTTGTAGTTGGTGCTCTTGCAGACTCGGAGATAGTCAACAGAGTATTTAATCAGCCTTTTTTCTTTAATTCTTTGCGTAATACTTTTGATGTTTAATTATTTTCAGGTGCACTGTTACATTTCATGTCCTAAACCTCTGGCATTAATTTTCTTTTCCAGCATGAATTAAAAACACTCACCTGTCACAGCTAAAACTCGGAATTGGTAGAGGTGTTTTATGTTGTTTTTCCTTCTACAAGTCTAGCAAATTAACTGCTGCTTGAAAAAGGACCGTTATAAATTTACCTGGTTGTCTGATCACGAGGACACAAATGATTGACTGCTGTTTTAATGCCAACAGTGTAGCTTCTTGATGGTGCAGCATCTTCCACTGCACTTTGATGTGTGCCCAGAAAACCAGTTCTGTAGTGATATATTCTGGCACATACCAAATGTGAAACTAGACTAACTGAAGATTTTAGAAAGATACAGTTGAACTC
Organism: Nipponia nippon; assembly: GCF_047370975.1. NCBI lineage: Eukaryota > Metazoa > Chordata > Aves > Pelecaniformes > Threskiornithidae > Nipponia > Nipponia nippon. Next base: position 15,723,166 of record NW_028262336.1, on the reverse strand, counting down.
CTCAAATTTTTTTCATTAGTGGTGTTTTCTGAATAATAGAAATAGGCAGAGTCAGAATTGAAGTTCACAGTGTAATGAATGAATTAGAGGAAAATATATCTTTGAAACAAAACCAAACATCATTAACGTTCTCAATCTCATATACGTCAGGCAGGAAATTTGGTATAGTCACTGGGTTCTCAGTGGTTGTATAGAGAATTTTAAGACATATAAGAGTATTGGAGAAAAACAATGTTACTTCTTAATTGTAAAAAACACAATAGAGTACAATGATCAGGTATTGCCTTAAACTGGATATGTTGGGGTTTTTTCCCTGTTAATAAAAGCAAGATTTAGCGACTATAGTCCTTAAAAAATTACAGATGGGCAATTGAAAAAGCAATGTGTCATCAGGACCCGTTGATAACAAATTGAATTTGGAGGAGTTTAATGAAGAGACTATGTCTAAAATGAATTCCCTGATACCATCTCATTTAAATTGGTACCAAGGAATGGAAAGGCACAATGCATATGTATAAAACAGCTTTTTGAAAAAAATGTTAGGGGTGATCCTAGCACATAAAGATTAATGATTTTTTTTTTTTCCTAGTTCCAAGTAAATCAACTGAGATAATAAAGACACCCATTTTAAATGTTTTAATAGAATAATATGTAGAAAATAGCACACTACCAGTAAAGGAAAATAAAAACATTAGTATAAAAACATGAATATAGCAGAATTAGTATAAAAACATTAGTATAGCAGAATCATCTGGACAAGGCAACAAATAAAGAAAAGCTGGCTGATGATAATTTGGTACATACCAGAAAACCAGAAAGCGATGTGAGCTGGGAGGCAGGATTAAGGTTGGATGAGCGTTTCTGGTGTCTGAGTGCTGAATGCTTAGTTTTAATTTCAGTCTAATCAGCCTTCTGTTATCTTTGGGATTATTTCACCCATAGACTACCTGAGCTTTGGAAGCGGAGGCGCAGGAGCCAGTTGGACCTGCAAGTGGTACAGCCATGTGGCACTATGCTATGTAAATTTGATAGCTTGTTTTGCTACTGTCTCAGGAATCTTTGCTTGTAGTTAACAATATCATTGACCTTTTCTCAGTTACATCTTCCCTGTGTGTTTTGTGGTTTAATTGTTATGGTTTGTGTTACTGCTTCTGTCTCCTCAGTGTTGTTCCACCTTGCTCCTACTCAGTGGTAAAGTGTTGACAATCACTTTAGTATATATGCTTTTTAAAAAAAATATGATATGCAGGGTCTGGGATTATGCTGTGCCTTCTGTCACTCTGTCCTGAAATAGAATAATTTCCAATGTTAGTTTTTAGGATGCTGGGGATTGATAGGAGTACAACTTCTGGTTTTTTATGTACTTCAACTTGTGAAAAAATGTAGACCCTTACAGATCACGTTATTGTGTTCTTTGGTGGGACTACTTTGCTGACGCCTGTTTTTGGGGGTTTGTTTTTTCTTTTTTTCTAGTACTGTCTAGATCAGATGTTATCAATGAACCTACTTACTGAGTTTTGATGTTTTAATTTTCTGAATCACCAACATTTTTGCTGCTGTTGTATCTTGACATACAGCATAAAAACATGTATGGAAGGGGGATTTCTGGCATTGCATACAAATACATCCAACCCAAGTGGAGCTAGTAGGAAATGATCAGAAATTGGTACAACTGTTTCAGATTGAATTTCTGAAGGACAGAAAACCAACAAGAGGCCTTTTAAGTTGCCTGCAGTTTTGTCAGCTTTGCTTGACAGGGACTGAATTATGCAGATGTACTTTTTTGTTTTTCAGGGATTAACCTTATGTGTAATGTCTGTGCTCTGAACATTAATCATGTGTGTTTATGAGTGTATGTAAGTGTATTGCAGTCCCAAGGCTTTGCATGTGTAATTATATCATCTGAATTATACTCAGTCTTAGGATGCAAATGTATTTGCTTTATGGCCTTTGGAGTCTCAGTCTTCTCATGCAAACAGCTGGAGACTGTAAAGATTTGTGTACACTCTAAATATCTTTTCATTTTTGATTGCAATATTTCATTGAATTTACATTGTATGCTTTTAAAGACAATCTTTGTACAAAAGATGTATTTGCTTTGTAAATAACTGCCTGTGTCTTGGTACTGAGTGTTTCAGACAGCTTCACAGTCAAGTTGCACCTTGATCTTGTAATAATGAGCTTTGGATACATGAAAGCTGTCTCTTGCTGCAAAAACAAGTCGTGTACTGCATGTACTGGATTTGTATTTCAGGATGAGGCAGTGATGTGGGAGATCTGTTTAGATCTCTTTCTTTATTTTTTTTTTAATATTTTTTTTCCCTGTAGTCTTTTTCCAGTTGGATGGCTTCCATTAACTGCATTAGGGTAGACCATTAAGCATATCTGTGTTTAGTCCCTTCTGAGTTGTTGCACTGCAATACTATGAGTTCTTGCGACTTTGCGTGTGATTCCTGATCTTCTATCCTTGAATGTCCCCGAAATAGTCTAGTGGGATATAACTGATCATGTGTCAAGAACTTCTTGACACTTGAGACTAGTCCTGTCCCAGCAGTAAGGGAAAAGATCAGTTCAGATATAAAGTATGTCAGCCTTCAAAGAAAGCTGGATTTTTCACTGATTAAGTGCAAGTCTCAGCATTTTCTTGTCTTTGGGGCTTAGTGAGTTGCTGATTCAGATATGTCCCAAATGCTTTAGTATGTGTTGAATCATGGAATATTGAACACGAATATTGCGAGATGGAATCTAAGTCACATCAGGGAATTTTAGTATCCCCTTATTTTCCTCATTTTGTTCTTCAAGGATTTGCAGGCTTTCCTCAGGAAAATTGAATGCGTCATTAATGCTGCTGCTCTCTACTTAGCAGATATCATCAGGAAGATGAGGATCCATCCTTCCCTTCCCTGTGAACTGAATGCGTTCTGAACCATTACTGATGTTTGTTCAACCTTTATTGAATTACTGAAACTTTGCCAATATAGAATACTATTAAACAAAACCAAACCCACCCCTTTATTTAGGTTACATGGCTTTGTTGTTATTATCATTGTAGTGTGTTCCCATTATTTACCTTTCCTAGGAAATGAGGAAAAATGTGGTTCCTTTTTAATTTGTTTTTATTTTAGAAACACTGTTATGTCCTGAAAACTCTTTTCAGTAGAAAAGGAGTCTCTTGAGTTAAGCAACAGGGTTGTTTGGTCATCCAGGATGAATACATACAGTTTAATGCAACAAGCAACATAACTTTTAAAAGGAAGGTTTTTTTCATTTTTTTAAATGCCCAATAATAATTCAACTTATGTCACAGTGTTACCTAATAGTCATCTACTACCAAGACTCAGATTTCTACTTTAGCTTAACTTTTGATGTCCTCTATCTTTAAACTCTAATCCTGGGAAATTTCCAAGTGTTTACACTTGTAATCTCACAGGGTTATGTACCTATGTCTGTTATGGCGTATATATCTATTCCACATCTTCCCCCAAACCCAGCAGTGTATAATTCCTATACTACCCAGGATTAAATGGTATGTTTAATTAGGTAGGTGTGCAGAATAGTAAATGCTTTAATTCAGTTCCACCCTGTCCAAATTCTCAGTTTCACTGACACATCCTTGTGGGAAAGGCAGGCTCTCTGCTTTTTTGCTAGAAGACATGTCTCTTTAGATATCCTGGTAAGCTTCTATATAATCACTTCTTAATCTGTTTAAAAATGTATATTGACTTAGCTTAAACACCTTTAAATAGTAGGCTTCTATTTACCCCAGAACCTTTTGTCTGAAATGGGCCAGGGGATATTCATGTGATTAGTCCTGCTGGCTGATTTGAAGAAGCAGTAGCCTCTGACAGACACTTAAAGGTAATGGAAGGACTGGCAGCAGTATTGGGCACACGCATCTTCAGCCGTAAGAGGACATGCCTGCTAGGAATGTGCTTCTCTTAAGAGCAGATTCCAGTAACTTTTTCTTTCCTTCTGCTAATGATTTTCCATGCTCCAGTATTCTTTTTTTCTGAGTGCTTGGAGATAATAATCATGGTTCTGTTGCTACCAGTCTTAACTTTTGCACTGGGGTGGAGTCATACCCCTGTTGCAGCTTCTTAGACGTTGTCTGTTCTTGCTGGAAAGTAGAGCTCCTAATTAACCTTGGGTGTTGCACAGATAAGTAGTACTTGAGAAAATCAAGCGGAGTATCTGATGTGATGTGTATTTCCCAAAGTGTCGTAAGGATTGTCTGGGTTACTATGTTAATATCATTTTTACAAGAAAATATTCAACATACATTACTGTTCCACATACTATTTCAGATGAAGACTTTTCAAAGTCAGAGGGAAGCATTTCCAAAGACATGTTGAAACCTACAGAAGTGCCGTTTACTCCAACTTGCAACTGCATAATATTTCTTTTTGCCTTCAGCGAGTGGAAGCCTCCTTTGATTCCTTTGATGAGAAGAAAACAGGGCTCAAGTGTATTTTTATTGATCTGGTGACTATTCAGTTTTGTGTTGGTATCTGTTTTAGAATTTCAAGTTGTTTACTTGGGAAAAATATTTTAGTGCTGGTGGAGAAAACAGAAAATGCTTTCGCGTTTGGTTGATCATACATCAGTTAATCACGCAAGCTATTTCAGATAGTTTTGTGTTGAGAAGAGCAAGGTGGTACATGTTATCTTTTTGCCTTTGGTTGTCCTTTACGTAGATACAGCTTCTCTTTGCTTCATCACATGAATTTTTGTCCTCTGCTCTGTAGAATTAGAAATACTTGTGACGTAATATAAAAATTTCAAGTGCCTTTTATCTTAGTGAGTAGTTAGTAGACAATCACTGGACTACTTTAAAGGATTGAATGACTATCAAAATTACTGAAAACTGGGATTTTTTTCTCCTGTCACAGAAACACTCTCGTTTTGTCTTCTCAGCTGCAATCTGTGGCAAGAACAATACGGAAGACTTTACTATGGACAGCGTAAGTGAGGACAGGACAGCTGTCAGAATATGGTGTACTTGTGAATGAAATCCACTTGGTACTAGTCCGTATAAGGTCACTCACTCACTCAAATGCTGGTACTTAGAATACACAGATAAAATGCCTTCTCTGAGACAGGTAGCTGTACTTTATGCTGCATTTTTGCCACTGACAACACGTTAAAAATTGATGTTAATACAATTGAATTTTATGCATTAAGTATCTTTCAAGCATAAAACATGGTAAATATCAAACAGAAATTAAACACATTGGTTTGAAGCTCGAGTGCTTGTAGCCTTACCAGTGATGGAGCCCAATGGAAGCTTATATTTGGGAGTGGATACTTTTAGAATCTGAAATATGTTTGAAAGTTAATTACAGACATTGCTACTAATGTAAACAAATCTTATCTGTGCTGTTACCTATAGTAACTTATTCTTGTAGATTTGGTAGAAGCAAACCTAAACAGAAGTCTTTTCCAAAATGCTTATTAATTACCCTAAAATATATAACATCGCTGAGCTTTTTTTTTTTTTAACCTTCAGCAGATCTCTTTTTGTGTTTCTTTTAAGATCAAATTTTGTATCAATATGCTTACCAGGAGATATTATAGGCTTGCTGGATTGTAATTCAGGGCATAGTGTCCTATCTTCTGTAGTTTCTGTCTTAGTGTTAATACGTGCAAGTTGTGTGTTCTTAATACATGAAGCTTATTCTGAAGTGCGTCTTAGGATTTGAGTGCAAACTTGATGAACACCAAGTTGTTTGATGCCGGGTGTTTAGTAGCAAAATTCTTGCGCATTAAAATAGCAAGTAAGTCTCTTCATAGAAATTAAAATATTTTGTATCTTCTGTGTAGTGTTCAGACCTTCAGGCTTGATGATGTGTCATTAAGAGCAGAGAAGAATTTGGGTTATCTGTTTTGAACTTAAACCATAATGAAGTATTTGTTCATAGTAACTTGAAAGGTAATCTTTTAAACATTGACAGAAGCAAGAGTTACCTTTTTTTGGCATTTATACAGTAGCACAAAACAATAAGGAAATATAACGCAGGGCCGTGATCAAAGGAGTGGAGGTCACACCGATGGATTTGGTTTCTGGCAGTACTGCTGATTAACTTTCTCCTTTGATGAATTGTTTCATTTTCCTGTGTCACAGTTTCAGTGTCTATAAAATGGGGCCACTGTCAGTCTAGGTAGCTAACAAATGTTTTTCAAGATTTTAATTCATCTTCAAGAATTTTAACATACCTTGATGAAAGTTAATTCAGTGCATATTGTGTGTAGTCCTGTTTAGTGTACAGTACATGAAGAATTCTGGCTGCTGGAAAAACAGCATGCTGAGATGTGGATCAAAAGTTATACTGGATCACTGTGCAGAGTTTGATGTAGTCAATCCAGCAAAATAACCTATATACAAATGAACTGGACTTGCCATCTTTTCATGGAGCGGCTGCAGAAATATGTAAACTCTACCCTGGAAAATGAAGAGTAGTTTTTAAATGCGCTTAGAGTGCAAGATAACATGTGCTCTGCATTGGGAACAGATGCTGGCTCCGTTTCAGTTTTAAACTAGGGCATTCCAAATGTCACAGCAAGCTAGCGCTGAGGGACTTGGCCTTGGAAAGAGCCAGCTTGCCATAAATGAGTGTTCATTTGACAAACAGGATCTATTACTGGTTTTCTGAATAAGGGTTGTCTTTTAATGTCTCGTACCATGGTGGTGCCGCTTCGGATCAAAGTTTAGTTATATTTCTGTAGAGTACAAATGTACTTTAAAGATAGACCTTCATCTCTCTTCCTGAAATGATCTGTACTTTTTCAATGGGAAATTCTGGAGTACAGGTTTAAATATATGAAGGTTTTACATGCTTGAAGCATTAAACTTCACTGCTGTCATCAGTTCTGAAGTAGCATTGGCTAAGTCACTTACAAAAGAAAGGTATGTGTACCTCTGCCAAAATACCCGTGTAGAAAGCACCAGACTAGCAATTCCTAAACTGAGGATTGTGACCTAAATGGTGTCATAACTGCTGTGAGCGGGGAATACAAGGGACATGGTGGTATTTTGGTGTTGCTCCCTGAAGTGAGATTAAAGCTGTGTATACGTGCCCAAACACCAAAATTAAGTCATTCTCCAGAGGGCAGTGGCAAGGCATCGTTTGGTTTGATGTGCACAGTGGAACATTTTGCAGAAGCAAGTTACAAGGAAGCAGCTGCAGTTTCTCTTTTGCCTGCTTTTCCATATTTAAATTCGTATTCTGAATGACTCAAAGTGGTGCTTCTTCCATACATAGAATGTGGCCTTGGAAATGGTCCTCTAGTCTCTAGCTTAACATAAACAAAAAAAATTATTGATCGCTGTACTGAGGGTGGCACTGTACCTTGAGGCTTCAGTAGTGCATAATGTTTGGTGAAAATGGGTGGATGGATAAAAACTGAAGATCTTATTGATCATTGTACTGTGAGTGGCACTGTACCTTGAGGCTTCAGTTAGTGCATAACGTCTAGTGAAAATGGGTGGGTGGAGCATTAGCTTGGTAGCTTTCCAAATTTCAGCTATGTAAACACTTCATGGAGAGGTCATCATTGCTGTTTGAAATGTAACAGTGCTGTTTTGTTTTGTTTTATTTTATTCTTGTTGATGGTTTCACCTTAGTGGTTTCAAAGCAAACCTCATGTATATTCCACTGTCCAGTGAGATGATCTTGGTGATGACAGCTTGATCACTTGATCCCTGTCTTAAACAGGCCTTATTTGAATATAAGAAGTGATATATTGGAACATCTTCACAGAACTACATTATTCCATTTCTGGTGGCACGTAGTTAAAGGGAAAAAGAAACCGTTTCTGGCTCTTACGGAGCCTGTACACGGTATTAGGGGGGGAAAAAACCTAAGACTTGACAGAGGTCTTGATGCTGATTTTATAAGAAAAAAGTACTTTGTGGGATTTTTGTCAAAAGCCTGGGCCTCCTCCATCATCTCGGCTGAAGGGAGAGCCAGGATGGCCACCTTTGTTGGAAGGTGGAGGGAACAGGCAGCCATTGGATTAGATGAATGAGAATTAAGGATTGTGAAGATTCTTGGCACCTGGGAGAGCAGAGTCCTTGATGTGGAGAATTTGACTGTTAGAAAGTCTAGCAATGAGAGTTGTGATGCACCTGGAGAGTAAAAAAAAGAATGTAGCCTACTAATAAACCAGATAAACAGTATTGTTTTTTCAATTTTTTAATGTGATAAAAACGGGAAAATGACAAAAATATTCAAGTGACTTAAATATCAGAAAACTCTAGTACTTACTTACTGCTGAGCTTTTTTATCAAACAAATGAACTTGTGGAAGTCGTTGCTGAAGTACAAGGAAAACGGATCCACTGATTTAACTCATCTTTTAACAACAGCAAATGCAGAGACAGTATTTTCTTCAGATCAGTTTATTCAAGTAGTTCTGTTTTTTATTTTAGGAAAAAAAACCCCGTGGTTCTAGTTTTGAATGATAAGATAAAGTAGAAAAAAAAAAAATCAATTCGCTTGTCTTATTGTGTTTAGTACTCTATCAAATAGGAAGGTTTTTGGAGGCAAAATGTTTTAACTGTTTTCTCCCTTGCCCCCTTTTTACTTTAGGGAATAAGGAAACTGTTTAAGTGTTGTAGTTTTGCTTGTATTTAATTCCTCCCTGAAATCAATATTTAGATAAATAGTGATCACATGATAAATAACTAATCACATGTATAACAAATCGCATATGCTAGCGTATGCAATCCTAACTTTTTTATGTTTTAAATGGGGGAGTATAAGTACATGAGACACCGTATGTTTGTATCTCAAGTTAAACATTTACTGAAACTTGTATAGCTACTGTGTTCTTATTAAGACCAAAAAATCCTAATCTAACAACAACAACAAGTCAGTTCATATTTAATTTTGTCAACAGACTTCTTTGAAGAAATCAAAATTGCAATCAAAGATGTGATTAGAACACATTTACTGTTTCTTGCTTGGTGATTTAAGTGATTTGGGTTAAAACCAGACCATACGGGAAGGAGGAAAATCTGTTGCTCTGCTTGTTTTTAAAAATGAGTTAAAGTAATCTCCTTTAGTGTTTCTGTACAGAGGATTCTCAGCAAGCGCCTGCGTGTTGGTCTGTAGACATCACCTCGCTTCCAGATGTGTTATATGCGTATAGTGCAATGCCCAGGAATCATCCACTGCTATCAGACTTTTCTGTTCTGCAAGTGAAAGTGTGATGAGACTGGCAAACACTGGATTTTTGTGTTGGCCTGTGGAGTATACCTTGCTTAGTGAAGTTATCCTATTGGGGTTCATGTGTTATTGTGCTGCATTTTGCATTACAATAGCACTCTAGAAGCAAATTGTGGGGTTTTATTATGCAAACTGATATATAAGCACATGGCAAGTGACACTTCCCACCTCAGTATTCACATTTACTTACAAGCAAGTGTTGCAGAAATCAAATTAACCTTAAAATAGGAATTGTCACTGAAAATATGTGTATCGTTCAGTGATTTGAAAAAATGATAGGATTGTAACTGAAAAGTACAATCAACCAACCATTAAGGACCTAAGTTCAAAGTCTGTTCCTCTAGGGGAAAAAATGGATAAGGAACAGTGGTAAAGAAAGAATAGTGAACTAGGTAGATGTATTCCCAGTTTAAGAATTACCTGCATTCTTGCTAGCAGCACATGGTGCATAAGATTGTTTGTTATTTTAATCTCTCTCTAATGATGGCTATTCCTGATTAACAGAAACTGTAGCACTTCTGAGATGTCACAATTTCAGTGTCTATAAAACGGGGCATAAGAGAGTATGCTTTATCTTTTTAAAGCTAGCTTAGGTGTGCTTTAAAAGCAAGCTGTTTATAAGCATTTCACCCAGTCAGTACCTCCTCTTAAAGAACAAATATTTTGCCAAAGTATGATCTTCATCTAATGTGGTAGTTGAGCTGTGTTATGAGCGATTTTGAATTTTGGGGGTGAATTCTAGTTCCAGCAAAAACTGGGTACCAAAACATACCTTTTCATGGAGGGAAAGCGGTATGAACGTCGATTGAGGCGCAGGCGGACCTGGGGGAGTTGGTACTGCTTGAAGGGTTTCCTGGTCTTCGAGGGAGCGTGGCAGGGATGTTCAGTGCCTGCTTCTCAGTCAGATGGCTGTGCTGTGGCAGTCTGTGGCTGTGAGGGACCGGGTATGGGTATCGGCTCTTCTTTTTCAGTGCTGGAGAGTATATGGGACAAATAAAGGCATTAAGAGGAAACAAGTGGAGAGAGGAGAAATTACTTTTCCAAATTTGTGTCACAGTGCCAGAGGCAGCACTGGGCTCTGAAATGGTTCTGCCTTGACCTGAACCAAAGCAAGCTCAGAAATGTAGGATTTTCAGATGTGGAGAGGGTTCTGTTGCAGTTCTTTCCCTGATTCTGTAGTTTCCTTGAAGGAAGGCAGGAAGGTTAATTTTAAGTGAATTCGATAGGTTTTGTATTTGAAAACAGTGTAGCCTAACATAGGCCTACCATCTAATGCTCTTACCTGAAGTTTTGTTCTGAAAGCTGTACAAATACAGGACAAAAAAGATTTTTGTCTTTGAGTTTAAGTGCTTTTGGATTTAAGTAAAAAGATTAGGTTTATCAGTATTTGTTGTTTCTGAAAGTGCTTTCTGGGGATTATTAGCTTCATTATAACCAGTTTTCATAAAACAGGGGCACTCTAAATTAAATGAAAGTTGGAGCTATTTGTTTAAACATTAGTTCAGGAAGAGACCACATGGTTTTCAATACACTTTACTTTTCCCTCTTCATGTGTATAGTACAGTAGTGTTAGTTTTTAAGTGGTGAGTCAGCTTGTATATAGGGAATAAGGACATAAAGTTCCTGGTACCTTGCCTTACTCAATATACATTTATAGATTTCTTCTTTCTCCATCATCTCTTCCTTTCACATTACCTTTCCAAAAGTTTCCTTTGTGTTTTATCCCTTAAGTATATCTCTAATGGAATGGTACTGGACTTCAATATTTCTTTGCAAAATGCAACATTAATAATGAAATCGAAGCTGAGTTTTCTCTAGTTTAAGAGGGGATGTAGAGAGTTGTAGATAATGCTTGGAAGATCAACCTCCAGTGCTTTGTTTTACTTTCTGCTTGAGACCTGAACACATTCTCCTTTATATTCCTGTACAAAAGGTCATACTTCTTGAACTATGTTAGCAAGTATGCTGTCTTTCAGCTAAATTAATCAAATAACCACAGGGTTATTTTCTACTTTATAGCTATAAGTTTTAGAGGAAGCATCAGCCTGTGAACCTGTGAAATGTTCATTTTGCTGTTTCTGTACTCTTATTAAAGGTGGTGGAAGAGCTAGCAAATGTGATGCTTGTCTTAGCATTTGTAGAATGAGAACCATATGAATTGTTTCAAGACTTATATTTATATTCTGGTTATTTATTGTTTAGGTTTTTACCTGTTAGTGCCCATTAGCAGGTTCTTAATTAATTTTTCAGTGTTATTGTTTTAAAAGAGTATGTAATTAGTATTTTTCTTCACAGGGAGAAGAGAATTTATCCAAAGATTAAAACTTGAAGCAACCTTGAATGTGCATGATGGATGTGTAAGTCACTTGTTGCCTTTTTGTTTGTTAAAAGATGTTAAATTGTGATTTGTTGCCACGGTAATAGTTCCTTAACTTAAAAAAGCAAATACCATATATTAAAACTGAGCTGGAAACCTCCGCTTGTTGAGATCTACATCTGAATTCTCTAGGTATTTGTTTCTTCTTAAACGCCTGACACTTTACCTTTGAAGCAAAACAAAATCCCATTCCTATACCTTAATGATGCATCCCACTGCCGAATGAATTAATCTCCTATGCCAGGAAAACACATGCTTATCTTTTTAGTTAGAACTCAACTTAAATCTTTAAATGGAATCTTTAGTAGTTTTGTGCTATGTTGATATGCCTTGTTGACTTAACGCTGTATTAGTGTTTTGAGTGATTTATTCTCCAAGTCTAAAAAGCAAATGATCAAGTGCTCCATGCTTATTTAAAGAGACAATAAAACCAAAAATAAGCCTCCCCTGCAAGGCAATAACATAACTTGAAATATTGCTTATTTAAATACTTAATTTTTGAAAGTGGTCCAAATATTGTAAGTCATATTCTTTTAAATAAAAAGATTTTACTTAAACTAAGTACAGGGCAAAGAGATTGCCTTATTACTTTTTACGAACAGAGTAGAAATTCATGATTTTGAAAGCATTGTCTTTGTTGTACAAGATATCTGAAAAGTGAAGGGATACTAGATGTGCTGTAAAAAGTGAAAATGTAAGTGTAAATTTTATACTTTAACATGTTTATATCAAAAGTTGTTCAAATGTAAAGATTTTTTTTTTATCTTGAGTTGCTTACACTTGTAGCTTGAAATTAAGGAGTGTTATAATTGTTAACTAACACAGTAGTGGTTTTAAAGAAAGAGTGTTAATAAAATCTAGCCCTTTCCCTTGAGGTCAGAAGCATGATTTTTGACTTGCATATATTTTTGAGAGACTAGAACGGCTGGGAAAGGCAGGGATTAGAATTGCTGTATATAAAAAGCTGGCTACTTTTGCTGTACTGACTACCACTGTAAGTTTAATGTTCTGGTACAGATGGTGTTGACTAAAAAAAACAAATGCACTAATTTCCCGGTTTTCTTCAATAAATGTTATAAGAATGACAATGTAAGGTCTCTTCCAAACCAAACCATCCTATGATTCTATGTGTAATTTATCAGGTTTTGAATTTAAGATTGTAACAGTGATTTTTACTTTGGAATTTCTTTTCTAGTAGTTTTTAATCTCCTCAACTATACTTAAGATGAAATTTTTCAAGTTTCTTTTCCTGAAGTTGGTTGGAGTTTTTTAAGTTTTTTTTTCATTGTTTCCTTGTAAAAATAGTCATTTTTGATTATAAAACAGGGGGACAGGAAAATAGTATTTCTTTGCTACTTGTTAAAATGGAGTGACTGATCTCTGTTTTACTTAGCTGCCTCCGTGTCATGTGACAGAAATTGCAAATCTGGTATTGGCCGTTTGGTGTTGCTTGGATCTACCTGGTGGATATGTGTTTGAAAATTCATTTGGAATTGATTGTGTTAGCTTTTAAAGTATGCTTTAACATGTGGCCTAATTTTATTGTTTTACTGGGTGGAAAATGTTTTAATTATGAACTTACAGCATTATATGCAGGTCTTTAAAATACTGCTAGAATTTGAAAAAATGTCTTTAGGAACTGAATGTGCTCAGAACTATCCACCTTTAAAGAACGGGGTATTAGGAGTTCTTACCTCATTTACAGTGCGGGGTTTTTTTTGCAGGGAATAATCTTTTATGGCAAACAACCATTCCGTATGATTTCTTACTCCTTGCTTTAAAAAACTCTGTGAATTGAAAGTAAATGAAATTATAATGCCCTTAGTGATTAAAATGTTTATACAGTCAATGCTAAAAGATCATATTGGTCTTACACACACACACACGCGCGCGCGCTGAATCGGCATGCATTTCAAATGTGAGGAATGAATGCGATAGTTGTCTTATTGAGAGTGTTTCTGGATTTGTTTTTTTTGGGGTGGTTGGTGTTTTTTGGAGGGTTGGACGGGGGGTTGCTTTTAGGTTTTGGTTGTTTTTTTGTTAAGAACATTTGCATTCTTGTGTGGAATAAGTTGTGACTTGTATTTTCTATATAAAGCATGCTGTGTAATTGGACACGGTGGACAACATACTTAAGGCAAGATATTTTTTTTTTTTTCTAATTGAGGCTAAAAGTAAAGTCCAACTTCCTACCTACCATTTGATCTATGTTACACAAAAGAGAGATCTTGTGGGAAATACAACTGTAACTGCAACCATGCTCAGGTACAATATCTTTGAAGAAGGGAATAGTTCTATGAATTACTTCAAGTATACGTGCTTTTGTAGTAGTAGTAGTATTACCAGAGCACCTTTTTGTTTGGCATGTGAGTATTTTCATCTCAGAGTTTAGGTACCGTTGTCTTTGAAATAGTGCAATTTTCCACTTCGTTTGAACACGCAGATTCTAGCAGTAGTATGTGAAGTAATTGAATTAGTCTACCAAATAACTGATGTCTGCTTGTAACCTTATCATCCCTCCAGGGCATGATTTGCCTCTTTCAACAAGATTCACATTGTCCAATTCAGAGCGAGGTCATATGTATGCCAGAAGTTGCCATTTTCCATGTTAACTCTAAAGAGAGCTTAAGATTATGAGGAAAGGTATAGAATTAGGTGAGATGCTTTCTGTATGTAGTGGCTAAATCCAAAAGAGAAATGTTGAAAGAAAATCAATTTGGACCAGCAGTGATGAAGTGTGAGGAAAGTAGAGGAGAAAGGAACTCTAAGCCACGTTGGAGTAAAAATACTGCTTATTTTCTTCCAGTTCTGGTCCTATGAAAGCTGAGGAAGGTAGAACTGCAGAATGCATAGGTAGATGGAGCCTTTGACATGAGCAAACACTACATTTTAAAATAAAGGAAAGAAGTTTACCTGGAGGAATAATTTCTCATTTCTATGTATAGACACTCAGTTCAGTAACAAACAAGCATCCTGTGTGGCATACATCTCCTTCAGGATGGCACCTGTGAGCAAGTCATTTTTAGATGTAGTCCTCAAAGCTATGCATAAATTAGTATAAGAAGTTTGTTTGCATATTGGTAGAATGTGAAGTTTTTACCTTTTCCTCCATAGATGAAAAGTACTGCATTTTTCACCCCCTTCCTTGCTTGGGAGATCTTTCTGATATTCTGGATATCTACAGTCATCTTTATTTCCTTTCTTCTATTTCTTGTATTCTGTTAAGTTAATTCTACTTCTACATTGCATAGAAGTGAGGAGTTCGCTTTTTCAGTTTTTTAAGGATTGGCTCTACTGCCTCCTGCGTTGTCTTTGAGGAAAACACAGAGACAGTAAATTTATTTTTGACTATTTAACTAATGAATCAAAAGTGCCTGCTGCTTCCTTTCAAGGCTAGTTGAGTGGCAAATAAAATTATATACAGTTGATAATATGGAATATTTAATAGAAAAAAGCTAATTACACACCCTTTGACTTTTCTTATCATGTTAGTAATCTGTCATTTGTGTTCGATATATCCCTTCTTTTGGCTCTAACACCTCTTTCCAAGAATTTCAAACCCTTAGTGTAGTAACTGTTACATTATGCTTTAGTTGGGTGTTGAGTGTCTGTGACGGTAGTAGATATGTGGCTTTTCTACACGGTTTCGAAATACAAACCAATTTTCTAGCTAGTCCTAATTTTACAGTGTATTTTAATAGTGGGTTTGCTACCGTGGAATGAGACATGAGAACTTTTTTTAATCTGCTGTTATGGAGCATCTGTTTTTAGTGATCCATATGCATATTTATTGGGCTTATTCACTGTTGGTCAATAGGTTGTACTGAACACTGAGAAAGATAGTGTATTGGCTGATCACTTACTGGAAAGTCGGCGTTCTCTGGGGGAACAAAAAATCAAGCTTATTCTGCTGAAAGTCTTTGTTATTATTTGACTTATTTTTTTACAGTGATGTTGATAAGGTAGTCTGGTACAGAATAAAAACATCTGTTTAGTTATAGACTTCTAGCACACATTTGGTTATGTCATCTCACTTCAGGATTTCTTCTGAACTAGCTTTGGCCTGGGTAGGGTGTATTGAAATTGCTCAACGCTGAGGCAATCAGTGCAATGAAATTGGAATTTAGAAGGAGAATGATTTATGTCTTGTGTAGGCTTGTGACGCTGCAATTTAGATAATCATGTCTCCCCTTTACATCTTTGATGCTTTCTCTGCTTTCGTGTCCTTCAGATTTTGTTTTTGGACACACGCACACCCCCTACACCCCCCTCAATTTGTTTAATTTTTGTGCTAGCTCTTCTTTCTCACATCATGTTTTTAAATTTTTTGGCAGCTTGCTTGTTTTTTCAGTGTTTTGTTCTTGTGTCTATTCTTATATCCTTGTATTAGCATTTTGGTTTCTTTAGGGCAGTGATAGTATTTTTCTGCCTGAAAGGAAATGTAGATGAAAATGAACATTCTTGGGTTTTGTGTTTGCCCTAGCTGTAGTACTGTGCTATGTTTGACAATGTTTTTAAAGTACAGGCATTGTCAGGACAGGTTACTTCAATGATAGATGGATCTGGGGGCTAGTTGAGTGCATGGTTCTTGGTGATTGACAGCCAGGGTTGTAAAAACATAAGAATAGCTGTGCAAGGTCATACCAATGCTCAGTCGAGCCTGATAACTTGGCCCTGAGAGTGGCCAGTACTGAAGTTTGAGGCAAGTTCAGACAGGGCAAGCAGATAGCAGTTCAAGGGTGTTCTAGAAAACACATCACACTTTAGTAGACAGAGGGAGGTGAAAGTTGCATCTTTGTTTCTGATAATTTTTCTTTTTTTCATTGATGAATATGTGTATTCTTCCACTTCTGGTGTTTAGGACATTCCGTGATAATGAATTCCAGTTTTAATACAATGCCATGTGTGTCATGTGATGGTTTCATTGAAGGCCTTCCATTTCCTGTCCTGTGAAGATCCACGGAAAAATTATTTCTTTCTTTTTCTGTGTCATTCATGATTTTATAAGCTTCTGTCATATCCCCTCCCTAGAGTAGTTCAAATTAATTGCTTCTTGCAATAAGAGGTGTTGGATACCTATGATCACTCTAGTCATTCTTTTTCATAATTTCTCTTTTCCAATGGGCAGTAATAGAAATGGAGAATATGGGAGTGGGATATGAACCAAAACTGCATAGTGTGGAAGACGCAGATTTGCCATGCATGGATGTATACACTGACAGAATGATGTTTGCTTTTCTGTGCATTTCCTAATGATTTCTAACATTATTTGACTGCTGCTGAGCATTGAGCTAACTCTGCCATAGGCATGTCTGTTGTAACAAAAAGATATCTTTTTTTTTTTTGAGTGGCAAAAGTTCATTTAAAGCTCCTCAATGAATATGTCAAGTTGTTGCCCATATGATCCATCTGAAACAACTAATTCTGATTTTGCAACTTTGCCTAATTAAGGACCCCGCCTAAGCTTGTGATTAAAATAGTAACTAAAATGGGTATATTTATTTTAAACAAAAAGATTTTTGTTTTTCAGGCTCAGAATGAGACATTTGAATAATAAAAAAAAAAGGCTTAAGAAAAGGATTTAGAACAAAGTGTTTTTTTCACTAATTTTATAGTCCGCTCTGATATATCACGCTAAGGCAGTTATTCTGCCAACAGAATATAGCCAACAGAAGATGTTGATGGCTGCAGTTTGACACTTAAAGCTATTTTAGAGGCTACTTGGAATAATGATAATAGTCATGCATGTAGTCTTTGGTGCCTGTGCATGAGCTGCTGCCTGAAGACAGGTTACTCCCAGGATACTTTTTGAGCTTCCTGGATTTTGACTGCTTTTACAGCTTTATTTCATTAACACATTATTAAACACAGTCTTGTGAAAAGGAGAATTGATAAGGAAATATGTTGTAAAGTTCTCCCGATATGATTCTGTACCTCACTGCAGGATTCTTCTTTCCCAGCATACTCACACTTCTCAAAAGGGATCTGGGATGGATTCTGCAGTGCTTTTCACATGATCCCTGAGAACGTGTGGTCACTGAAAAGTATACAAAGCAATGGATGGTCAGAATTGGGATATGGTGAAGATACAATAAGGAGAGCATTGTGATGCCCTCCAGTTCAAATTCGGAGAACTCTGTGGAGTAGATTTGGTACATTAAAGCACCTGAATGTGTAAAATTTTGGCTACTGAGGCCTTTGTGGGAAGGCTTAATTTACCTGATGGACTCTTCAGGAGCAGAGGGAGTAATTGAGATGCCATAGGTGAAGCAGGTGATTCCCTTATCAATTTGTTTTAAAAACACAATTTTTTTTTTGTGCTAGCTGCTTAGAAATTACATCATTTCAATTGAATTTGTTAACTCCTATTTCTGTAGTGTTGGATGAGTATTGATGTTCTAGTATTCTGAAAACTGAATTAAAGTAAGTCTAAACTAATTTTTGTTAATTCATGCAGGTGAATACAATTTGCTGGAATGATACAGGAGAATATATTTTATCTGGTTCGGATGACACCAATCTGGTAATTAGTAATCCCTACAGCAGAAAGGTAGGTTTGTTTCTAGATACTCAGTAATTTTCAAATAAGATTTAAGTTGTTATTTTTCAAGATATTATTTTTTAGATATTAATTATTATCTGACAAAGATAATATCGGGCACTTTATCGTGTTTATAAATGGGAATAAAACTTCACAGTGCTTTAAAACCTTAGTATTCTAATCCCTTTGTGACATAGGTATTATCCCATTTTATGGTAGGTGGTCTGGCACAAAAGGAACATGGTCTCACAACAGATTAGTGTCAGAATTAGCAATAGGATTCAGTAGTTCTTGTGAAATCTTATAGTCAGATAAATTGTTTTCTGTTTCATTTTAGTATTAAAATATTGTATTAGCTTTAGCTGTATGTAATATACTGAGTTGTCTTTCTGTGTAATATTGAAGTGTCAATCTTGATTAAAATACTTTGTTACCATTTGAAATTACATTGCCTTGTGTGTGCATGTATGTGAATAGAGAAGAATTTGTACTGAAATAGGGGAAGCAGGTTTGTGCAGGGGAAAGTGCTGTAAAGGTCTCTGCTTTTCCACTTCTGCGCTCTCATGGGTTACGATGCAGTCGAATGGCTTCCAGGAACGTCAGCTAGCATCCGTCACGTAGTAGCAGTGTTCTGCGCTTTGCTCTTTCAGGAGCTGCTGATAGTTTGCTAGAACAGTGCTCTGAACTGTGTCCTTCAGTGCTGGGCATCCTATGCAACAAGGTTCGAGTGAAGTCCTCTCTCCCACGCTTTCTCAGAGGCTGAGAACTAAACCCTGAAGAGGTGCTGAAAAATTAAATATGGTGGGGGAACCAAAATGTGTGGTTGGTATGGTGGAAGAGAGTTTGAATAGAAGGCTGTGGAAGCAGCAATATTTTGCCTTCCTGAAGAGCTGTGGTGGGAAAATAATAGTGATCTGGAGCGTTGCCTGTCCCTATAGGTAAGGCCCTTTTCCTCACTTCCCCAAAGGAGCCATAGCTTCCAAACTTCATCTCTTCCTTTCAACTATTGGTATCAGTCTGACAAACTTCAGATCAGTGTTGTTAGACCAGGGTTTCTCTTGGACCGGGAGTTCAGCTGAAGAAGAAGAGGTATCTAAGGCAGCTATGAAGTGGATGAAGGATATATTCCAAAGTGAGTGTTGTTGGAGAGACTTGCAAAGTAAAAATTTTTCATGCAAGTAAAGGGTGTTCAGTATTATTTATTATGCAGAGTTTATTTTAATATATCACTATGGGATAGTTGCTATATCATTATCATATATAATTATGGTATTAACATATAAAAGATTGTAATATTTTAATAGATGCAGCAATTTATGCTTTCATAGGATTATTTGAGGTTTTTTTTCCCCGTTGTGTACTACTGCTGTGCTTAAGACAAATGAGAAATATCGGAGATGTTTTGGCTTCTTATTTTTAACAGTCAGCTGAGTTATTTTTTTACATAACAGCAGAGCAGATAGATTTTTTTTTTTTTTTTTAATTATTTTTTCCCCCCAATATATGCAAATGCAATTAGAAAACAGCAGGTACTAGCAAGGAGACTTAATTATCAGTGTTGTTCCTGAAATGTACTAGAGATGCAATTTTTAGTGACTGTTACGATTGTGTTAGCTTATTTTCTCTGACTTGAGTAACAGAATCAATACAGGCAAAGGGAGCAAATTGGTATTGGTACCAGAACTCTACTGTAATTCTGTCATCTTGGCAGATATCCTTATCACCATACTTTCTGTTACGAGCTAGCTAGATCAGCAGAAAAAGACTTCAGCTATCAGTATAGTCTTCCGTGTTAGTAAAATATCTAATTTAATAAGGAAGCATTTAATCTTGTTTAACTCTTATTTACATAATTTTTATGTAAGGCACTCCAGTTTGTGTTATGTATGGCCAGATGCAAATGCTAATTGTTACTGTGTAATGTGTCTCAGAAGGAGAAATTTTTCTAAATATGTTTCTCATGTTTGAATAGGTTATATGTTTATAGTGTTTGTGCATCTGAGGAGAAATGTGTTACTCTGATTTCTAATAGTAATTGCAAGTCTAAATCAAAAGGAAGAGCACTTTATTATACTTTGGGATGGCTGAGGATTCTTCTTCTTGTGGATCTTTCCTTCCTCATTTTATTTGTTTTAGGCATCACATTACTGGGGGCAGGGAGGGGGAAAGAGTTTGGCTGGAGCTGAAGCTCTACCTGCTACAAATATGGTACAAAAAGATGGAAATTCATGTATTTACATCAGGTTGAGCACTCAGTTTTCAAAGGGATGGAGCTTGTATGCAAGCTTCTGGGATCGCTACATGAATTAGTAATCCCGTACCAAAGATTTAATCTGTGCTTTTATGAGATGCAATTTGAATTCTTGAATTTATTGCCTCTTCAATTGATTGTCTGTGTAACATATTAATTAAAGCAATTGCAAAAGTTATGAGGGTGTCTGAATTACTACAGCTAGTCAAGTACTTTGAAGAACATCTGAAGTTCTTTGTGTCCCCATCGCGTGCCCCCCTCCTCCCCCCTCCCCCCCTTTTCCTCAGTTATCAAGTATTTGTAGCCTGTTACATGTTGGTAGT
Source organism: Nipponia nippon (assembly GCF_047370975.1). Lineage (NCBI taxonomy): Eukaryota > Metazoa > Chordata > Aves > Pelecaniformes > Threskiornithidae > Nipponia > Nipponia nippon. The sequence continues at coordinate 15,702,448 of NW_028262336.1, read as the reverse complement.
AAAATGCTTCAATGGAGTAAGGTGGTGGTAGTGTTTTACTCTGTGTAGCTAATGATAGGCTTTTGGGGGTTGGTTGTGTGTGTTACATTTTCTCATCTTTTTTGCTGCCTAGGCACCAGCAACTTTCTATGCCTCTTTCTCCTCTCTCTAAGTCAGTACAACAACCAGAGTAGAAAAGGATGTACAGTGCAAGTCAAGAAGGGCATCGAAAATATTCTGCATATAATAAATGCTGTAATACTTTAATACTTTTTATTGCAACACTGTGCAACATAGTCAGGAAATTGAGGGGCAGGCAAGACAAGGTTAGGTCTGCCTGTGAAAAAACTCTTTCTGTTACTGAAAATGTGTAGCTGTATATATTGCTGAATGCTGTTTCAGTTTACAGTGGAGGAGAGAAGAAGAGAGGGAAAGTGAGTTTTTCCAAGTTTGAGGGCAATCATCAAATGTAGATCTCCACGTCTAAACTGAGATCTGTAGATGGGGAACACTGAAGCAGAAGATTAGAATAAGTTAGCTATTGACTGCATGAAAAGCAAGGGCATTAGGTGGGGTTTGTGAGAAAAAGGGGGAAAAGTAAGAAGCACGTGTAATTTGGTGAGAGAAGGACCCTGTACAGCAGAGCAAAGAGAAGAAAGTCTGCCTGCTTATGTTCAGTAATAGGGAGGAAGCGGTGGAGAACTGGCGAAGGGAATCTAAGGTGGTAGAGAAGCCCCTAGTTGTTTATATATTTTGGGGTTTTTTTTATTGGGGATATCAAAAAGGATTTCTCATCAGGACAAAAATATTTCTTTCACAGTAGCAATAATGTAAAGTCAGAGGTGGGATTGACAGATGCCATCTTGAACTGTCATCTGAACTAGGGTACCTTATGGACTTCTTGTTCTGAGTTGCTCCTTTGATACAGAGTTCCTCATTTCTTCTGAGTGTCTGGGGCTTGAATGTTTCCAGTAAAATGCAGAGATGTGAACAAATCTAAATGAAGAGGCAGATTTATTAAAATAAAATGAATGGATTATATCTCCTGATTTTGATATTTTTTTTTTTTTTTTTAAATACTAAGCCTTGTGTATCTTTCAGAATATGCAGATACACTGTTAACCTTTTCTTGGTGAATTGTTTAAAAGGTGTGAAATAGCACTTGTGAAATATTAGGCATGAGCTATCACTGACAGAGCAACTTCATTTGCATAATGTTTTCTTTGATTAAGTTAATTGAGTGGAAATTTGGAAGTAATTTTCATACTGTAAACAACTTGGTAAATATCTTTTTCCTATTAGTAGTGGTGAAAATGCAGTTTGGTTTAAATGCTGCAGATGGGAGAAATAAGGTAAGAATAGAATGTTCACTAGTGCACAGGAAATCATACGGACTTTTTTTCGGTTTTGATAGACTAATAAGTAGTATGTTAGGAAATATAAAGAGTCATCACAAAGTGTTTAAAACCAACTGTGATGGTGAAGTAAATTATACGCTTCTCTGCTGTACTGTAGATGAATGACATTCACTGAGACTAAGTCAAGTCTCAGTTTATTGCCCTGTAATAATGTTCTTAAATGTTTATTTTTGACTGGTTTCAAAACATGCTTTCTTATAAACTTTGGTTCTCCTTTTTAAAGTGAGCTTATTTTAAGAGCAGCATCAATTTTTAAAGTCTATGAAGTTGGCTTGGATTACAATGCCTTATTCTTCTTGACTCACAATATTATAGATCTTCTAAATCTCTCCCCGCTGACATGCTGGCTGGCTGCACTGTCACCCTGGACTAATGTTTTACTTAGAGAAACCTGATGTGATATGTAACTAGCACTTTAAAAACAAAAGGTGGCAGTTGCATTCCGGTCCTTTCATTTTGCAGACTGCTTTGTGCAAGTGCATAAGTGAATGTCTCTTGTGGAACCGCTTTGTTGTTAGAAGAAATTTGGTGTAAAGACAGCTTCTTTGTTCTGTTGTATTAACCTATAGGTTACTGGCAGCCTGTACGTAACTGATGTTTTATAGTACCAGAGTCTGTGTTATTTTCCTATTCTTTATTTGCTTTGAAAATATTAACCTGATACAGCCTTTCTTTTTCTTTCTTCCTTAGGTTTTAACAACCATTCGCTCAGGACACAGGGCCAATATTTTTAGCGCAAAATTCTTACCGTGCACCAATGACAAACAGATTGTATCTTGTTCCGGAGATGGAGTCATTTTTTACACTAATGTTGAACAAGATGCGGAGACCAACAGACAATGCCAGTATACGTGCCACTATGGAACTACCTATGAGGTACCCCACAAAAGTATATAATAAATTTAAGATAGGTAGAATACATATTTTCTTGTATTGTTGCCCAAGATTTTAACTAGAGTGCTGAAAGCTTTATTTCAGTGAGAATTAAAAAATCTTCCTTCTAGCTTTTTTGAGTTTGTGTGTTTGTTTTTTTTTTTTTCTTAGAGTAGGCTTTAAAAGAGAAACATGTTGTCTAAATTAAATGGAGGACTTCCCAAAAGGTAGTGTCATTAAGACCACTTTCTTTGCAAATATAATAGCTGAATCCGCCTTCACTGAAAGAATTCTCTGCAGAGCAAAACTGATTGAAATTGTGCTGTGAATTTCTTTCTGAAGTAGGTTGGGGGCTGGGGGCAGGGCTAAGTTTTGAATTTTTATTTTTATTCTCTGCCTGCTGCCCCCCCCCCCCCCCCTTTTCGACAGTTTAATGCCTTTTTTCACAATTTAAAACCCTCTAAGAAATGCTTATTTTAGCATGTGTGGATAACTTAATCTGAAAAATGTATTTACAGTTTTAGGTAATTTCTCTATTTTGTATTCCAGTTAACTCTTTATGTGTAAATTTAGAGCCAGTGTTTTGAATCCTCCCTTGGAAGTTTTGGTCATATAAATATTCAAGTGAAGAAGCAGTGTTACTTAAGTTAGGAAGATAATCAGATGTATTGATCTATTTATTTATTTTAATGACAGCAAAATCTGCTGCTTGTAAAACTTACTGTGGTTAAAATAGAAAAAAATACTGCTATTTCCTTCTTCGGTTATAAATGTTCCAGGTTTTTTGACTTTGTTTTTTTTAACACTACCACAGTACACACACAGGGGAAAAAAAATCCCAAATCCATTGCTTTTTTAACTATTTAGCTCAGATTTCATAGCAAGCTTTTAAATCCCTTTCTTTGTATGTTAAGTGAACAAAATATTTTAAAATCTCTGTTAAAAAAATTGGGGGAGGTGAAAAGGTTGTGTGAGAAAAGAAAATGGCTGAAGTACTGCCAGAATGAATTTTTGATCATGTAGTAAAAGTATCCTTATCGTTGTAACTACACATGCTCCATTAAAGGTTTTGTCAAAAACACTTGCTGTCTGCAGGGTAACTTTGTAGGATGGTCGAGGGAACCTTGTGGTATTCGCTCTGTTTCTGGGATTTGTGGTTTTGCTTTGGTTTTGTTTTGCCTGGGTTTAATACAAGACTAAACTTTCAGTTTTGCAAAACATGATTCTGGATCCCAGGCTCGCATCATCTGCTTTTCTTTTTGAGGTTTGTTTTGATTGAGAAACTACTGTTTCCTTTGAATAGCATCAGTCCTTATGGCCCTCAATCAGAAGCTTAAACTGCCTCAGTTCTCACTGAAGTTTACTATATATAGTAGTCTGTATGCTAGCTGGCGGATTCTGCAAGTTGATTGGATGTTCTCTGGATCTCAGCTAAAACCTGCCTTTTCGTAAGAACGTCTGGAGACTGAGATGCTGTTTCTGAAGGCTGAAATGTCCTCGTTGAGGAGGGGGTCTGTCAGGTCCTTGCATGGTGACTCCCCGGGGAAATGAGAGCCTCCCCTTGCTGGCCGCAGGCTTGGGGAGCAGCCCATTACTGGCTCAGCTGGTACCTCTGTTTCCTGGGTAGCTAGCTGCCAGTATTATATACAACATTTTTGAGCTTGAGAATAGGAGAATGGTTATGAATACTGTGCTGAGGAGACGTGAAGGTAGTGATAGAAGTATCATCAGAGCAGTGGGCTTGGGTGCGGGAAGTTTGGGGTCGTGGACTAGGCCGCTCAGAGTACTGCAAATGAAAGAGTCGGTGGCAGCATCAAAGTCATCCTGAGGAGTCACTGTGGCGGTCTTAAGTTTTGGTCTGCCTGAGCTTGGGTTGACCAACGGTTTGGTTGATTACGTGAAGTGACTGACGCCAGGTGGTGCTGCAAACCAGTGATCCAACTGGGAAAGGCCAATGAAAGCAGTTGCCAGTTGTGCTTGTGGGTCAGGAGTAGTATCGGAGGCTAGAGCATAAGACTTCTAACCTGTAATATGAGATGCCGGTTGTCTCTTTGCAAGGTGTTGTTTGTCATCAGTAGTGACTGTATGCACATTGCAAGCTACTAAACCAGATGATAAATATAAATTTAATAGGTACAACAAATTAAACTTGTCAAAACAGACCATAAGAGTTTGAAAAATATTTTAGACGAAATACGGAGAGCCCAACAGTCTTAACAAATTAAGGTGCAAGTTTTATTGTTGTCCATATAGAATGACTGTAACTGAACAGTAACTAGTTGTATGGAATACAGTAAATTTTTTCAAAATCATTAGTTGCAGAGAGTATGGACATTTGACTGCTATATTGCACAGTCAAAGTGGTGGTATTGGGGATGATTTTTATTCAGCAAATAATGTTCACAAGAGGGCATTATTGTCGTTTTGAATGACAGTAGTATGATACTGTTCTGGTTGTTCATACTGTTTTTAAACATAGTTAATGGAAGGAATCTCAAGACCCCTATGTTGACTCTTTTAACAACTCTGTCTCTTTTTGAAGTTATTTTTCTTAGCCTGTTTTGCACTGAGGTTTAACGTAACTAAATCTGAGCTCTCTTCAAAAAGTCTTCCAAAAGATAGGTTTATAAAACATTTTGGGAGGTGCTTTTTGTAAAGACTATAAATTCTATTACTGTGTCTTAAACTTGATATTTGAACATTAAATACATGTATTATTGTGTGGCATAGCAGACCTTTTTTTTGAGCCTTGGCATATGAAAGTTTAATAAATAGGGTTTTTTAAGCAAATGGCTGAGATACAGCTTCAGCATCAGACATAATGCAACTTTGTCACTGAGAGGTTTCTGGAGTGGGAAAATAATTTCAAAATAGTGTGACGTTACTGCCCAGCTGTATGTAACCACATCATCGTATTAAATATAGAACTTTGATCATTGGATTCTCTAAATAACAGAAGCTAACATCATCTGCCCCTGAGGTACTAATTCTAAATTTGAATGTGGTTTGAATTTATACTGCGCTTTAAACTTGGAGTTTGTGACAGTTCAAGATGTTACAAAAACATCCATTGAAACAGAGGAATGTGGAAATTTGTGTAGATTGTTATGAACTGTGAGATAATTGGACAATTGTTCTTAATTCTGGGGGAGAATAGAATAAGGAGAGAGAGAGAGAGAAGTTCTTGAAACATGTTTCTGGAGAATTTGTTGTTTATACAAGCCCTTTACAAGTTTATTTTTACTCAGACAAATGCTTTTTGCCCTTCATGTTAATTGCCTTTCAGAAAGAGAATGTACTTTTATGGATAACTCTTACCTTCGTATTTTCAATGCAGTAAAATGATCATATAGCTGTATATTTTTAAAGTTAAATAGAAAATTATTTTTTTAGTTAGTAAAAAATATGTACTTGTTGAACTTAAATATAGTAACAGTGACTCAGTTATTGGAGTCTGCACTTCTCAATTTTTCTATTTTAGTGCTTATAAAGTACTTAGTATGTTTTTAAACACCACGTATAAAATTGGCATGCGCAAGTGGAGGTATGTCCTGCACTATTACATGTATATTGTGAAATAGTATCAGTGTGAACAAAAATAAAATACACCTACTAGAAATAAGCACTTTCTGTGTTATACCACATTCAGCAACATTCTTGGAACAAAGTAAATGTTTTCAATGAAAGCTCTGCATCGAAATACAGCAGAAATGCTGGAAGGATTTAGTGGATTGAAGAACAATTGCTGGCTTTTATAACTACACTAATAAAATTAATTTGAGTGAATGTGTAGTGAAAAACACTCTTTTCACTGTGTTATGCTAACATAATAAGGAATAATGGTCATAGCTCAGAAGTTTATTGCTCCATTGTTATTAAAACTTTGGCTGTGTTCTGTCTGTTAAACTTCTTGTTTGTCAGCAGTAAGATTTGGCACAGCATACATTGTCTCAGTTAATGTACTGAGCATTGCAAGAAGAAATGCTGAATCCTGCAGAGATTACCTTTGTAATCTCACTTTAGGTAGAGAGATTTACAGATATCCATAGGTTACTTTTATTAACAGTTGGGGCGGGGGGAGGATAAATCAAGACATAAAAAGTGTTAAAGAATCACTCATTTGCTCAGGGTTGAAGTAGTGTATTACACTATTATTGATTTTTGTAGCTTTATAAACTTCTATGAAGTTACTGATAGTAGCAGTAATGTAGGAAAAGAAAAATGCTGCTAATTTCTACAACATTCTCTGGTTTGTATTTAAGGGATAGCGTGTCAAAACATGATGTTTCATGTGCATTCACTGACCTGTGGGATTCAGCCTTAACATTATGGTTGCTTGCCTTTTTATTTTCTCTTAAGGAGGCCTTCTTGAGTGAAGCCATGAATGTGAGACTCCATCTGAGTCTTCCCTAGTTTGAGCAGGGCTGAGGTCAGGAGAATGGTGCAATACAACGCTCTCTTAAACAGTGAAAAAAAAATGCAGTGAGGGGGTAGGTTAGTAACAGCCTTTAATGCATAGTTGCTTCAGGGGACTACTTTGAATGTAAAGGAGTGGCCCAATGGGAATAAAAGCCATCTAGTATATTCCTGTCATTCAGACTTCTGAGGGTTTTGTTTGTTATTGTCTTCTGTTCCCTGATAGCGAATAAACTGAGCTTCTGTTGAATTACTGGAGCAAATTGATTACTTATCTGAAAACTTGTTGCAGTAAGTGTATATTGCTTATTAAAAGATAATAGAAATAACTGTAAGCTTTGACCTATAAATATTTAATCTTATGTGACATTCCACAGTTTGTTTTAACTTCAATAGTTCAAGCCTTTTCTTGAAAATGAAGAAACATCAGCAGTTTTTCAGTTTTCCTCTCTATTTCAATAGAAAGCTTGACTTGAGTTGTAATTGCTTCAGTCTTTACTGCTGCTCAAAATGTTGAAGCTTTTATTTTCAAGTTAATGGTATTTCTGGAAGTATTAATACTCTTTTTTTTTTTTTTGAGCAGGTTATGACAGTACCAAATGATCCCTATACTTTCCTCTCTTGTGGTGAAGATGGCACTGTAAGATGGTTTGATACTCGAATCAAAACAAGTTGCACAAAGGAAGATTGTAAAGATGTAAGAGTGAAATCTTTTAATAAAGATGACCTAAATGTAGAGCTGTACATCATACAAACATAGGATATGAATTCTGGTAAGGCTTTTAGAAATAATAGATTTCAGGGTCGTTGGTGGAGATGACAACATGTTTCCCAAGAAACAAAGTTTGGGGAGCCTTTTTTCTTTCTTTTTATTTTTTTTTTTAATTTATTTTAATATCTCCTTTGGCATTTTTTAGTTTATGAACTTTGGTGTGAGGCTTCAGATATGGTAGGAAAGATTCTATGTTGAAACTGAATCTCTTGGTCTGGTTTACATTAGTTACTATAGAGTGCAGAGTTGGAGACAAAGAGCCTTGAAAATTGTCTGCAGCCTTGTATTCTTGAGCATCCTTTGTCCCTCTGTGAGAAAAGATTTGGTAATGAATTATACTAGATCAGATTAGTCACTGGTATTACTCCTTAGAAGGTAAGGTATTGGTGGTGTCCACTGTGTTTGGATTTCAGAAACAGTTTTAATATTGAATTGGAGAAAAACTGACACCAAAGTATGTATTACTGCTCTCGATTCATTTTATTCTGCTTTGTGCATTTTTACCAGTTCTAGGGGTTTCTTTCTTTCTTTTTCTCTATCCGATTATTTGCCCGTAGATGAAATCTATTCTGATCCTTTAAATTAATTTAGACTGTTTCTGCATATTTGGTACTCTTCTGACTCAACAGTTGTCTATGTTTCCATAGGAAAATCCAAGGTGCAAGCTAGTCTATAAATCTGTAGTTGTTATGCTTATCTGTTCTTAAATGTTTGTTCCTGTGGTTTGTTTTGGTTTGTTTGTTTTCTTTTTAGTTGATCTCCTGTTATATTTCTTTCTCTGATAGTTTTCCTCCTCTGCAGTGGCTTTTCTGTTTGACATATTTACAATCTATCTTCACAGGGCCAGATCTAGTTTTCTCAAAACCTCCTTGACTAATGGGCCTGTGTCCTGAAGTAAAAAATAGAATTGTACTTCAGATGTTCAGAGCTATTATTTAAATGCTATGTTTTTGTTTGTTCCAGGATATTTTAATAAACTGTCGGCGTGCTGCCACTTCTGTTGCTATCTGTCCACCAATCCCATACTATCTTGCTGTGGGTTGTTCTGATAGCTCAGTAAGAATATATGATCGGCGAATGCTTGGTACAAGAGCAACAGGTAGGAACCATACCTTACAGTAAGCTTTTCTAACCATTTGCAGTTCCAATTTCAGGTTCTTTTTTTCAAAATAGATGGTGAATGACTGAAGTGTAATACTGAACGAAGTGTAGCTTGCTTCTCTGAGAACTATGCTTTGTAATAATAGAGTGATTTCACTCTAATATTTGGTAATAAGGAAATATTCAAGTAAGTAAACTTAATCTCTTCATCTATCTTAGAATACATTGTATACCGAATGCAGAAAAAGACATTTTGTAGTGTCTCTTCTTTTGTCTTGAAACATGTGGTTCCAAGATTCCAAAAAGGTAGTGATGATTGCAGCCTGCAGTGGTCTACCTGAATTTTAATTAAGTTCTTATCTTCTTGTACTCTCCCACACTGGCACGTGTTGCTTCTTATGGGAGGAGATCTTATGAACTCTATAATATCATGCAATATGCTTACCTTTGCAGTAGCTGTTGCTATATCTAACATAATTTCACTGAAAAGCTACAAATTCGTCAGGTGAAAGCTAACATGCTTCAGATGCTTACCTAAGGATTTTATAAAAAAAACTTCAGCTGACAAGCAAGAGTGCATTATGTGGTTCTTGCAGACCTCTTTCGTATAATGTATGATCAGTGTTTGTTTGGACACACATGAATTATTATACATCGCTGTGCATACACATTCATGGAAGTAATTAGCGTCACAAAATCTGTCATTTCTTGCAGCATTTTCCTGTTGATGATTGTGATGGAGGAGAAAGGAAACAGTAAAGATCACTCAATAAACATAAAAATACCCCTCTCATCAGGCTAATGTCCTTATAAGATCTCTTCCTTCCATCACAGTAGTCAGCAAAATTCTGTGAGAACTGCCTGAGGACCAGATTCTGGGGGGGTTGATTAAAAGGTACTATGTACCTGCTCTTGTATTGTAACAATACAGGAATGAGGTGAATTCAGGTATGCCGGCCTATAGAGTAAAGGAGAGAAGAGAGAGAATTTTGAAGATGGTAATTTTTCTGGATATATTGGTATAGTGTTCTGTTGTTTGTTTTGGGGTGGGGTTGTGTATTTTGTTTTTGTTGTTGTTGTTTTGTTTGTTTTTGTTTTTAAGGGGTGAAGTATTCTATGACTAGTGATGAAACTATGGATTTTCATTTAGAACTTTGTTTCAGTCCTTATGTAGTGTGAGATGATAAACTCTGAACTTGTCCGTGGTCAAGGACAGACTGTTGCACATACTAAGGCACAACTGAGGCCATGCGGGAAACAGTTATATGGCTAATAATGAGGCTTTGGAACAGTCTGTTTTTCTCAGTGTTAGATCTTCTTATAGGTAACTTTTATCTGCTCACAAACTTGTAATTCTAGAATTTAAGATTGTTGTAGGGTGTGGAATGGAGGTGAGTTATCAGGGAAGCATAAGTCCAACGTATTATATAGTTCTGCAATTTCAGATTGACAGTATTCTTATGTCTCAAACTAGTATATTTTTTAAACATTTTGGGTAGAAAAGAGATGCGTGTCCTAAATTTTCAAACTTCATATAATGAATTCCTTTCTAATTTGTGTGTAGGTACAGATCTGCATTATTATTGTGTAAATGTTCTTAGGTTCCAAAATTTCCATTTGTACTACATTTGACAGATAGCATCCACACACTATCATATGATGGGTATGTGATACATATTTGTGTGGGTGTGTTTTCATCTTTTTTAATAATGTACATAGTGTTTGTAAACAAAAATGTAAAATACTAGTAAGATCTGATATGTCATTACTCAGATCCAATTTAATGCAGAAGCTACAGGATACTTAGCTTTGATCATCTTTTGGTGGATGTTAAATAAGGAGTATATTGAAGCTGTTGAAAATTTGCAGTAGTAAATGTGTCCTTTCTTCCCCCATGCCCCCTGCCTTTTTTTTTTTTTTTTTAATGTAGGGAATTATGCTGGTAGGGGCACTGTTGGAATGGTGGCACGTTTTGTTCCTCCTCATCTGAATAACAAATCCTGCAGAGTAACATCTCTATGTTATAGTGAAGATGGTCAAGAGATCCTTGTTAGCTACTCTTCGGATTACATATACTTGTTTGATCCCAAGGATGACACAGCACGAGAACTTAAAGTTCCTTCTGCTGAGGAGAGACGAGAAGAGGCAAGTGATTAAGATGACCTGTTTTCATGTTTTATATTTTTATTTCTTGTGGCACACTTATATCAGTTGTATTTCCCTTTAAATTAATCTTAAATTAATGTTGCTGTTCATAGATCGAGATGTGACAAGTAGATTGTATTACAAAATTTGCATCTTTACAATATATTTATTTATGTATATATTTACAATATTTTGTCACTCTGGTTTTCTTTCTTGTCTGGTTTCCCTCTCCTAAAGATGAGAAGGCATCTATGTGAACCTCAGGTTACAAGCCCAGCAAGGGTGGCAGGTCACTCTTGTAATTGAGGTGTATTCTCTGTTATTTTCCATGCCACCAAAAGCATATTCCTTGAAATCAAGTATGAATACTCCTTGTTAAAAGTTATCATTTAATGACAGAGATGAGGGGATACAAAATGTTTAGACTGAGGAGGTGAGCCACTGCTACTGAGCAGTACTAAAAGTTTCAGCAGTGTAACTAAACCACAAGCAGTTGTTTATTCTCAGCACAGCTACAGTGATGCTGACCCTTCCAGTCTAAATTTTCTGATCCGTATAAATCAAATCTCTTTAATTACAGTGAAGTTATAAATGTTTCTCCCCCTCCCCCTGCACTCCCCCAGCCATACACTACTTTTTTTTTTCTGGCATTATGCTCACCCTTTCACAAGCTCCTTTGTATCCTGGGTTCATTACCTTTAGTCTGAGACAGGGGCCTCAAGGGAGTTTACAAGGAGTTGTCAGCATCCTGCTGTCTTCACCTGGAGGATGAGTGTGATGATAATGATGGTGATTTCTTCCTCCTGTTTGCTGGGAGAAGCATGATGTTGATATTTTCTTCCTTCTTTTTCTTAGAATCTGTTTGGAGGCCATTTTTATATGTTTTTCAACACATTTGACACGATGCATTTTCTTTATTAGCTGGCCAATATGGCATGGTTTTGCTTTTAAATGCTTGTTCTTTGTCCTTGTTGTTATCCCTAAAACAACTGTTGCTTGGGTCCAGCCTTTACAGTGCAGTTAACAGCCACGGGCGAGCTGCTGAGAAGGTGTCCCTGGTATCCTCCTGTGTCCACACCTGCAGGATATCTGCTGTCAGCCCATGCCTGTACTACTTCATGCTGCATCAGTATCTTGTGGTCATAGGTAGTTCCTTCTTGGACAGTTTCGCTAGCTGGCGTTCCTGTATATGTCAAAACTGTTAACAAGAGCTTGTACGCCACACATCTATGCAAATCTAAGCAAAACTAAAGCGAATTAGGTGATAATCAATTGCTGTTGCAGCTAAATAAGCTAAAAGAATGCTCTAAGCAACTGAAGTCCAGACAAGCCCTGACAAGTGAGGCTTGTGTTGTTAGCTTCATATTAAGCCTGTGGCCTGTTACTTAGCAATGGCCATGTTGTATTTACTGGGCCGCAGGCTGCTATCACTAGTACAGCTACCGTTGAGCAGAAGGGGGTGTAGATTGGTAGGACTGAGGAAGAAGGTCCAGCTGAGTTACAGTTACCTCGCTGAGGCAGGAGAAAGCAAAGAGGGACCCAGAAAAATTATGTGACGCACGAATGGTTTTGCACTTCTCCCTTTCTTCTCTGTAATGTTAATCTGATGTGAAGTAATTTGGTGGAGAATTAATTGGATGCCCAGTTACTATAGAGAAGATTGTGACCACCTGTTAATAACAGATCCTATGTATTCCTTTCTTTTGTAGGCACAGAATACGTCCTCTAATCTCTTCTTGCTGGATGATTTTCTTTAAATGCTATTTTTATTTCAGCCTGGCTTTAAGTTTTATAGAGTAGAAGGAATATAAAGCTTTCTTCCTGAATCTGCTGGCTCCTGAAAGTTAACACTTTAATATGCTTTCACCACAGGGGTTTTGCATTTAATTTAAAACTGTCAGCACAACTATTCACTTTTTTTTTTAAGCCAGAAACATCCAGCCAATACACTTAATTTCAAACTCTGAACTGCCTTTCTGAATGTTCAAAGCACTAGCTGCTTCTCTTCAAGTTGCTGAAAGTAACGCTACCTATATAGTACTTGTTTTATACTTCCTGCTGCAAAAAAAAAACTGTTACAAAAAATATTTTTTAAAAACACAGGTTAAAAAATAAACTAAAGTTTATTTTCATAAAATTTCTTTGTTTTGTTAATGTCTGATTTTTTTTTTTTCCTTTTGCTTAATTGCAAATCCACATTTCATTAAACTGAAGCTCCCGTATAGTTTTTAACATGAAGACGTGAATATTTTTGCAGAATTCAGGCTGAATTCTGGAAAAACTTTATTATTATTGTTCAGTATGGAAAGCCTCAATTAACATAGTAAAGTTAGTATTGCAAAAGATAAAAGCTGCATTAGTTCCGAGAGTCATTGATTTAGACTGTGGAACTTCTGTGTAGATAAAACTCTTGCATTCTATTGATACAGTGTTGTGCTTGTTCATAGTTGATCTGAACATACGGCTGACATTCTGGTTTTTTGTGACAGATACAAATTTATGTACCTTAAGAAAATAGAGATGTTGCATTTATATTTAGACTTAGAGTTCTGTACCGTCTAACATAAATAGCTTTGTAATGCCTTTCTCTCCTTCCCCCCCCTCCCCCCAGTTACGGCAACCTCCTGTTAAACGTTTGCGGCTAAGAGGGGATTGGTCGGATACTGGACCAAGAGCAAGGCCTGAGAGTGAACGAGAAAGAGATGGTAAAGTGTTTGCAGTTGGAGGGGGTTGTTGTCTCTGTGTTTGTTTGTCTGTTTTGTTTTGTTTGTTGTTTTGTTGAGGGTTTTTTGTTGGTTTGGTTTGGGTTTTATTTTCCAATTTTTCTTAAGTATTCCTGAAATATGTAAGTGCTTCAGATTAAATTGTCCATGTCCATCAGCCAGGTCTTAAGATGTTTTTCTCTAGAATTTAGCACAGAACTACTATTCTACAGTGATTTTTAAAAATGTCTAAATTGAAAATATTCTTACCAGAAAAATCATGTTGCTTCAGTTAGGCTGATGTAAATCAAGGGGAGCTTACTTCATTGTCATTGGTCAGGTAGTAACACAAATATGTTTTTCCCTTTTTGTAGTCAAGCCTCATATGCAATCAAAGTTACAAATTAAATGCTCTGTAATGGTTACGTTAGGGGACTGGAATTCAAAGCAATAGGATTCTAATATTGTATCTTTCACTTTTTAAATAAAACACATGTAGTGACTAAATTTTTATGCTTGTATTTTCATGTTTGTAATATATTATGCAATTACCTGAGGTTTCAGTAGGTAGAGCATTTCCAAAGCTATGCTTTAGTGTCAGAAAATGGGATACCAAAGCAGGGTACAGGATGCTTTGTCACTCATCTTACTCTTTATCTAATGATGTGTTTCTGTTTAAATGTGACAGGTTGTGGGGGTACAAGTATTTGTTCTAGTTCCCTTAAATCTGTCTCCCTTTTCTGCCTACCATTTCCTTTTCCAGATTTTCTGTGTTGGTTTTCTCGTCTTCCTGATTCCCCAGATTAGAACAGAAGTGTCTAGCTGTATCAGACTTAATGGTCACACAAGCAATAGGAGATGCTGTTCAGGGAGAGAACATGAGCCTGTCCTCTTACCTTAGTCTGTTGTCTTTGTTGCTCCCCCAGTATTCAGAATTACTGGATTAGAAACATCAGAGGGTACGTTTCCCATCTGTTCCTTGAGAATCTACCTATGGTTCTATTGCCTGTGAATTTCTGTAATCCTTTTTTTGAACCTGTTGATAATATTTCCTATGGCAAAAAATTCCAGAAGTTCAGTGCCCTGGGTAAAGGAATACTTTCCTTTCTTTTAAGCTGCTCTCTTAGTTTCATCATGTGCCTTCTTATTCTAATATTGCAGGATTTGGTTATTTGCAGTTTTACATTCTGCTTACTTGGTGCTTTTATTCCACAGACCTTATTTGTATACCTCCTCATTTTAGGGACACTTTTGCTATAATTTTCGTTGCAGGTTTTTCCCATCAAAATTAGTTGTGGCTTTGCCTTTGCGCAAAGTTACATTTTATCTAAATTCTTTTTCAGCTAAGTATCTTCAGTGTCCTTCTAGCTGTCATTTGCCCATAATATCAAGTAAATCTGCTTGGGAGAAAATAAAGCCTGAGAAAAGGACTCTTCCAGTATAGACACTGGCTAGATTTTTATTTTCTCAAAACAAAGCTTCAGTATCTTTACTGTTCATTATTTGATACAACTGTATAGTGACTGAGAGAGAATAGCTGTATTGCATTAGTTAGGCATGTGGTGACCTGTGACTTATTTTTCTGTTAACTGTTCATTGTCCTCTCTTCCCATCATTAACCACCTTTTGTCTGTTTTCTTCAGCTGTTGCATTCCATTTTTTGTGTTTTAAGCTTCTGAGGTCAGAGCTCCCCTGCCTGGGGTACAGGAAGGGAATGATGGATCCCAGGAGAGGGTCAGAGACCTGCAGTGTGGAAATGAGGATAGACAAGAGCATTGGGGTCAGATCGAGGCTCATTGTTTTTGGCAGGGGGTGGGCTGGTGCGTTCCCCTTCCCTTCTTCATTCCCAACAATGTCTTTTAAACTCAAGCAAATAAACCAAGGCCTAGTGATGATATATTCAAGCTATATCCTAGCAGTGAAGACTATATGCAGTCCTGAAAGATAATCAGCTGCTCCAGATATTTGATTAGTCTTTCAGCTTTTATAACATCCGTGTGGGCAGCGGCACTGGTCTTTTGAGAGGCATATTCTCAGTGTATGTGTTCTTCCCAAGTATGCTCCAGAATCTTTCAGTGTTACCTTTCATGTGCAGGGTATTAAAATATTTTTCACGTATGTATTTTGATAAGTAATTGTACTTCACAGGGATTCTATGTCTCAAGGTCTTTAAATTAGAAAGCTTTTCCAAAAGTTGCTTAAACACTGCATACTTCCAAAGTGGCTAAGGGACCATCGGAAGCTCTTACTTCAGTATGAGTGGAATGGTCTTCTATTGGAAGATGCCAATATGTTTAAAAAAAGAACCCCAAAAACCGTAAAAAAACAAACAAACACCCCCCCACGTTTCACAGAATACAAAAAACACTTAAAGATTCAAATATTCTATTTCAGCCCTTTGCAAATGGAATTTTTCATATCTTCTCTCTTGAAACAAACTGTTTCATATGTAATAAAACCAGAAATAAAATGAGAAGAAAATGTTTTGAGTTATGTTGAAAGAAAGTATGTTGAAGACTTTGCTGCTTGAGAGTCTTTGCAATCCTGACACTTGATCAAAATGTGAAAATGAAAAACCCTAAAACAACTCTGCTGTAGTATTACATTGTGGTTATGAGGAAAATCTAAGTCATGAAGAAGCCTTCTGGAAATGTTAAAAATGTCATGTACTAATTTTATGCTAGTCTTTTTACTCTTTCATTGTTTAATGATAAAATTGGTTATTTCATAATTAGCAGGAAAAAAAAAATCTAGGCTTTCTTAACTTATTTATCCAGCATTTAAAACCCAATGACATAAAATTCACAATGTCATGTGTCCAAAAGCTCCAGGTAATGGTAAAACAGAAAAGGAGGAAGGACTGTTGGTTTTTATGTGGTGCCGTGTTCAGCTGGCAATTCTTGCTGGACTGTTGTGCTGAAAAAAGAAGGTGGTTCAGGGGATTACTAGTTATGTAGCTTACAGTGCCGGTGGTTTTTTTATGGAAGAAGAAATGGAGGGGGGAAATGAATGCTTTTGTAAACTTGTAGATAAAACTTCAGCATTACTTGTTTTACAGGGGAGCAAAGTCCTAATGTCTCTCTAATGCAGAGGATGTCGGACATGCTGTCAAGATGGTTTGAAGAAGCTAGTGAAGTTGCACAAAGCAATCGAGGACGAGGAAGATCACGGTCCAGAGGTGATTTCCTTCTTTACAAGAATAATAAGTACAACAGAAAGTATGTTTATACTGGATGTACAGGCCTTGAATATCAGCCTGAGGTGTAAACTAAAACATTTTTAATGCACTCTGAAGAACTGAGCACACTTGTATGCCATATGAGTGGTAATGCAAAGGGATCTTTAGAGACAGAATAAGTTTATCTTTGGGCTCTTGTTTTTCTTGCTTTCTTTTTTTTTTTATTTTTAATCAAAGGTGGGACTAATCGGACAGATGCTCCTGCTACTAATAACGTGCCACCTAGTACAGAACCAGAAACTGCAATGGAAGTAGATGGTTCTGAACAACTTCCATCATCTTCCTCTTCTACAATGTCAGCCCAAGCTCCTTCAACATCATCTTCAACAGAAAGTCCCCCTTCAACTTCATTATTGTCCTCTCCTGATAATGAACAAAGGCCTTCTTTAGGGGCCTCAGCTCAACCTGTGCTCCATCCGTCTGGTGAGAAGAAATCCATCTTGTCATTGTTTATGAAAAATGCTTTCAATAAGAAACAATTTTATTTTAGGATATTTTGGGTAATTGATCTCAATCTGTTTTCTTTCTTGCACATCCTTAATGAGTCTAGGTATTTTATAGTTACCAAGTGACTGCAGCTGTGGTTTGAAGAAAGAGTAAAACTATCAACTGTATACCCTTGTGTGAAGAAGGAATCTCAAAGGGGATAACCACTATTGTCTTTTGAAGCATCAATAAAAAATTATTGCATGTTTTTTCTAAACTTATTGTTCTCTTCATGGAGTATAAGTAACGTCATGCCTTCTTCAACTGTGGTTTGGCTGCAGCAGCTTCAGTGCAATGAATAGCAGAACCTATGCCTGTTATAATCAGAGGAAGTAGAGAATGTCTGCTTCAGTAGGAATCTACATCCTCTACATTTCAGAGTCAGCAATGTTATTCTTTTGCTTCTCAAAAGTATCTGGATAGACAGGGCTCACCTTGCATGATATTCAATTATTGGTTAATGAATTATCCTACGTATTCATTTTTAAGTTTGTATATTTTGAAGAAACTCATCTGTATTTAATACAGACTTGTATTCTTGTTGTGGGGAAAAAGAAGAAAGTATATTCCACTGTCAATGTCAGAAACTTATTTGGGTAGTAAAAGAGCACCTTACGCTTTGACTTGCCTTTTTCCATCTCTATGCAGGAGAAGATGCCAAAGCCTTTCGAGTTAAATATTTGCACAAGAGTTTATTTTTACTTTTTAAAAGTGAGTTTCTAGGCCTCACAGTTGTGGTGGAAAGGCTAACGTGATCTGAAACATTTACAGTTTCAGACTTGATTATTTTAAAATCCCGTGTTTTTTGTATAAATTCACCTTTTGTCTTGTACCAATTCTGTTGTAAAAAACCAAGGTCTTTGTCATTGGAAAAGATAACTGATAGCATCTTCAGGCTTTAAAGTGAATGTTCTGGAGTAAAGGAGAGATGGGGATTTCCCAGGGAAAAGCGTGCCATTCAGTGTACTGTGGCTGCTGCAGCCAAAATCTTTGGGACAGGTGAGAAATGATTAGGTATCTGGTATCCGAAAGACAGGGAAACTAAAGACATAAGTTGAAATTCATTAAATGTATCATTCTCGCCCTTTCAAAGCTTGCAACTAGTCTGATACTTATTTAGAGGCAATAAACAGTGAGCAGAATACAGACAGTCCAGATACTATTTCTAGAATAAGTGAATGCTAGAAAATTTGTTGAGTAGCAGGGGCTTTTAGTCACCTGTGGTTTTTATTAGTATTGGTGTCAGCTTGCTGCAATCTCAAGTTTTTCACAATACACACACAAAAAATTAAGGGGTCTATTCTAATTCAGTGTAACCCAATTTAGCTGCCGCTACCTTTGGTACAGAGGGATAGCCACCAAAGAACACATGTACCGTTGCCAAGGGTTCACTTTGGGTTTTTTTTAAAGTATATGGTATATTCTGGAGCTTACACTGGCCAGGAGAGGATGTCCCATATTAAAAATAATTGCTTCAAGCTATGTCATTGAAACTTTGTGGGTTACATGATGATAATGCACTAGAGAGCATTTCTGGAATTATGATTCATTTTCTGCCCCGCATTTTAAAGAATGCATGCTGACTAGAAAAAGGTGTTTTCCTCTTTTTCTCTGAATCTGTCTGAATTTCTAAGTAAAAGTTTATTCTGCTAGCATGAAGCTGAAGTTGTTATTTCTTAATCCAGCTCTTCTCTAAGAGC
Organism: Nipponia nippon; assembly: GCF_047370975.1. Taxonomy (NCBI): domain Eukaryota; kingdom Metazoa; phylum Chordata; class Aves; order Pelecaniformes; family Threskiornithidae; genus Nipponia; species Nipponia nippon. Next base: position 15,683,618 of record NW_028262336.1, on the reverse strand, counting down.
ATTTCCTCTTTCCCAGTGTTACTTTGGATTTAAGACTGTCCATATATTCAGTTTTGAAAGGGGTAGTGGTGGTTGTTTCGTTGACAGACAGTGGATTTTTCTAGTTTACTGTGTAATGTTTGATAGGTTCTTTGACTACATCTGAACAAGGTGTCAGATTGGCTGCTGATTCTTTAAAAAAAAAAAAAAAAAAAAAAAGTCTAACTCCCCCCTAACTCCAAACCCACAGAAACAAACAAACAAAACTTTATCTGGTATTCTTTATTGCTGTATGCAGATTTTAGTATTAGGACCAGGTGTCATTAAATTGTCTACAGGACTCCTGCAGGAGTAAAATTAATAGTACTATACGTTTGCACAGCTAGTAAGCATCTTGTCTAGTTTGCACTGCTTTTAAAACACCTAAGTTACTGTAAAACAAGTCTTTGGGTGACGTGGGCCAGTTCAGGGAGAGGGGAAGCTCCCGGGCAGAGGGAGCAGGGCAGGGCAGAGCAGTAGCAGTGGGTTTATGAATGGGCAGGCTTGAATGTGAATTTCCATTTTGCAATGTTTGTGTGCTTTTGTAACCCATGATGGTGCTCAGTTATGAGATGTAATTTACTCATGGTCTCTAGTCTATAAATGTGAAAACACTGCACTCTGTATCAAGAACAGGATTCCCTGAGCTTGTTTAGCTTCATTTAGAGGTGAATAAAACCTGCTGCTTTTTGGGGTGACAGGATAGGGAAAGTGATAATAGGAATAGTAGTTTAAATACAGTGGGGTTGAGTTGGAAGACCAGATAGAGGTGTGTTGTAAAAGATGGATGACCGGGGAAGCATTTTGGAAAACGGAAGAAGGAAAGCGAGAGGCTTTCAGCCATCATTTTGCATAAAGTGGTGGTAGATACAAGTTTGAATATTGTAGCAAAGAGTTAGCAGATGAAGAACATGTTTTCGGCTAATGACTTATTTAGAATTGGAGCATGAATTCATACTACAGAATGGAACAGGCTTATAAACAGCTTTCCATAAATCATTTCTACAGATTTCTGTACTGAACACAGGCACTGGTGGTAATCCTGTCTTTGAAATAGCAATACCTTTGCATATGTATTATAATTCAAATATATTGTTGGTATCGTGTTCTAGAAAACATGCCATGTGGTGAGCATTTGAGCTTCTACATCTGAATTACTTCATCTCTTAATGTTTTAAAAAAGTACATGTTCAAAATAGAGTCAGTACAAAAATGGTTCAGTGCTGGAGCTTGTTGGGATGTCTCTTTGTCAGAGTGTATCTTGTAGAAGAATACAGTTGGAACATTTGAGTTAGTTGCAAATAATCAACAAGTTCAGTGCAAATCTCAGTAGCCTGTTCTTGTTAGTACTTTGAATATATTTTTTTTTTTTAATAATGAGACAGAACAATTGCTGGAGACTTTCATGCTTGTCACTAAAGAAAAAAATAACAAATTCATTTTCTCGCCCTGCTTGGCCCAGTCAGTAGAAACCATTAATTAATTTTTTACATTAGTTTTAAGATGCTGTAGTTTTAAACCACAAATAAGCATCAAATACAACAAACGGTAAAATATAATAATGCTATTTTTCCCTATAAATGATATTCCAGATACACATTGGTACCATTGGGAGGAGGGGTAGGGGGGCAATTGATTAATTAGAACAAAGCTTGATCTTAATATGTGTTCTGATATAAGGTACCTTTGCTTTTTAAATTTTGAATGGGAAAGTGGCAATAGCTTTTTTTTTTTTTTTTTAAATTTCCATTTCTATTTCCTCACTCCGTTTGCTGGCAAAATAAACATTTGCTTAGAGATTCTGAAATGTGTTAAAAGGTGTTGTCATTGAACATATTCAGGATAGTAGTTATCTCCTTACATTTTGAATTGTAGTTCTTGTTACATCTTAAATTGTAACTGTCTCTGGACTGAGTGGAACTGAATCAGCAGCAACTACTGAAAACTGCAATTTTAGACATCATTGAAATTTCGTTAAAACCATTTTCTAGACTGTTTGGAGTTCTAATTCCCATAAATGTTCATGGCACAGGAAAAGTATCCGTAGCAAATATCTTTGATGCCACATTCCTTTTAGGAAGTATATCTTTTTCCTTTGTGTTATACCTCATCAACCGTAAACTGGCAGGATGTATTTTCCAGAAATGGTATTAGACTGAGGACATTAGAGCTCATGACTATTCAATATTAACTGGTGCCTGCCACTAATTTTTTGAATGATTGGATTCTGTCTTTGGGTTTGTTTCTTTTTATGAAAGACAATTTAAAATTTGCTTGCTTCACTGAGTGAATAAGGGTTACAGAATGTTTGTAAAGCTTTTGCTTGGATGAAAGGTTATGTGCCAATGTAATGCTCTCTAGTATTTTAACATTTCATAGTACTGATTTGTTTTTTCTTTGCAGATTTCCTCATTATCTGCAAAATACTCCAGAGTGCCCTTGATATAAATACTTTCAGGATAGGTCTAGGCTAGCAGTTTATAGCAGAACTAGCTAGAGCATTTGATGTGAATATTTGAGTCTGAATTAGCTTCTCTACCCTACTGTATTATAGCTGAGAGTAGTTCAGCGTGGTTCAGGTCAATGTTTTGCTTCAGCTATTGCTAATAAAGACACAATCTGTGTTGTACAGAGAAGTGCTTGCTATATAGCACTTGTGTAAGTGGAGGAAATGTGCAAAGAGCATGGAAAGAATAAAAAATTACTTGGATACCTAGTTTTATAGCAGTTTGCAAAAAATACCGTTAATCAGACAGTGGACTGGTACATGTCAAAACAGTATAACTGACAAATGAATAAAGACCAAATGATGAGAACAGTGAAGTCTCTGAAGATGGAACTGAAGAATAGTCTGTTAAGAGAATGATACTAAGAATTGATTATGATCCAATAAATTACCTTCTCTGTAGGACCACTTAACAGTGTTTTCAGACTTTGAATCCTCACCCACTGGGAATACGTGACATTAAAAAATGAGTTCATAGTAAAGTGTATTTTTTTTGTTGGATGCTGTTCTGCCACCTATTTCCATAGTCCCAGTTTACTTCTTTTCACAGGTTTGTTTTGATCAAAGTTGTACTAATTTTTTTTTTTTTTCAACATCAGGAAGCTATCACATTCATTTTGAAAACTTACCATTATGAAACCACAGTTGCATAATTTTACACCATGAATATTCTCATTTGTTATGTGTGTTAGGAACATGAAAATGAATACTTCTATTGTTTGCTTTGTTTTGAATCAGTCAGGATCTATCTATTTTTGTTAAATAATTCTTTGTTAAATGGTTTAAGCGCTGGAGATGGGGAGGGGAGTGTATTGTATGACATGAATCCTAAACTTTTAAGTCCTGTGATTCATGCACTTAGGAAGACAAAAAACATTTCAATATTATAAAATATAATTTCTGGATGTTAGTAAATGATGTACATAATTTTTTTTCACTGTAATTACACTTAGTATCTGTTGCTTCTCTCTCTGGTCAGTCCCCCCACCCCTTCTCCCTGTTCTGTATATTGTATGTTCAATGCTTCTTTCTTTTACATACTTTTTTTTTTTTTCCCCCCCCCCCCTTCCTCCCCCTCCCTGTTTGTCAGAGTTTGTGGGACCCGAGTTAGCTATAATCCGTAGGGGTCTACAGCGACTGAGGCTGAGGAAGGCAGAACAACAGAGACAGCGAGAGCTAGCTGAGGGTTCAGCGCCACAGTCGTCCTCCTCTGATCAGTCCTCCTCTAAGGGCTCCTCACAGGACCCTCAGACATCAGGTTGTCATTTGTCAAGGTTTCTTAAGCAGCTAATGTAGTTATAGTTTGTGCTGCTGTTGTTTGCTGAGATGCTTCTCTTCCACAACAAGACAGCTAATGCATTTGCTGCTTGTCTTACCTTGCATGTGGTGGTGTTTATCATCACATGGTTAGGGACAGAGTAATATTGACAGTTTTCATTTGTCTAACATGTTTGGATTATATAGCTAAATGATACTATGTGGAGAAATTTTCCTAGGTGCATGGTATCAGGTATGTGCAACATTTGTTAGAGCAGTTGAGCAAGAAATTGATGTGTCCTGAATAGAGTAAGGTATGAACTTGAAAATTGTATTTTGGTGGTAATTGTATCTGATAGTAACATTTAAGACTTGGCTTTAGTTTAGCATATGTTCGAAATTAGGGTAACAATTCAGTAAAACGGAATTTTGGCACTCTTAAATGCTATAGTTTTACAGTAGGTATAGGGAAAATACTTGTAACAAGCCAAAGTCTCCAGATATGCTCTGCTTTTTTGAACAGAGTGACTTTTTATTTCACCATCCTCTTTCTCTTGTCTTATTGAGATTAAAAATTATTACAAGAAAGCCTTGGAGATGTTTATATTAAAGAGAGAGATATCTGAGAAAGCTAGAGTAGAAGCATGCATATGAATAAAGACAAATTCTAAAGCATAAACTTGAACCAAACTTTGTCAGTGGCACTGTGTAAAAATGAGTGAGCTGCATGCTGTGTGAAGAATCAGCATATTTTGTATTGAGAAGTAGTGTCTAGCAATGTTTCTTCTATGGATAAATTCTGTGACAGTTGAGGTGTGGCTAAATTACTTATAAGGATTGTGTCATACATTCACAGCTTGACTTGCTATGGTTCAATCTATTCGTTGGTCTGGAGCCTTACAGAACAATTTGATTTAACAGTGGCTAGTGCTCTAGTTACAATATGTAGTTATTGAATTGTGAGTAACTTCCTACACTAGAAAATTCTACAGTGATTTTTCAGAATGTTTGGAAACCAGTAAATCCTGGAGGGCTGTGTGCTTATCCTAGGGATGACGGCCATAGATGTCTGTTACCTATAGGAGAAGAACAAGAAAAATAATGGTAGCAGTGTTCTTGCAGGTGGCCGCAGTTTCCTTCCAGGGGGAAAAAAAACCCTACCAAAAAGCTACCAATTTTTTTTTTTTTTGTCAGCAAACTGAACATCAGAATTTATTAACTCAAAGATATGTATTGATAGAGGCAAAACCATAGCTAACACTTGCAGTCAATAGATCTTGATGTTGCATTTTCTTTTCGGAATGACCTTTTTTTTTTTTTTTTTTTTTTAAACTAAATTGTTTCCCATTGAATTGAAGTTGGGAAAAAAGTTTGGTTACAACTGTATCTGTAGAATTTTCACCTGGAGGTATATCTGTGGGTATTTTACTACCTCTGAAGTATGTGTTGGTCTGGGTTTCGTTTGATACTGTCTCACCCATCTCTTTCTTAGTGCTCCTTCAAGGATGCAATGTAATTCTTTACTCCCAGTTGCTTGTGGGTCAACATACTGTAGGATCCATACTGACACAAATTTGAAGCTTTAAGCTGAGTAATTGCTTTGACTGGGAGTCAGAGATGTATTGTAGTTAGTTTGGATCCCCCATCACTGCTTCGTGGAATTTTGAGTTCCCACGTGCTTCGAATTTTAAGGCAACTAATGGGAAGGTCCAGTTGTTTTGTTTGGGATCACCAAGGAACCACAGAACACATACATAGCCTTGGAGCAAACTAGTATTCAAATATTTACCTCATTCTTCATGTGAGGACAATCAACTTGCAAATTTAACCATTTTACTTATTAAGTAATTGCTTTGAAAGATAGATTCACTTAGCACTATGGAGACATTGACTTCTGGGCAGAGGAAGGGGGAACAGTTTTTCTACCTGACCTTCAACTCATTAGGATGTATATCTTTTTGCTGTTTGGTGTGATTGGCAGAATTTGTTACCTTCAGCATTACAGACAGTGAAAGATTTAAAATGAGGAATTAGAATTTCAATATTTAATGTGTTCGGTTAATTATTCCTCAAGAAATTTGATAAAAGATTACATTACCTTTTCCTTTCTGCTTGTATGTGTAAATACAAGAAGTTCCTGTTGTGCTTCATTAGCTTCTTTCATTGTATTCCTCCTTCCCCTATTATGGGAGGGAACACATGAAACTCATTTCTTTTGATTGGGGAATTCAGATCACCTTTGCATTTTCTATTTACTTTTTAAGATTTCTGCACTCTAGACATGGAAATAGAATCTCTGTATTTGCTCATTTCTTTTTATGCAAGTTACTTTGTTTTATTGCCTTTTTCTGACCTCCCAAGACTTATTTTTGGAAGATGCGTATCCGCAATCTATTCCTTTGGAAAACCAGAGCTGCAGATTTTTGGTCTCTTGCTTCTCCATAGAGACAATTGTTTTCCAACCCTGTGGTAAGTTGACATTTCAGAAATGTGGTAGGAGGAAAGGAAGGTTCTTAGTTTTTGTTTTGATTTTTTTAATAATAACTTCCCATAGAGAGACAATCTCTTTTTTTTCTGCAAGGTTGTCTTTGATGCTCTGTCTTGAGGCAAATGTTCAGTTTTCAGGCACATACTAGTTGTAAATTTTCAAACAAAAAATTACACTCCAAAATGTGTCTGCCACTGTGTGAAATGGCATCATAGCCTCTGACTCAGGGCTGCAAGTTCTCAGTCCCTACTCTGGCAAAACTTGCAATTTTGGGGGGAATTCAGTGTGAGACTAAGACCATTTCTTCTGGCCTGTATTTCATTATCTTTGCAATCACAGAAGCTCAATTGTAGCTGTAGACACAGGCTGAGGAAACAATACTCCAGCCACGTAAGAAATTACCACTAGAAAATGTCAAGATCTGAAAGCTTTTACGGGTTTAATAGAAAATTAGATTCTATGGGAGTTATTCTGTCTCCTAGTCTAAGGACTTGTAATAGTTACATGAGGATTTGTAAGCTGTATCTGTAATAGTTAACCTTCACTATTTAGAAAAATATGGTCCAAAGTTTATGTTGTTGAATGTGAAAGTGAGTTAACTGCGTAATGATTCACAGTGGGCTGATCTGACATTGAGCAAAAAGATACTTCATCCTCAGATGGCAGAGAGGCTTGGGTTTAGGATGCCTTTCATAAGTATTGTGTAAATTTGGCAGAGTTTTAGAAGCAGTATACGCTGTGTGTATCAGGTCTATTTTGTCTTCAAGCCTTTGCTTAGGTATTGAACAGATTCACATTTTTTTTTTATATAACTGCTTTATTTAATTAGGGAACTATGGTAAGTTGTTGGGTTTGTTTTGTTTTGTTTTTTTTTTAATTATATACTTTCTCCAACAAAGCCTAGTTTTTACTTATATTTTTGTGGCATTTCATAACATTTAGATCATGTGCAGTATTTAAACAACAGCATATACGTGCTATATGCAAACTACAAAGAAAGTAAACCTTTTTAACCTGTTGTTATTGCTGCTCTGCCCAGTGCTGATATGCAATGTATGCATTGCCATTACCTACGTCACTCCTCTTTTTGAGAACTTTTAAGTGAATCAAATGCAATTTGAGATGTTACAGAAACATGAACCAGCTGATCTTGAAGTGAAAAAGAAAAACAAAAATCAGTATTATAGATCAGTGTGCATCAGGGATTCCTGTAGCAGTCAGTGTGCTTAATCTTACCCACAAAAATATGAAGTAATGTGAACCTTTCTTTTCTCAGGCAAAAATTAATTTGATTTAGACTGCATTTATTGTGGAATAAAGAAATGTACTTGTTCGTGCTGACATATTGCAGAGCCTGTGATGCACGTTGACTTGATTTTTTTTTTTTTTTTAAACTCTGGTTGTTTCAGAAGTCTATACAGTCAGTGTCTTTAAAGCAGAACAAATTGGACCTTCGTTTCTGTGTTAAAGCGTTCTGTGAAAAACAAGGGGATGACTACAGTTTTTATTACTAGATTCTTTGCATTCTTTGTTAACACCCAGATGTAGAAATGTGTCTATTTGAAGTCCGAAATATGTAACTGAGAGCTTATTCACTGTGCAAAGCAATTATTCCTAGTTATTAAAACAAGTATTTGATTTCTTAGATTAAGGTCCACTGTATGTACCATGTTTCAGACTTTAAAAACAGGTCTCACTGCTTCAGGCCTGACTCTCACGCTGGAGGAGGTGTTATAGTGATATAAGGAATTTTTTTTAACCAAAACAATAGAGGTGGCATGCTATTTTGATGAAGTCAGGTGCTGGTTGCCCAAACTATAGGAAGATCCTTCAGCATATAACTGACTTTAAAATTATCTTTTATTTTCTGTTTGAGGTTCCCCAAATTTATGAATCTCCAGTTCCCTCTTTAAGTGGTGTTCCAGTTTAGAATGTACTGGTGACATTACAACCAGTGGTGAACTGCATTGGGATGTAGACCCAGCCTGTGAAAGCTCAGGTAAGAGTTTGGATTTTTGTTTGTTTTTTTAACTATATGGCACAGTTTTGGTAATACTTTTTTCAAAAGCTTTATCAGAAATGATGAAAGTGCTTTTTCAGAATTTTTACAAAACAAAGCCATATATTAAAAAAAGAGGCATTTACCTGAACTTCTCTAGGCTGGTTTCATGGTCATGTTTATTTCCCTGCCTGAGGTGTGGGGTTCCAGACTGCAGTGCCACTTCAAGGGGTGCTGGTGATCTGTGGCTTCAGGGGACTTGAAAAAGGAAAAAAAAGTGAGTTTAAAATTGCTACAAACTGAGCTCTTTTCTTAACCATGTTAATTGGAATATTTAGGATGCTTCCTATATGTTGTTTAAAAATTCTCGTATTACAAGTGAAACACATTCACAAAGTTGTAAGAAAGCATCAAAATAATAGTGAAATGTGGGAGGTTTAAGCCTGCATTGGCATGGACTGCTACCTAGGAAATTTTTCATTTTCGCTTGCTGTGATTGAATGATGCGCATGGTAAAACATACCTACTTTTTACTTACTGTTGTATGACGTGAGGTCTTAATAAAATTTAGAAATGCTGATAAAGGTAGTAAATGTAATTCCTTATGTTCATAATTAAAATGTTAGTTCAGTCATATTTCTTCTGTTCCTCTTGGTCTGAATTAAAGAGCTGATGAGATTAGCTTTTCCAGCCAAGTTAAACGATGAGGCATGATACGCCTTTTGTAAAAGGGCATATAAGCTTATAGAAAGAATTGGAGTGCAAGAACAGAGTGCGACTGAGAATCACTGTCCTCTGTCATTAGGCTTCTCAGCTTGCTGTCCAAGACCTCCCCTCCCTTCAGCACTTTTGATACAAGTTAATCCCAGTCATGGGCTTCAGAACTGTGAGTCAGTGATCAAAGCCAGCCTGCCCCTGGGAGACGCGTACCGATTCCTGTGCTGAGTTAGCTGGAATACAAGTAGATCATCTTATGACACGGTGCATCTTTACACAAGCTTTTTGCTCTGATTCACATTCTAAAAAATGGATTACTACTCCATTGAAAAAACTCCGCTGTAAATACTTCTCTTTTAAATTAGAAATTATATGTAAAGCACACTTCAGTTTTGGAAAGTGAAATATGTTAATGTTACAAGTCTCATACTTAATAGCTGTGTCCCATCTAAATCTAGATGACGAATTCTGTGGTCTGGCTTAGGTGTGTTTGGTGCAAGGCATGGCTGAACAAAGGTGAAGACAAAACAGGACCAATTTTATGTTCCTCAGTTATAGAAATAAAATCTATCAGCCCAGTTACCAAAACAAGCTAGCCTCCAAAACACAGTGAGCTTGCCTCAGACTCTCCTGGTCTCTGTTCTTCACTCCTCCTCCCCTCCCCTACGCTAGGCATCAGTGTAACGAAGGAACAGACTGTGATTCTTGCACCCACGGCTAGGAATGAAGTATCATTTGAGGATATATATTTAAATCAGCTTTGTCAATTAAGCAGGCTTTATGGCTGTACTACACAATAGGTCAAGCTGGTGATTCTGGCCTAAACCTGGAAGTGAGCTTCCTGTAGGAGAGAGTGTATCATTTCATTGCTTTCCTTGTATAGGATTTAAATGTATGTTAAAATTCCTTTAGCGTGCTGTGATGTTGGCAGACTGTGGCTCAGTTTATAATACAGGATATTAAACCCTTTTAGCTTAGCGTGAATTTGTTTATAACAGAAGATTAACAAATGGAGCCAAGATATGGTAGCCTAGCCAATGTCTTTGAAATACTGCATTAATTTACGTACATCAGCTCATCTGAAGATAGTACGGAAGTAAGATCTGGTCTTCAGAGGTGACAAGGAAAATAGGCTCACAGAAGATACTGAACGTTGCATCTGTCATTTGTCTGCACAATGAATGCAGTGCTGGAGATAGTTATTAACTGGTAGTGTCCAGTGGAAAAAAAATGCACTTAACTGCTGGGGGTTTTGATTTTTTTCTTTTTCTATGGTTAGATGAGGATTTTTATAAGACTGACTGGTGTGGTACTGTGATAAACTCATGAAGACATGTTCTCAATTACCAGATGCCACAGAGGTATAGCATCTAGGAATGCAGAACTATCGAACTGTCATATGAGTGGGATGTATTTTGGTGCTTTCATGTTTTATAAACAGTCTATATGCTGTTATATCTGTAAACAGTCTCATCTTTTACATTTTATGCTCTTAGGTATAAATATTGAAGATACTGGTATGCTATTGAGTATTTTATGTTGAAGTATAAATATTCTGAAATTTACATTCAGCAGATGGTTTGAAATACTAGTGTCATTTGGTAGTTGGAGCAAAGGCTTTAGGAGTCATGACTCTTCAGTGTTTTTCCTGACATGTTGGAAATTTGAAGAACATAGTAAAATCTTTGGTAATGGACAAGCATTTTTAATATCGACGTGCCAGCAAGCTTCAGGCTGTTCAATGACTACCTAAAGAAATACATAATGATTTGAAACAAGTGGCTTTGCTTCTGTCATGCCTAGAAAATGCAATATGGCTGGCTGCTCATAAAACATATCCAAAGCTTCCTTATGTTGCTGCTTTTTATTTTTTTATTTTAAACTAACATATGATCGTGACATTGCTGTGCAGTTCTCTGCTGCTTATGTTTTAAGTTGAAATCTCGTTTTTGTTTCAGATTCTCCTTCTTCTGTGGTTAACAAACAGCTTGGATCCATGTCACTTGATGAGCAACAGGGTGCGTGTGACAGGAAATGCGCTATACCCAGCCATAGTTGATTGCAATGCTTCCTTTTAAAATTGCCTTTCATGATGATAAACAGTCTAAAAATGCTGTTCATCTACATAAAGTAGAATTCAGTAAGCAGATCTGCTGGAAACTCATTAATTATTTAATTCTCCATATGAGTAACGGAGTAAGGTTAATTGTTGTTTTCAAAAGCCATCCTGTGCTCAATTCTTAATGCGTCCAGTTTAGGTACAGTAAATGTCTTATGTACTCTACAGACATTTAGAATATTTTTTTTAAAATGCAAAGTAAAATTAATTCTTTAAACAGTCTTTTTTATGAATGTTTTTTCTTGGATCAAAGTGCAAATATCCAGATTGAAGTAACTTTTAATCATACAATGCCAAATTAATTTATCTTCTGCAAGAGAGATGTGCAGCTTTGTTACACTTGCACAGTTTGAGGAACTCAAGAGCCCTTATTGCACTTAGATGCGTCTTACCTCTGTAAGCCCTTGTCCTACACCCCTTCTGCTAAACAAGTACTAGTATTTCTCTGTAGATGCCCTATAGGCTGGTGGTAGAAAGCACGCTTGTGGGCTTTCTCTATGCCCATTATTCATCATTCTTCAAATTGTGAGCAGTGAAGTGGGCCATGAGTGACCCTATTCCAGCTGAACCAATGTCATCTGTAGTGAATATTTATGCCTGAATAATTAATGAGTGATAGATGGTAATTTAAAAATAGATTTCCATACACTCTGCATTATGCTTACTTCCATATCAAAGCCTCTGTAGAGATTTAATAGCTCAAATCCCACAAAAGAGCTGGCTGCTTCATCTTGTTTCACATTCTAAACTAGAATGCCATTTTGAAATCCCATTTCTGAAAAATAGTCTGTTTGGCAACTGTTGGGATTATGGTTTATTTAGCATGCCAGAACATTGAAAAAAAATCAAGCCATGTCTTACGTTGACAAAATAAATTCATTTTGTGGAATTACATTTTGTGATGAAATAGCCTTAAACCTCAATGTGTAAATTTGCTAATTATTCATGGTTCAGTAGTCTATATCACTCCAATAGTCAGGTTTAGCTGAAAACCTTTCTTATAATTAGTGGCCAAGTTATGCTCTCTGTTATGAACTCAGAATAAAGCATTATTTGATGAGAGTAGAATAAACTAGAATTAACATAGAAAGTCTATGTGTTTACTGAAGTTCTTACAACTGCAAAAATCTTGGAAAACTGATAAATTGTTCCATGAAGTTGCGAATTAAGCCCATCTGACAACAAAGATAAAACGAGAAGTTTTGATCCCAGAAATCAGTTCCCAAATCTGCATCAGATTCCTCTTGAAGGATCAGTTGCCTTAAAAACTAGTTTGTGTATTACTATTGTTAATAGCATAGTTGTAATAGACCTATAGTTGTAATAGACTCTTGGGAGTTTTTTCTGATAATTTTTCCTGCTGTAAGAAATTACTTGAACTAATGCGAAGATGTTACCTCTCATAAAAGCACTTCAGGTTTTTTTTAATATGCAAAAAACACAAAAATGTATTTGTTTGTCCGGGCTTTGTTGGTAGACTAGGTCTTTGATTGTTTTAAGGCAATGTTTTTCTGTTGTGATGGTAAGGATCACCTAAAGAGACACAGAATGTTACTTCTAGTTTAGAAAACTAGGGATTTGGAAAAGGAGGTAATTTATTAGGAAATCTGTTGTCCAAATGATAACTAGAATGAATAATTTGCTGAGAACAAGTTGGATTTTTGAAGTTAAACTACATTAGTTTCATTTCATATTTGAACAGAAATCTCAAAAAAGTGTAAGTAGCTAATGAAGGAAGTCATATCAGTTCTTTTTATATAGAAATGCTTTTTCTTTCTTATTGCTATCTTAATTTGATACTGAATCAGTTGTCTTCTGTTGGACCAATCTCTTTCATTGAGTTTCTTTCACCCCGTTTCTGGGTTTAAAGATCTTTTAATACTTATTACAAACATATACATTTATAATGCTGTTATTCTGACAGTCCAGCAGAAGCTGTAAGTCATTCCCATCTGTACAAAATGGTTTCAAATGGATTATAGTGATCTACACTGGAATTTTTTTTTTCTTTTGTTTACTGTGATTGTAATAATGGAGGGTGGCTGTTAGATTTGTTGCAGTGTGAAGGCAATATTATGACCGTAAGGTGCTGCCCAAATTGGTATGATTAAAGAGGGAACCTGAAGCCAGAGAACTAGCTCAGTAACTTTGAAGTGTAAATGTGCGTATGCATCCCATGCCATCTTGATGCTGCTTCCAACATACACAGGAGCCATACTGATTACTGATATTTCTAGATATTTGCAGGTTAGTGTGAGGGTTTAGTAATCTCTTATGGTGATGTCCATACCAGATGGTTCAATGCCACATTATAGATAACCTGAGCTGGCTCAGAACAAGTTGGTATGTCAGCTACGGCAGAGTTAGTTCCTCAGAAACAGTACTGTAAGTCCTTGAAACTGTATCGGCATGTGTTGTGTCTCGGCTAATTAGCTTTGCCTCCCAGTCAGATGAACTGGTTGAGTGTTGGTATGCGTATAGAGCTTTCCAGATCTATAGTGAGCTCTGCAGGTACAAGCTCAAGAACGTCAGACCTGTGCTTGGTTGTAAGGCACAGTGTGGTCTGGAATGCCTCCTTTGGTAAAGTGCTGTACTACATCTAATTAGTATAGGAATCATCTAGACAAAGAAATTGTGTGCCTTGGGCTATGGGTCAGGCTGGTCCAGAGAATTATTTGATTTTCAGTCTTCCCTTAGGTGTCATTGTGCCTTATACTGACTGGTATCGGCGTAACATTGTTCAGTCAGTATTCCTCACTAGATGAAGGAGTCTCCACCCTTCCCTCTGAGTTCAGCTGCTTCTGATGAACTTCCATGTGTTAAACCTTCCCATGGAATTCCTGTTTTCTGAAATACACCACTTATTTTTCTCCTCTTTGGATCAATTTTTCTCCCTTCAGAAGTAACTCTCTTTGGTTTTCGCCCAGAATATAACCCTATCTTCAGAATGTACAAAGCTGGTTTTCTTATGAGGAGATCATGATTAGTGCTGGATAGGAATTATTTTGGAAGCTTTTCATGAAAAGTCATCTCTCCTCTTCTCGTGGGGTTGCCAATAGACTAGTGAATAGGGCAGCATTTGAGATGTGGGACACTAGCTTGAAGTTCCTTACAATGTTAGTTGAACTAGGTAATGCAATCTGTAAACCTGTCTTTATGCGCTTACCACTTCGTAGTTAAGAGCCCCAATCTTTGTGAAGTTATACTTGGACGGGTTCGTTTCCTAAGGGAAAAAGTGTGTATGATGGGTATTGCTTTCAGTTGTGGGGTTTGTTTGTTTGTTTTTTAAATAAGTTTATGAATGAAATTTTGCCTTCAGTTTTAAGGGTGGTAGTTTAAAAGTACCTTCCTCCTGTAGGCACCTGGAGAATGGACCATTTCATGGGAGTGTCTGTTCTAGGACAGGGTTGCTTATGAAATAAGACTGTAAGTTGTTGATGATATCTTTAAAGTATAATGTGTTTGGCTGTAAAATCTAAGTAACGTTTCAAGATATTTTTGAGGAATTTGGAATAGAGTTTAGTAAGGTGTTGACAAGCTACAACTTTCTCTTGGGGCAATTATTACCCTACAAGAGCTTGCAATCAGATTAATAGTTTTGGCAATAGCTCCCCCCTAAGTCCCAGAAGCTATACAACTTTTCCTCCTCTTTGTTTTTTATCAGTGTGAAGTAGATCTGGCCTGATGGGATGAACCTAGCAGTGAGAGAGAACAGTGCTTCGTTCTGATCTAGTCAGTCTTTGGCAATCACATTGTTCTTGAAAACAAGGAGTTCACGATTTCTGGATTTTATGTGGCGTCTCTGAAAGAATGTTCAATTATGTACTAGGCAAAGCTTATTAGCTTTCTTCACAGAGGCTCCCATTCAGCTTTCATTAGCAGTGTAAGTTTAATATAAAATAGTGTGAACTACACAACTAATTCTGTACAGTTTATCAGATTCTTGTCTTATCTGTCTTTTTAAAAGTTTCTTGTTCCTATTAGTGTCAATTTCTTGCCTTAAAGCTTAAAGTTTGCCTTCAAGTTTAAAGAAGAAATCGACACAATCCAAATAGTAGCTCGTGTTACTGTAGATTTAAGAAAAAGCTATTACGTAAGATGGTTTAACAGCTATCTGTCTGCAGAAATTTGTAAAAATAATTTCTCAGTTAGTCAGTGCCCTCTTTGGATAAGTCTACAGCAATTCTTCCAATTTTTTGAGTGTGAATAAATAAGAGCATTGCTTCCACAGTAAGCATATTCAGAGGGCAGTCTTTATGCATCTTGGTTAAATTTTTTGATGTTGAGATTTTAAGGCAGGAGAACACTGTTATGATAATATGATTGGAGCTTTATATCACAAGCCTAATATTCAATTAGGTTCATTATAGGATAGTGATGTTTGGTTACTTTGGTCAGTAATAGTAACTAGTTTTGTGCTGAAGCAAATGTTGCGTAGCAGTATCAAGTTACAGTATAGTCGTTGTTTGGTGGCTGTCTTGGACTATCTAAGGCAGTAAGTTGTCTTTCTTTACCTATCTGGGTTCCCGATTTGAAGATATGTCTTGTCTGTACCTATTACAAGGAAGGTGAAGAATTCTCCAACTATGTCATTTTTTTTTACTCTTTCAATGTCCAGCTCCTGACGACTTGTGCAGTATGTTGGAACAATCAGTATTGGTACTTGCTTAGGAAGGGATGCTCAAAGTTTGACCGGACTTCTCTACAAAGAGATGCTTGCGGATATGTTGCCAAAAAATAGAGAAAGTACCTGTTTAGTTAAGAAAGAACACGTCACTTTGTTCAAAATATCTATGTACGCCAGTATAAAATACTTTCTTACGCTTGTTTCTTTTCTTACTCAGTTTACTTCAGGAACTGGAAACCTTGCTTTTGATCAGTTTTATCCTTGCTCCACTCTAACAAGAGTGTAACTGGAACGTTTATTTGAGAGAGGCAACGAGCTTTTCTTTGCATAGAATGAGGCCCATGCCTTATGTATGATTAGGATCATGGTTGTAATTGGTTAATTCTCTTTCACATAAAAATATTTTAATTTTTCTTACAGGGTTTTTCTGGGTTTTTTGTTTGCTTGTTTTAATTTCTTTTCAGAACATGTAGAAATACGTATTTGAAGTTCTTTGGAGCAGGTGATCACTGCTCTGATCCCGTGAGTGGGCTTCTGCCTGGCAGCAGTTTAAAAATATGAGCATTGATCATTAGGTTAAATTCTTATGTGCTATTTAATAGTTCCCATAACTTAATTGTATTTTTAAAAATAAATATCTTGTGGCAGTATTGTAGCCATTACGGTTTTAATAATAGCCTTTTCAGTGGAGGAATTTGTAGGTTTGTGCTTGAATCAAACACTAGATTTTAATTGATGTTTACCCAAAGATGATCAGAAGCTGTTACTTTATTATAAATGTCAGTCTGCTGCCAATACTGCATGTATACTTACAGTGAAATTTCTGTACTCTATAAACCAAAGAAAATATGGCGTGGTTTTGTCCGAACAGTCCTGAGAGAAAAAGCTCAGCGTTCATGAAAAGTAAGAGTACACAGGCGACTTAGCGGTCATTTGAGTGGTGCCCATTAGTAAGTAA
The DNA here is from genome assembly GCF_047370975.1 of Nipponia nippon. Taxonomy (NCBI): domain Eukaryota; kingdom Metazoa; phylum Chordata; class Aves; order Pelecaniformes; family Threskiornithidae; genus Nipponia; species Nipponia nippon. The sequence goes on along the minus strand of NW_028262336.1, from coordinate 15,666,929 downwards.
ACCCCATCTGAGTTCTGAGAGAATGGCACCTCTGTAGTGAGGCTTAATCTGCTGGTACTTTCCATTAACATTTTAGTATTGCCCAAGGCCAGCTTCAGTATTAATGGCAATTGTGCCGTGCGTATACATAGATCGTGACCGTGAATTTTACGCAAGGGTGGTGGGTGGATGGATGTAATTGAGTGGTTCTGTTTTGAAGGAGCCCACTGAACATCCTTAAAACTACATATGCAGCAGATTTTTGGCAGGCTTGCAGTGGCTTTCAATTTGATTCACTTCTGTTGCTTTTGGACATCGTGAATGGTTCGTTTTGCAAGTACTCCCCTTCTGCTTACAGCTATTATAATAGGAAAGGTTTTTTAAACCCGAAGCTCTCAGAACATGAATTTACAGTGTTTTTATGACAACTAGCTGACAATTCACAGCAGGTCTAAGGATATTGGTAGTTGACTGGGTTCTAAGTAGAAAAAAAAGTAAAGGGGATGGTGATTTTTCTAGACCACTCATTGTGTCTAGATCTCATCATCTTTTTTTTTATGTGTATTTACTGAGGCAAAAAAGACTGAACACCACTTCCAAAACCATTTTATATTCTTATTATTAATATACTTGATAGAAAAGGGATCTGCTTATAAAGGATAATATTGTGTGTACACATACCTATCTGCGATTTTATTTACCTGCATGTTGAAGGACAGCATCTTCTTTGTTTGCTCTTATAAATACAAATAATTTTAGGCCATTTTTAAAGCATTGCAAACTTTGTGTTTACTCTGAAACTTTTTAACTTTTTGCTTGGGCTGTAAGAGATCTTAGACATTGTACATGTTACTACCACATTTGGCCTTTGTTAGGATAATTAAATGAATCTTCAGAATTATAACAGCTTTATGTATATTACTGATGCCCATCCAAACTTTATCAACCCCATATTTACAGAGAATGATAAGCCACGAACAGGAACAGGTGAACCAGTTTTAAGTTTGCACTACAGTACAGAAGGAACGACTACAAGCACGATAAAACTGGACTTCACTGATGAGTGGTAAGAAGTTAATTTTGGTTTTGACTGGTTATTGATCAGCACATATCAGTAACGCTCGTCTAGCATAGATACAGATAAATTATTTTTCCATATGGTGTATATATATACTTTTAGGGGTGTATAGACAATTTGAAATGGCTGTAGTCCTTAATGCATTCAGAACATAAGACAGTCATACTTTAACATGAAATTTATGCAAGAGGGTTTTTTGGGATATTTACTGTGAATCTTTTTATTGCTAACATAATTTGAAACATGCTATCTTCATCAAACCCTACCATAATATTAGTGTTCACTGTCTTACTAAAGCAGGGTAGTACAGTGATGGAAAGGAGGTCCAGGGGCTAGCGCTTAAGTTTTTTAATTCTCTGCTCTACCAGACTTCTCATATGGTATTCTGCAAATTAGTCTTTCTGTGGCACAGTTCCCAAGTTGTAAAACAGTGAAATTAGTATTTCTGTGTCTGAGGCGTGTTGATGAATACATATGGTTAAGATACCAACTTTGTGGACTGCTTAGATATTACAGTGATTGCATCCTTTTCAGATGATAAATGCATACTGTCTAACTGGCCTGAATTACTTGGTTTTGTGTCAAAGTCTATCACTAGAGCATCTCAGGGTCTCCCAAAACAACCACAATCCTGATTTTATCTCCTCTTACTTCTATTCCTTTGCTTGTGTTTTCAAAATTATTGTAGAAGACAGTAAGTAGAAATGCTTGCTGGCATTTGTTACTGGGGGAAAAAAACCAAAAACCAACCCACCACATTTAGCTACTCTTAAGTGCTGTGGCTTTAGACATAAAACATATGCCTTGCCCATAGCAGTTTGGAAACTTTAAACAGTGATCTGTGTGTCTTCACAAGAATGAAGGCTTTGCCCATGTGAATCTGAAATACTGTGACAGTTATGTTCAGCCAATCTCTGACTCTGTTTCTATTTAGAGTCCCAATCCAGCAAGCTTTGAAAGAATTTGTTTTTCTGTAATACTTTTGACTAATACCGTATTTAGTTTTGTAGTCATCTTTGTTTAATGTTTTAGGATAGGCAAATCTTACAAGAGGAAAAGAGCATTAGCAAATGTTTTGTCCGTTTATTGTAGTGGGGGTTTTTTAATGTAATAATAAAACATTACTACCAGTGTATGACAGAAAACAAATTTTATTAAACAACATAAACACTTTATTTTAAAACAAAATTTGAAAAATGCGTTTTACACTTCAAACAGTTAATAAGTGATTCTGAAGATGGAAAATTTGAATGAACAACTACCTCAAAAACAATATTAAGAAAAAGTAGAGTGTCCAGGGAATGGAGATGAGGGACAAGAAAATTACTTGTTACAAAAATCTGTAATTAAGGAAGTAAAGACAAAGTGAAAACTACTAAAACTTAATTTCACATATATATTCTGTCTAATAGCAAGTATTTTAACAAATCTTTTGGGCCAAGTGTTAGCACCATGTGAATGACAAACATCAAATATAATACCAAAGGAGAATGAAGGACTAAACATCATGAACTTTTAAGACTAATGGTAGCAATATTGAAGGCTTTAGAACAGTTCTGATAGAAAGGCATATTAAAACAAGCAGTACATGGGAAATAAACCAAAATTATGGGAACTAGAATGTGCGTGATTCAGCACCTTTTATTTGACAGAATAACGGGTTCTGGAAACATACATGGTGTAATAGAGAGAAACTGTCTGGATTTCCAGAAAGTATTTGATACTTTGCTGCATGTTGAACTTCTGTTCAAGGTGGGACAGATAGATCAATTAAAGAAACTGAACATGGTAGTAAGGTAACTTAATGGAGCTTTTGTACTGGGCAGTGTAGTGTGGGTAGTGAGAGGAAGAAGCATTTCCTAGCGAGGCAGAGTTGCAAAGCATTGTCAGTTCAGACGCTAACTAAAAACATTGTGCTGAAGAATGGAATAATAGAAGTAGGCTGCAATTCCATATAACAAAATGATGCAGTTGAGGACAAATAACAAAAACCTAATCTGAAAGTTGGGAGTGTTGTGAAAATGAAATAGAGGAAAACGTGGACCTCCCAGTCACTTCATTCTCAATATAACACAGCTGTTAGAAAGGCAAGCATGATCCTAGATGCCACCAGTTGGGAGACTTTAGCCAAGGATGAGAATTACTGCTGCTGCTGCTCAACTCTGCTTTGCTTTGTGACTTAGAGTCCTCTGTGCAATCCTCATCAGGCTTTCGAGAAAACTGATTCAAATTGGCAGAGGTTCAAAGAAGGGTTATGCAGAGAACTGGGGAAACAGAAAATCCGCTATGGAAGCGGATAGTGGGGCTTAATGTAACAAAAGCGCAGGGTGTTATTTTGCTCTCGGACATCCTCCTTATGTAGCTGCTGGTGTGAAAAATAACATTGAAGTAAAAATTAAAGCAGAGTAATACCTGCATGTAAATTAGCATTAAGCGTTGAGCTAGAAAGTAGATTCCTAAGAGTAAAAAAAAAAAAAATCTTAGTGGTTAGACTGTGATTAAGTTCATAAAAGTGATTATATCATATGAGACATGAAACAGCAAAAATCCTCGTCTTGGTGTCTAGTAGTACCCTTCTTGTCTGTCCATGCAGAAACAATGCTGAAAATGCTTGATTTAGAAGAAATACTGTAAGGGCTAACAAAACTTTTCTACATACTCCAAGTCCAGTACAGCAATGAAACAGACTATTGCTCATCAAGATGAGTAAAAGCTCTCTCATTTGCTGTAAAAAATAAAAGTACTGAAGTCTAGACTAGATTCCCAAGAATCTAGACTAAGCATGATTTGTGCTGCATCTGGCAATGTAGCATATAAAATAGTTTAGTAATAATATACACAGGTAAGAAGGTACTTGGAACAATATGGTCTAAATTCTTGAGAATCATGCTTGTAATTTTCATAACTCGTCTTTGTTTCTGCTTTTGTCCAGCAATTTGCCTAAGTTTGAGGCCACAACACAGATGTGGGACAGGAGAGAATGCGATAGCTCAGGAACAAGGCTTTGCATTTCCTAAAATAAGGCCTTTTCTAGAGAGTCTAAAAACATTAGTTTTGATGACATTCAGAACAACAGTGTTACATAGTTCCTGAGGAATAATTTTCCTTATTGTAAACAGAAATTGGTGTTCCACAGTAATTATCTAAATGTGAAGGGGGAGTAAATCTCAAGTACCAGCTTACAGTAAATCCTAACAAATAACAAAACTTTGAGAACTGAAGGCTGACTTCAGAAGTCCATGCCTAAAAAGGTACAGGAATGATAGGCGATGGTGAAGAACCTGGAGAATTTTATCTGAATCAGTTTTTTAATTGGACAGGATAAGATTATGTATTAGTGCTCAGCTGAGAGCTTGTAATACCCTTAAGAAGATCTCTGATCATTTATACATGTAAAAAATGTGTAAATAGTGGAACAGAGCAAATCCTTTTGAGTTCTCACAATATTTTGAAAAGCAATGAAGAAATTCTTTAAAGGTTCAAAAAAAATTATAGGAAGGAGAGAACGGGGTTCTGTATGCAGAGGAATAGTATGGGATAAATGGCGATGGACATAAAAGAATTTTGAAGTTGCCGTGAAGGTTGTTTTGAATCACAAGATTGCAGTGAGAAAGATGATGATGGTCAGGCTGTGCTATTGCAATGATCTTATCTATTTACATTATTTCTATTTTATTTTTTCCATGTTATGTTGCCAGGAGCAGCACAAATTCAAGCTCCAGAGGGAGTGGAAGTCATTGCAAAACTGAAGGCCAAGAAGACTCTGTACAAACAAAAGCCTCAGAGGAGTCAGGGCCTAAAGATGAAAAAACAAGTAAGATATACGGCATTATTTCTGTAATGTTAAGGTAAAAATTCTGCTCTCGTATGTTCATGACTACCATTGAACACAATGGGAGTCTCATACACATGCATATAAAGGCAGAATACAGCCATAATAGAACATCATTTTTTTTAGGAAAGAAAAAGATACCAACCTGAGATAGTTGCAGATAAATATAAACAAAATTAACTTATCCTGTCTTTAGTTTGAAAACCTTTACTCTTCTTTCTTAAGGCCATATTCTGCCCCAATTTGTATCGAAAAATAGAACAACTGCACTTTGCAGTCACAAATGAATGCTACGTGTTTTGTTACGTTTCTTTCAAGCTTTCATGTATTTTGTTACATTTCTTTCAAGCTTTCACTGTATTTTGTTACATGTGGTGGTCTTGCTCAATTCATTGCCAAAAGGGCAGTCAAGTCAAATGACTGGCTCCAGAGAAATGTTTAAAGGAGAAAAAAAAAAAATCCCTTTTAATAGAGGGATAACTTAATTTCTGTCTTCAGAAATAATAGCTTTCAGTAAGTGATCATCTGTTTCAAGAGTATTAATGCTATTCTTGCAGCTAAAGATCTCACAGCATAGGATATTAAGTATATTAAGGAACAAGAAAGAAATACTTTTTTCTTTGTTAACGTGTTGACCTGGGCAACTAGATAGGTTTATATATAGTGACTTTTCTGTGATTAGTGTCTGAGATTTCAGTAAAGTGACATGTGGACTTGGGAGGGGATTGCTTTGATTGGTTTGATCTAGGAGTGCTAGTATCATTTAGATTTGCTTACACTAGAGACGTGCATCTAAATGAAATAATGTGATTTAATATTAAGTTTTTTAATTCAGGAGTTCCTGATGAATCTCACAAGGAAGACGCAAGTGCCGAAGAACTGAAAACTACAGATGAAACTGTAGAGATGACAGAAGCAAGTATGTATCTGTACTCTTTCAGACATAGTTATATGAAGAAGTAGAGAATGAAAAATTAAATTTCCAATATAAACTCAGTATGAATAATTTAACTTCTGTGACCATTTATAATGTCTTCTAAAACAGGCTATAATCATTAATGCTGTGACTTATTTTCCCCAATGTTTTCTGTTAGCTGTATCAGATAAACCTAGTCCTGAGCATTCTGGAATCCAACCAGAAGAAAATGGCCCCGGTGTTGATGCTGTCTCTGGAAATGTAGAGGAAGAAGCCGCCTGTGAAAAAAGTACGAATCAAGAAATTTCAAGTCAAAGTACTGAATCCACTGCCAACTCGCTTGCTGCAAACGATGAACCTCAGCCACACCCAGAAACCTCAGGGCTTGCAACTGCAGACGAGTCCTCTACCAGGACCTCAGCTCTCCAAGAAACTGATGATAGTGATGATGATCCTGTTCTGATCCCAGGGGCAAGGTATCGAGGAGGACCAGGACACAGGTTAGGGGAATACTTATCTCTGCTATTGCTTGGCAAAATGCGTTTTTTTTAATGGAAGATCTAGAAACCCATGCCTCACCTTCTTAATGAAAATAAGTTGTTCTTTGACAGCTAGCCAAGAGCTTGATGGCTGAGTCTAATTTGCCTATATGTAAGATATGTATAGCTATATTCTCCCTCCAAGCCAGCCAAGCTCCTACAGATCTCATACCTGCTTGTGCTTTTTTCTTGCCTGCTGAATACCCTGGTGCTAAATATTTGCAGTTCATTTTTTTATTATTCTCCCTGTAGTCATAACTACAGAAAGTTCATACATTTGTGTACAGGGTACAGGGACCTACATTTTCTTTCAACTGTACTTTAGGTGTTCTTACTTTGGCAAAGCAAGAGCTTTTAACTGTTGCTCAGCAATGCTGTGTTTGTCTGTAGTACATCCATTGAGACTGATGTGTTCAATTTTTCATTCTTACTTTTTCTCTGAAGGAGAAACTCTATAATCCTTTTCCTTTTGTTGATTATTGAATATCAGTGTGTACGGCAGTAAAAAAAATCAGGTAGATTACTAGTTGTCATTAATAGAAGATGCACTTACAATCATAGAATCGTTTAGGTTGGAAAAGACCTTTAAGATCATCAAGTCCAACCGTTAACCCAGCACTGCCAAGTCCACCACTAAACCATGTCCCTAAGCACCACATCTACCCGTCTTTGAAATATCTCCAGGGATGGAGACTCAACCACTTCCCGGGCAGCCTGTTCCAGGGCCTGACTGCCCTTTCAGTGAAGAAGTTTTTCCTTAGTAAGCATTGTGTATTTTTTTTTCCTTGTGAAATGTAAACAGCTGTACATACTTGTTTGATCATTCAATAAACTTAGCCCCCCAATTTGGTATTGCTGGTTTAATACCTTTGTTCACTAATTTCAATTCTTGGACTTTTTAAAAGCTGTCGTAATTATTTAAGCAACAAGTCTATTGTTAGACTTAAAAAAATAACTTTTTTACTTGTTTTAGATGTTATGTAACCTAGTGTCAGATGCTAGGTTAGCTTTACTCCTATCCTGTTCAAAGGCAGCATTATCTTGCTATTAATTTCTTATGCTAGCAATGCAAATCCTTTACAGGAGCATTACAATATGTATTCATTAGGAAATCAGAAAGAATTTAATAGTTGTGTATAGAAAAGGTTTTGAATAATTTGCAGTTAAAAAAAAAGTCATAAGCCACCACATTGTCAACAGTGGCAAAAAGAGCAGTCAGTGGTTGCTTATTACATAGCACGAGTAATTCTGCTCACTAAATGACAGTTTTTATGAAAAAGCCAATATATACAGATTCCGTCTTAATCCATTAACTTTCCATGCAATACTAAGTAATTGTAGATAAATATCTAATGGCAGACATAGTTTCCACTGCAAAGCCAATGTTCATTACAATCTAGTGATTGAAGAGCAAGCTGTGAAAAGCCCTGCAATTTTAATCCCATTTCTGTTTTCGAGCAGGATTCTTACCTTCTCTTTGTGCACCTTATGTTGTCTCTACGATGTAATAGTCTTTGTAGTAATGTAATAAGAATGACATTTCCAGGTATCATATAGCTGTTACAATTTCCCACTAGTGGGGACACCTTAAATGAAGTCACACTTCTTCTGACATGCTTTTTTTCCTTTGTGTGCAGCAAGATTTCTTCCTGTAGCAGTTTAAATTTATCATATAGGAAAGATCATTCAACTAAATTAATGATTATAATTAAAACTCTTTATGCAGCCCCCTGCTCCCTTATTCTTCCCCCAAATAAAATCTGACAAAAGTTGCTGCGTAGCCAATACTGGTTTAGGATTGCCTCCAAGCTTTCATTACTCAGGTTTAATGCCTGACCAATTCATTCTGTTCTGCTTTTTTGTGTGTGCAAGCAGTGAAGTTCTCTAGTTTAATTTCTGAGCGCTCAGATATACATTTACATTACATTCCCTCTTGTTGTCTGGTTTCAGGAGTTTCTAAATGCCCTCTGAGATACTGTAGAAAAGTAAGACATCCTATGTGTGCTCAAAGGAATTTGGATTCCGGAGAGAAAGCAGGCACTGGTGGTCTTAAAGGCTAGCTACAAGCCCTCTTAGTATTTATATCTCATATGAAATAGAGTGAAAGGAACTGGAAGTCCTCTCTACTACTACTACTACGACAGTTGTTATAGCGTATCATCCCTTTCATAAACTGATCAACTGATCAGGGATAAAAATCCCCCTGGCCCCTTAACTAGTGGGAAGCTACCTCAAAACATTGCTCCTATAATGGGTATAAATTGACTAAAATTAGTCATTTTGGTTTGTGCTAATATACTGGTTTGATTGAAATAATTTTTTCATGCCCAGTGCTTATCATTTGAATGATGTTCATGCTGTCCATTTTCAGCTTTTGTCTCACTAGACTAAGAATGCCAAGTTTTTCCTCACTCTTAGCAGTAAAAATTTGTGGGTTTCCTGCTATCGTGCTGGTTCCTGTCTGTGCTCCTCCATGTTCCACTTCTTTCCTGAATATGGTAGACCAGAATTATGCACACTGCACTGTTGGGATTTTGCTAGGATTAATGGTATGAGTATTACTCTTGGTCTAGAGGAGATTCTCTGAGACACAAGTGAGCTGTAGTTATATCCTTCTCCTCTCTTGCTTATGGCTGTCTCATAGCGGTGGCTCGTGGTCAGACACAAGATCAGTTAGTATACTGAAGTCTTTCCTACTTTGTCATTTCTAATTAATGTGTTCTTATCTTTCACCAGAAGGAAGCTCAGAAGTGTATGACTGTCAGTTTTATACTACTGAATTTCTACCTACCTCTCTTTCTCAAGGTCCTACAGTCCCCTCTATATTCATAAAGTTACCCAACCTCATGTCCTCAATGCACTGCATGAGTACATTCCTACATTTTGCTGAAAGACTATTAGCAATATATTAAACAGAACTGCCTGCAAGACTGGTGCTTATCTCCACCAGTATGCTTCCTATAGGCTTATGTTTTGTATTTTCTCACTTAGTAAATTGTGTTACCTAACAATTCCCTTACTAAATCTCATTTTCTGAAGTTTATCTAATAATTTAGTTTCCAATGTGTCATCCTATAAGATAATTAATGGCATTAATATAGAAGTAATAAAGTAGATTTTTATCTCCCTAGAATATCTAGGGGGGAGTTGCTTTGGGGCTTTTTTGTTTGTTTTTTTCCTTTCTGGAGAAGGTTATAAGGCTAGCCTGTAATAATCTACCTTTTGTGAACCTATTTTACGCAGTGGCGAAAAAAAATGATTAATTCTAATTTTTCTCTAGGACAAAAAATAAAAAAGAGGCTGTAGCCTTCTGAAACAGAATGCTAAAAGCTGTTTGGCTAATAAGCCTTTTCCAGCATATAGCATTACAAGTTTTATCTGCAACAAATTTTAGGTTTCTTTAAATGATGTTTTTTATGTACCTAATAACTAGCTATTGTTTATATTGAGGAGAAACTCTGCAGTTGGGGAAATGAAGATACAGGAAACTGTCTCAGAGTCATTTTCCGACTGTAAAGTACAACTTTCTCCACTGAGAAAGGAAGGGTAGACATCTGATTCTGTACTCTGAAATCACGATCTTAAACTTCCTCTTAAGGAAAAGAAGTGACAGAAATAGCCTTTTGATAGCCCTGTTGACAGTACCTGCAGTTAAATAAATGGAGAAATTCCTGCTGCATCAACTCCACTGCTCTCACTTTAGTTTTAGTAAGGTGGATGTAGATTTCAGATTTATGAATAGAATGTTGTCCGTTTTGCAAATCTAATGTTTACAGAGCTTCCATTATTTGAATTTTGTTTGGGTACAAATCCAACTTTTAATGTTTTCAAACTGAGGATTGGATCTTTTTCTCTGTTTTACATAATCTAAGAATAGGTACAACGGACATAATCTCTTTTTGTGGATGCTTATAAATCCCAAAACACAATGAGGATAGACAGTTTCTCACCAAGTAACCTGAAATTGAACTGTCAGGAAAGACTACGCAACAGATATGGAAACACAAACTTTGCACCCGCTTTAATATTTTGGAAAGGACTTAGAATAGTAGCAGCAAAATGTGTAGAAATACCGCGATCCTTTGATTGATAAATTGGCTAAGTCAGCTGAATGTTGACTAGGAATCATCTAGGAATAGTTTTGACACAGAAGGACATTTCTTTGAAAGAAATAATTGAGAACGTGACATCTGACTTTCTTCTGTAGCATTTCTGTAGCCACTGAGCATCAGTATAGGAATGGTGAAGATCAGCGACTAAAAGAAGCTAAATAGTTATTTATTTTTATTGTCACTGGGCTAGTCAGTACATGCTCTTTTTAACAAAATGTATAAGGAACTGCACAGAATATTTCTAAATTTAAAAAAATGAAACCTGCTCTGTACAGTAAAACAGTTTAGCTAGATACTCAACAGAGAAAATAACCTTCTGGGCATTTTAGGGAATCCACGGGAAAAGATCCCTTCTCTTACAAATACGAGGAGATATGCAGGTTTTTCAGTCTCAAAGCATGCATATATAGCATATCTTCTTCAAAACTTACTAAGTCCAGCAAATTTACTTGGAACAGAGATAGATCATATGGCTTGCCTTAGCACCGTACTTTGTAATCTGTGGGGGAAAAAGAAATCTGTGCAAAATCTATGTTCTTCATGCACGGAGTGCAGTTTTTAATGGATTGATCTTAATTTTCACAAATGAGTTAAAACAAACCTCTGAGGGCTGCTTTCCTACTTAAATGACTGAATTAATTTTGTTTGGACTTTGACAGAAGCTGATCTATGAGCAGAGGCTAAGCCTGGAAGATGTTAAACTAGTAGGTTAAAATTTCAAACGAATATGAATGTAAAATGGAAATGATTATGCAGCTGCTTCCACTTATGCTATGACCTATGAAGAATTACTGCATTTTATAAGATCAACTTTGTGTATTGTTATGTAATCTGAATACTATTTTTGCTGAAATCAAAGTAGTTTCATATACTAACACATTGAGGAGAAGGAGCCTTCTCAGTTGGAATACGTAGAGCACATTTTGTAATAGATGCTAACCTTTTAAAAACATGATACCCAGCATTTTTGAATGACTTCAGTTGTTGTTCCCTTTACTAGATATAATATCAGAGGAACAGCGATAGGTGATAGAATAATGAGGTAATTATTTTCTTCCTCCCCTCCTCCTTTTTATTGCCGTATAATGGATTTATCAGGTTCTTGTTTTTCATATCTAACTGGCATTTTAAGAATTGCTATACTTTAAATGCTATGAATTACAGAGCATATTGCTTGAGTTATATTTAGCTGCATGTATTGCATGGAAATTGAAAAGAAATGGCAGTGTATACATTTAACAAGCTATTAACCTTGTTATTGTGTGCCATAGAAATGAATGGAATTTGAAAAGTGTGTAGTTTGTGAAAAGCAAATACCTTTTTTTATTCAGCTGCTGAGGAGCGTGTTATATTTGCATGTGCCACTGCTGACTTGCTTTGTCTGGTAGCAGAGAACACCCAGTTCTGGACAAAAATATAAGAATACATGCATCAAAGACCGTTTATATTTTTTGCCTGAATAAGGTTATGGAACTGAGCATAATTATTCGATAATACGTATTTAGCAAGATACATGCTAAATCCTATACAATATTTCTTTTAATGTAGTTAAATGAAAAAAATCAGTTGATCTCATATTCCTCATTGAAATACTTGAGTGAATTAATTGTAAGAACATATAAGGCAATTTGGGCAATTGTGTTTGGCCACATGCCATAAGAGGGCGAAACTCTCTCCTGTGATTTAATGCCAAAGGCTATACGTAGGGGAAATGGCACAAAAGAATTCCAATGATGAAAATTAACATCTTTGGCTTTGTGTGGCTGGAAAGGAAAAGTCTCAGGATGTGGTTTCATAAAAGACTTAGCCTGAGTCCTGTTTTTTACATGCCTACAGGAAAATAGCGCAGACATGTATTTCTTTGTCTTATATTCCAACCTTAGCTGCAGTTTGGAATACATGGATTTAACTGGGCAACTTTCTTAAAGGTTCAGGAATCTGTGTACTTTTTGTACTTTAAATTTCACAAGAGGCATTCTTTCTATATTAAACATGCTTACCATGGAGTTCTTTAGCTCTCCAGCACAGCCTATGGGAATGTTTGTTTCATATTGTTATAAATTTAATATAAAAATGAATGATGCACTCAGCATAGAATTTTTTATCAGTACATTTTCCTCTGATTTTCATTGTCATTCTGCAGCATATCAGGTGAAAATTTAAAAATGTTTTGTAGCTGAGAATAGTTGAAACATCAATTGTGTTGGAAGGCTGGGAAATGACTTAGGAGTGCATTACGGTAAACATTTATTTTTGTATGATCAACAGTGAAATAACTTGGGCTTTAGAGCAGAGTCAGTGTGCTGTTAACATGATGGTTTTGCCCTTGCTTTTGAACTATCTTAATGCTTGAAATTTGACAGCAGTAGTAAATCTCTTCCACAGGTTCAGAGGCTTCTAAAGGAACATGGTTATTTGGTAATTAAAATCTGAAATATAATCAAATCTTGATATTTAGAAAAGGGATCTGTTTTATTATGGTGGTTGTGGGTTAACCCTGGCAGGCAGCTCAGCCCCATGCAGCTGCTCGCTCACTCTCCCCCAGTCAATGGGGGAGAAAATCAGAAGGGTAAAACAGTGAGAAGTCGTGGGTTGAGGTAAAGACCAGCACAATGGCTTATTAATTAGTCACCTTCCTGAGCTGGATTTGACTTTGGTGATGATAGCCAGCTTGTTAAGAGACGTGGCTGGAATTCTTGGGCAGGAGCATGAGAGCTGGCAGGTGGATTCCTCTACATGGTCAATGAAGAAATGACAATAAGGCATCAGAGAAATAGGTTCTAAATTAATGGTTATAAGCCTTAGGTTCCCTGCAGTTGTTTTGGATGGGGAAAATAGTTCAAATGAGAAGATGGCAACAAGAGGGGGGGAAAAAAAATAATAACTTGAAAGAGCAGAAGAGAAGGAACCAGGGTTTCTGGTACTTAGCAAAAAGAGACAGTGATTGTCTGTGTGTAAGTAAATTTGGAAACTTAAGAAGTGACAAAAATCCTTAATAGTGGAGAAATCAATACTGAGCTCAGTACTCAATACAGAGCTGGGACAAGAGGGATGGGAAAAGGAAGCAAGTACGCGTGAGCTTTACAACCAGCTGCTGCAGCCTGGCTCAGCAGACGACTGGTCTGCGATAATGGTGTTGGGAAGAAGCAGGGTTACCTAGGGTACCAGATTAATTTTATGGCAGCCCCTACATCTGGACCTCTAGTGGAACAAAGTTTGGAGCAGAATTCCTGGAGATTGTTTACAGATTGAGTTGATGGATAATTGTTCAGCTTTCCCTCTTTTGAAAAACATACCATTAATTTTGACTCTCTCTCTTACAACTAGTAGATGAGGATAGTTGTTTTAAAACATGCAGGGCTAGTTAGCCAGAAATTGTTGAGTAACATTGGTTGGAAACGGAGGCCTACAGTTCTCTCAGGGAAAAAAAAAAAAAAATAAAGAGCAATATGTGACATATTGTGCTTTAAGAAACAAACTAGCTATTTAATTGTGCAAATTGCATAGATTTTCATTTTAAAAAATTCCTTACTACACTTCAGAATTTCTAAACACACAGAAAATGCCTAAGTGACTTTTTTTTTCAGGCTTAACTTACATGTTTACATCTTTTCCATTTTTCTCTATGTATAATACATAGCTGTGGATCGGTCTGTATCACAGGGTTTTTGTGGGTTTAGGTTTTGTTTTTTTTTTTCTTTTGAACCTATGTTTAAATAAAAGAATATAATGGCTTTGCTTCTAAAGCCCTATTCCACTCATCTAGGGCTTAATTTAAATGGGCTTTTGATAATTAATGTTTACAACAGTTGACTTGGAAGACTTCAAACCTGGCTGATCATAAGGGGAAAAGTTGTGCTCTGGTTCATGTCTATATTCTTACTTTTGGAAATAATACTTAAAAATCATCTTTCCACAAAGCACACTCCACTGAAGTAATGAAAATACCATACATCATCTTGGGCTTAATCTTACTGAGACTACACACACCAACTTTATTGTAAGATATTGCACTAAGGTACCACAACATTTGGCAAAAGACACTTAAAAAGACTTTATACTTGCAGACCAGACAGTAGTACAGAATCATTCTGAAGTCAGAGCACTACCTACAGTATAAGGGCATAACTAAACCAAAGTTCAGTTTCATTGGCTTTACAAGACCTAACTTTTTCTGTACCATAAAATTAATAACATTAATCTATATCCACCATTTCTCAGGCATCTTCGTTGTTTGATGCCTGAATGTGAATACGTAATACAACTGTATCAATTGATGGAGTTGCCTGAGGAGTGCCGACACAATGTGCATGAATTTCATGACCTGACATTTTGTGCTTGGAAGAGTACGCAGTTTGGAAGGGAAGCAGCAGCTCGCAGTCAGGCTTAGCTTAGGCTGAACTTCAGAACAGTACGAATTGCACAGCGCGCTGCTTTATCTGCTGATGCTCCAAGTGAGTAGGCTACTAAGTTTATGTTGGCACAGACAGAAATTGCTTATCAGAAATACAAATGAAAATTAAACAGCCACAAACCCACACATTTTGTATTTTTTAGTTGTTTTTTTTGTGTGACTTAAAAAATGTATAGAAAATCTGTAGTTACGGAAAAGTAATACCTCTCAGAGAGAATCCTTTTTCCTGTGATGTTCTTTGTTCTGCAATGTCATTCGACTGGGCTCATATTTATCTTCCCTGGAGAAGACTTGCCTCTGCCAGGTTCCTGCTTTTAGCAGTATGTTACTAGAGTGGCCGATTACAGTATCGCAGTTATAGCCGTGGGTGCTTGGCTGCATTCTCCCTGCTGAAGGTAATCGTCAACTTCACAAGATAACGAAATATCAATCCATTCACGCCTTTTAAAATAAAACGCAAAATCAGGATTTTAACTGCAGAGCTGAATTTAGTTGAAAGACAGTTTTTACCAAAAGTTGCTTTTGTGCTTCTGCTTTTATTTAAAAATGCATGATTCTGACTGCTAAATAGTCTTGAGGTTTTTTTGTAATGTCTGCATTCAAGCCTAGGGAAATTTAGAGGAGGAGATTAATTTTTCTAGAGATGCTAAGATAAAAAATTATGCAAGAAACTACTTTGAGTTACCAGTTAGTAAGTTTAATACCATCTTCTAATCCCAAGACTTGTTACTGCTATCTAGCAAGTAACCCTTCTGAAAGAGCTAGACAAGTCTACTGCTTTGTCAATCCTAATGATGTTCTCGGCTTTTTCACTGCGCATCTTTTATTAATTAATTAATGTGGATAAATACACCAAAAATACAAATAGCAGTCGTAGTAAGTGATAGGTGTAAGGCTAGCAAGCAGGCTTCTGAAACCAAAAGGGTCTTACGGTGCAGAAGAGCTGTGTGTGCTGTTTCCAAAGCTGTGTGATCACTGATGGGGTTGGTAGCAGGGCAGTTGTTATTACGGCATTCTTGCTTTTACTTTCTCATGCAAAACCCATGTTTTTTAAAAACAAGTACAAAACCAAATGCATACAGAAACTTTAAACAATTATTTGTAAGTGTTTTATGTAGCCTATCACATGCATGCCACCCTTCTTTTTCCTTCACATAGAAGTAAACTGGTGAGAAGAATAATTCCATAATCTTTAAAGCACAGTAGGTAAAGAACATGGGCTTCTTTTTTTTCCTCCATTGTATGAAGACTTTGTGAAGAACCCTCTTCTTAAATCTGTTGAAACTTAAAGTTGAGGCTCCATATATTGTAAGGACTGACTAACAAATACAGGATATTTATTTAGCGTAATGTAAGAAGGAGGAAATAGAAAATTGCCTAGATAAGAGATTTTGAGGGGATAGAAAACTCTCACAAAGGAAGTAGTAGTAGTCTATTTTTTTCTGGGATTGTTTGCTAGACAAACATCTAAGAAATGTGTTTTAATAAATAGTCCACTGTTAAGTGGATCTATTGGCTAGTGCTTACAAATCTTCTAGTTTCTGTAAAAAATAAATATTAAAATATCTTTTAAAAGCTTAGCTGTATTAGATGATCTGTCTCGGTATGACAGTTTGTGGTTTCTTGGTTTTGGTTGTTTTTTTTTTTTTTTTAAATCTATATTAATGACTTATTACTTGCATTCATTTTCCTTCTTTGCCTAGGTGTAGGATAACACTTTACCATAATTTTTTTGGTCCAACTTTCTCCTATGACAAAAATGAAACAAAAATCTAAGCAGACCACTGCACAAGAGAGTTAGTTATGAGACAGATCTGGTGGGTTTTTTTCTGGAAAAAAGGACTTGTTGTAAGAGTCTCCAGGATCAATGAGTAAAACACCATACCACATTACTTGTGGACAAATTCAGGTTACTAGCTTTCTGGTAGCAGTGTACTGAGGTTGCAAATATATTCAGTTCTGGCTCAGTTTACTTCTCAGGATCATATAAATTCCTCTAATTCTTCGACTCCTTGCGTTCTGCTAAAATCTGTACCTGCTCGTTCTTGAGAGTGACATTTCCCTTGGCCTGTGTTCAGGACTTCAAAGCTAATAGCAATCCTGACATGGAATAAAAGAAGAAAAAGAATTAGATGTAGGTGCTGGGATGTGACAGTTTGGTTATAGCTGGAATTATGGGGATCTGCAAACTTAAGAGCTAAACAGGAAAAATTTGGCACCAGGGTCTTTTCACAGATTAATCAAAAAGTAGATTCCTGGAATTAAAACATTCACAAACCAAAATACATAATTTAGCTAATTTTTCTCTGTTATTCTAAGAAATCTTCAGCTGTATCCCTCACTGCTAACATATGGGATAGTTGCTACAATAGTCAAATCATCTCTTGCCTCAGTAGGAACTTTTTTAAAGCTGTCTAAATCTTGAGTCTTGTCATACAGAAGTAGTGAAGAGAAATACATGTAATGAAATTTTGGGGAAAAACCAACTCATGCTGGAAGGTGCAGTAGAACCTTAATAACTTTTTGAATTTTAGAAACTTCTGTTTTGGTGTAGATTTTTCACTTCAGAATTTTTACTCATTGTGGGTGGAGAGTATCTGTAGCACTGAAGAATAAAATAGCATGTGAATTTTGCCAACAGCTGAAGTTTGTTCTTCAGAGAGGGAATAAAATGTTGCATCACTTGACATTCCACTGTCTTGCATGCTATTCTTGTTCTAAGCCAGGATGGAAAAAATTAAAGTCTGTAATTTTACATTTGGGATAATGTTGATGTCTGTTCCAAACTTATGGAGAGTGTGTTTGAGTGCCTAATTATTATTTTATAGTCCTTTTTAATAGCCCATTTCAGTGTTTGGAGATGGACTTTCAGTAGTGTTCTCTTTGTCTGCAATTTATAGACGATCTGCTGTTGCCCGCATTCAGGAGCTCTTCAGAAGGAGGAAAGAAAGAAAAGAAATGGAAGAACTGGAAACGTTGAATATTAGACGTCCTTTAATAAAGATGGTTTATAAAGGTCATCGGAACTCCCGAACAATGGTACAAAGTCTTTGTCTGTTTTGGGAACTGTAGAGATTTTTATGGACGGAATCAATGTAACTGCCACATTGATATGCTTGCCAAAAAGGATATTGTAATGTATTGTAAGCACTGTTTCTTGTATATTCAGTTGGAAGCCATGTAATTTGCTCTCAATGAAAATTAAAATTAGTGTGACTCATGTGTCACCATGTTAGGCATTTAAGTTTTCTTGAGTTTAAGACTCTCTCCCCTTAACTTCCTTTGAAATCTTGGGTATTTCTCTTAACTTCATTTTGTTTGTCAGCTTAAGTGGTATAAAGTGTGCCTACCTTCAAAATTATGATTTAATCCTCGCTTTCCCTTCCAAGCTCTTTCAAGGTAAAGATTAAAAAATAATTTTGAACAGCTTGGAAGGGAAAACGAGGATGAAATCATTATTTTGAAGAGCTTTGACATCTCTGAATTAAAAAAAGGAAATAGTGCTAGTTATTGAATCGTAATCTAACTACTAGATACTCTGTCTTTTTCATACAAAATCTTGTATTTTATGAAAAATGCAGTTACTGTGTTTGTAAAGCAGTGGTGCATGAGAAACAAATGCTGTTTTCCTTGCTATTTCTTTTTTTGCTTTTTACAGTATTTTGAAGATGTAAAGTTCTGAGTACTAGGTGGTATTTTGTAGGAGTAGCATGTGTATTATTTTGCAGATGATCTGAGGAGCAGTCCCTCTACCTCCAAAAGCAATTTTCTAGAGTTTGTGTGATTGGCTTTGATTACCCTTGGGGAAAATGCTTCAGTAAATGCACATTTCAGTCTACATAAGCAACAAGGTTTAGAATAAACAAGGAGTTTGCACTGTATTTCAGAAATTAATTGTAATTGCTCAAAACCCCATTAGTTTAACAGTCATAGCATCCAGCACTTTGTAGTTAGGTGATATTAAAACTGAGCTTGCCTAAGTGATCTTAATTCAGTCTCCATCTGCGTATGTCTTATTATACAGATTATTTCAAGATTTTGTTGTTTGATTTCTTTGGGATGTGGGTTGACGGTTTTGCTTTTGTTTCACATGAGCACCTATGATGAGGAATGCACACAATGGAAGATGATGTCATTTTTCCTGTTTGCTTCTATGGTGGCAAACTTCATTTTAATTATTTTTTTGATTGGTACCCTCTTTCCTGCAAGGTGAGGGCTGATGGTATTTCCCTTTTAAATTTGCGAAGGAGACAGCTTAGAGAGGTCTTGTTTCCTACACACCTGAGCAGCCCAGGGATAAAGTTGTCTTGTCAATGACATGAACATGAAATATTTTAATACGTGTGTGTGTGTGTGTATATATATATATATATATATATATAAAAGGAGAGTGAATTAAGGTTATGCAGGCAAATTGAATAATTACTTTTGAGAACTTAATTTGGCAATCTTACAATTTTTTTTATAAGCATATTTTAAGTGTGATTCTCATATTGTCAGAAAGCAAAAGATAAGTAGCATTATATTGATGTTTGCTTGCACCCTTGGCAGGGTTAGAACATTTTTAGGTCCAGCACAAAGATCCTTGCCATGTAACCGCTCGAATGTCGTTAGAGTACTGGGTGTTACCTTTTTTTTTTTTTTTTGTGAAACAGACCTGAAAGTATGGCATCAGGGGGGAGATGGTAGTGGAATGATGGCGGTGGGATTTCTTGTTTCTCTAGCTCTTGGAGGAAAAAATGCTTGTGAGCCCCAAATCCCTTTCTTTTTCTTCAAAATTTGCCTTTTGCCATGTGCCTTCAGTTCTGTGTCTCTCCTGTCTTTTCCTCACTATTGTTCCTTCCAGTCCTAGTCTTGTCTCCTTTCTTATATATGCCATTCTTCCTCTATTCCACTCACCCCAAGTCTCGAGTCCCCCTTTTAAAATATTGACTTTAAAGATTGAAACTTTTCTTCACTAGAGCATCTGTGTGTACCTAATAAATGGGATAAGTTGTGTATGCGCACAGTAGAATTGAGCATGTATATGACTTTGAAAACAAAATTTTTAAATGCGAATTTCAATTCTGTTAATTTTATGTGGTGCTAAAATTAGGTTTTATGAATATTAGCAATTGGCAGTTACGTAAGAGAATACAAAGAAAGCAGGAAGAAGTCATAACTGAGAATCAAAATATAAAGTTATTTATTATTGGAGATAATTCAGATGTACTTCTAACATGATAATGAAAAATATATATTAAGAGGAGCTATAAGACAAAAGCTGCCAAAAGATGAATATATTGGAAACATGTCTTCCACTACAGAATCCAGGAATGCAGTTTCTCTGGCTTATTTTTAGACATCAGGATGACTATTGCACTGACTGCAATCCTTGGTACATATTCTATAGACAAAGATCTAGCAAGCCTGAAATTTAAAACTAGACATACTCTTGCTGGAAGTAAAGTACACATTTTTAACAGTGGTAAGGGTTCAGGTTATTAATATGATTCTTTATCATGGTGGTTTTTAAATCAAGATAGCTAGGGCAAGCACAGAGCAAGACAATGTCTGTCCTTTTCTCCAATGTGTTTTCTGAGAAAACTATGCAAAAAGAAAGATAAGGATGCAGGCACTGTCCTCTTTAGAGCTTTATTATGATGTGCTACTTGGAAAATAATGCCATAGTAGGATTCTGTGTAAATGGTCTCAAACTCAAAATTCTGTCCCTTATGCTGGAGATATTCTTAAATAGCAAAAATTAGGAAATTATTTTATGCTAAACTTCAAGCATTGGTCATCATCTGTGTGAACTCTGAAAGCTTCTGCGTAGGAAACTTCTGCTTACATAGGGATCTCTCTTGCCCAGTGTATGTCAATTTAGAGTTTGTAAGAGGTACTGGTAACTGTTTAAAGTGTAATCTTGTGTGTAGGATTACATTTTTAGCTTCCAGACTCTTTTCTCCACCACAGACATCGAACTGTTGTGGACCTTTCAGCTCACATCTTGTGAATGAGTTGTGACTGTTCTTGAAGCAATGTCTCCCTCTGCCACCCCATCTAACCTCTCACCCTATAGATGATGTAGGACAGCAGTGGAGAAAGATACTGCTGCCTAGCCTGTTCCTATTTTAAAAAGTTTAACAATCATTATTTTGATGTCCTACTCTGAGTAAAATCAGAAGTGATTTCTGAAGAAGATTCTAATCATTAGTGAAGGAAGTGACCCATTCTTGTTTGCTCAGGCGAATTGGCTTCATTTGGGTAACATCTTTTTAGGAAGGGAGGGCAAGAGAGGCCTTGGCATGGAAAGGTTATTCTACATCTAACAAACCTAATAGTTGCTTCTTGAAAAAAATACTCTAGAGTGGCTTTTTTGGCTCAGAAATTGAATAAGCCACATTCTTTCAGGCTGTAATCATAAGGGAATCTTGAACGTGACAGGTGTAGAGGAATATCAACATTATATTTCAAGGAAATGGATATCTGATATTACTGCCACTTTTTCCTGGCCTGCAATTTCTCTGTCATTTCCATGATCATTTTCATTGTAATGCTACTCTGTTTCATAGGACAGACTGCTTCAGCTGCCTTCAGTTCCAAAACTCATGAGACTGCAGATCTGTGAAACACTCAAGGAGCCTGGGTTTCCCCACTGAATTAGTAAATACACAATTAATAAATAATACAGTATTTACTACACAAGTAATTATTTATAAATAAATCATGTTTAAGAAATTAAAATATTGTAGTCTAATATAAATAATAAATACATGAATCCATACAAAAATATAACTAACATGTATAAATGATTGTCAGATAATACATTACTCTTATAATCCTATGGCACTACCATATTTTGGAGAGAGGGATGGGAACAAAGAGGAGAAAAAAGTTCAGATTAATCTACTCGCTTCTCTCCCAAAGGCTCTTTCAAGTCAAGTACAGGTCAAGCTAGCTATCTTGTCACTGACTGTATCTGTTATTTTCTTTAATTCTCAGAATCGGGGACAAGACGGTCTAGTCATTTTGAGGGGAGAGATGGTCACTTTGTTAGAAAAGTGTTCCTACTCATTTGCTAACAATGCTATCCAGAACAATGATGCTGATGAGCCATGAATACTTACGGAGCTTAAGGCATTTATATACCTACTGAATTACAGCACTTCACAGAAGGAAAGGGAAATAGATGATGTAATAAACCGTTATATAGTATATTAGCCTAAAGCATGAGCATCCTGTTCCCTAAACCCTGCCTTTTCCTTTTCCCCAGAGAATATTGTTCCTCTCTTCGTCGCATGGAGAGAAGGAGCAGAGGCTGTGCATGGATGGCAGGGGAAGAAAGGCAGAACGTGACAGGAAGCCTTTGCCGTCTGTGCTGAGGCCCCTGCTCCAAAGGCAGCCTTCCCTCAGCCTCCCTTAGCGCTGGCGGAGCTTCCTGGAGAAGCTGCCGGAAGGGAACGGCCCAAGCGCACGCCGTCTGCGTCGCTTCACGGGCTGTGAGGCACTGCAACAACCTATACAGTTGTGGTGAGAGGTGGCTGGTTTTCTGGGCGCCTTCTCAAGGACCTTGGATCTTTCTGCAATACCCTCCAGTCACTTTGGAAAGTGGCAAATCCGCTGTCATCTTGTTTATTTCCAAACTGCTCAGTCTACCCCAACTCGTCTCCTTTTTTCTGTTGGCAGCCACTTTGCTCTGGAGATCTTTAACCTTCTGTATTTTCTTTTTTTTTTTGACAATTTTTCTTTACACGTTTCCTTTAAATTTCCTTAAATGTTGTTTCTGCATTTGCAGAGTTCTTACTTCAGAGGCAGTGTTACTGCAGAAATGGGAGTATACTCTTTGATGTGCTTTCCAAGCTAGTCTTATAAAGTAATTGTTATTTTTGTTTTTACTGCAGATAAAGGAAGCCAATTTTTGGGGATCTAACTTTGTCATGAGTGGTTCAGACTGTGGCCATATTTTTATATGGGATCGACATACTGCTGAACATCTCATGCTGCTGGAAGCTGATAATCATGTGGTGAACTGTCTTCAGCCTCATCCATTTGACCCAAGTAAGATGATCATTTTTCACAGTCTGCATGTTCAGGTTATCTGTAGTAAAGCATTTTAAAGCTCAGTCTTAAATTCTTTCCTCAACAGATCATTGTAATGATTAATGAACTGTTGTTCATTTTTTTCCCATGCAAATTAGATAATACTACTTTTAATTTTGTCTTATACTAATGACCTTAGGCCCTTAAAACCCCCTTTAGTCAATAACATCTTGGAATGAAAACGTCACTGACATAGTATTTATAGAAAGTTAGGATGTAGTAAGAAGAACCTCCATTTCTTGCTCCCCTCAATACATTAAATGTTTTCCATGACACTAATGAGGGGAATACAGGGTGACTGAAATGCCAGGAACACTTTGGGAGTTGATATTGGAATCTGGTCTCTATTTGGCTCTGTTAAAAAAATTGAGTGAAGTGGGTGTCTGAGTCTCACTGGTTCTGTGAGATCAGAAGAATGAATAAAATTCATAGAAATTCTATTCATTTATATTTAGGGGAAAATATTTATAGAAAAGATGGACCAAAGTAGTAGAAGGAATCATATGTCGTCTGACATGTAGATGGAAAATCTGAACCATTCTGCAGCTTCTGACACAGTCAAATAAAGTATTCATGTTATTTCTTTTTTCATAGCTTATATGGCTGCAGAGTAACAGTCAGCTGTAAATAAACAAGCAAATAAAGTTATAATAATACTAGAAGAAGCTAGGTTTTTTTCAGACAGTTTGTGGAAACGTGGAATACTGCCCTACGTTGGATCAGCCTTGAACTTACAATGCTTAATTGGAATTGTGTTCCTGTACGTGTTTGGAGTGTGTGGCTAGGTTGGACACTGCCCTTGGAAGCACCTTTCAAAAATGCCCTATAGCTTTACTGATTTCTTGATGGAGTGCGACTGTCTCCCTGTCACACACTGAAAATGTAACGAAGAGGTCATCCTCCTTGTAGGGCAGTTAATCTTGCACAGATCTTTCTATGGAATTTTTATTCCTGTAGTGGTTTTGTGCAGTGATCTAGAGCATGTTCTGCAACTTTGTTTTCCATATTTTAACAAGCGTTTATAAGAACATCCATTGCTTCTTTATATTTGAATATCAAATAAATTTATATGAAATACACTGAAATTATCAAATGTCAAAATACGTTTGAAATTATCTTGCTTCTGTCTTTGCATCTGGGACTACAAATCCTAAGGCTTTGTTATTAATGCATATACTTATCAGGCTGTCAGCAGAAATACATTAGTAGAGGCTGGGTTTGTTCTTACTTTCTGCTCCTATCTTATGTATATCCTGGTGCACTTTTTTTATTTAAAAAAGTAGGCTCTTGATGTTTGTATGTGTTTTCTTTGTATGTTTTTATGTGTATATTCAAAAATGTACAATCTATAGCTCAGATCTTGTATGGAGACTTAGTAATTACATAGCTGTATGTTCAGCATGCGAATTGACATTTGCAAATAAATGCTTTAAGCGAAGTATTTTTCTTCAACTCCATTTAAGTGCAGAAAATACTGGCAAAGACATAACACATTTAATTTAGAATTACTATTACTTCTAGTTCTGGCCTCTTCGGGTATTGATTATGATATAAAGATTTGGTCACCATTGGAAGAATCCAAGATTTTTAACAGAAAACTTGCAGATGAGGTAAGAACCTTTCCTCCTTTTTCATGGTAATGTTGCATCTTCCAATTCTATAAAAGCATTTGGTGCAAATTACTGATATTGAATTAGCAGGGTTATTTAATGTTCAACAAATGAGCTACAAATAAAAAGCTGCCCTTTATAATAGCTAACTTTCATATCATTGGCAGCACACAGAGGCACTTTGTATTTCATTAACTCTCCTAGAAATTACATGATATGGTATTATGTACATGAAAGAAGTTGGAAAACGTATGGACAGTCAGATATAAAAGGAAAGGGGCAGGAATTAGAAACGAAGGTCGTGGTTGTCCTTACACAAATAAATTAACTGAAGGAAATAAAATGATATACAGAAGAACAGGGAGTGCAAAAATCAATCCTGTTAAATATTCTGTGGCATAAAAGGGAGTTAAGGTTAAGATTGCAAATTGGGAACTTCATGGAATAACGCAAACATTGAAGGCCAATCAGTTACAAAAGTCTGTACGTAGAGTTCTGTAACACGTTGTTTTCATACCTCCAAAGCAATAACAACGTATAGCAACTGGCCTATGATGGTCATATAGTTGACTGCTGAATAATCATATTTTACTGATTTACATTAAAATGTATTAAAATGTGAGATGTTCTTCTGGAAGTAATATATTAGGGCAGATTTGGTTGTGGGGTGGTTCGTTTTTTTTTTTGTGCAAACTCTTGGGGAGCAGGGATATAGTAGACTGGTGGGGTTTTTGTTTTGTTTTTAAATTATTATTTCTCAATATTAGTGCTACATATATGTAAAACAAACAGAAACCCACAACCCTTAGCCACCCTCCTCCCCATTCCCCTAAACACCCCCAAACTACCCACTTGTGATTTTTGAACCTTTCCCATTACTTTAGCAGAAGTAGCACTGGGTGAAGTGACACTTCTGTGTATATTGTATGATAATTTTAATCTAGGATGTGTTTTGGAGCCTTCAGGGTTTAGAAATGCGGCTAAATAGAAATGTGTGTTAAAAGTAATTATTGTGCTGATACTTTTGTCACTTAATTTTAAATAATAACAAATTATTTAGAGATTCAATTATTTTTTCTTTAATAAAAAAATGTAGAACTTACAGAAAATTTGACCGCAGTATGGTTTGTAATTTCACATGGTTTTTTGGGTTTGTTTTTTAATTTAATCCCCATATTGAAATACCTATGTAGAGGATAGGACAGGTTTATAGCAATAAAACAGTTTTCACCGTATTAAGTTTGACTAGAGTAAATGTCCAAGAGACGTGAACTGAATTTTCCATAGAAGGGAAGGTCTAGGGAGGAAGCACTGTGTTTGGGGAAAGTTCAGTATGGATACACAACTGTATTTACAATTAAGAGAGGCCATGACCTTAGTGAATAGAAGAAGATAGCGGGGATGGGAACAAATCTCTGAAGAGAAAAAAAGCATCAGAGGCGGGCTGTCAAAAGGGTGTTGCTGATGATGCACTAGAGAAATAGCAGGTGAAAGAGTAAAAGTGGCAGCCTGCTGTCTTCTCAGTTTGCTTCATTTAGGGAGTGATCAGCTGTGCAGAGTTCCTGGTAAACAGATGAGAATGAGAGAAGAGAGGCGCTTTGATTTGGCTAGGAGAAGGCCACTGCAGGCATTTGCAAGAACATGTTCCTCAGAAGAGGAACAGACCCGAGAAGGAGTCCCGGGGAGAAAGAGGAGTGCGTTATTTTCCTGCCTTACAGCAGCTGATCTGGGAGGAAGGACTGAATAAGGGTCAGAACTTATCTCCACCTAAAGAAATTTTTATGCTTAGTGATAATGAAAGAACGTAGTCTGAAAGCTGAGAGACAAGCTAAGGTGTGGAATTGGAACTTAAGGGCAAAGCAAGAAGGATGGCAAGGAACTACCACGCAGAAGGAAGGAGGCAAAAGAGCTAAAAGTATTCATTAGTGATTTTTTTTCCCTTGAAACTAAGACAGTCAGAGCTGGCTCTTTCAAGTCATTTAGAGGCAAGCTATAGATCTGTTTAGAAAGAATTATGGAGCTGAAGAATGTTCCTGAACTGGGATAGAGTAATTGCTTGTGTTCCTTGGATTGTCTCCAAAAGTTTCAAGCAGCATGAAGGTAGGAGTTTAGGGTAACCTCATCGCTTTTCCTTCCCACATTCTTGGCCAGCACTGGTGCTAGCACTTTGTTCTCTACAACAGTTGCCATCTGAAACAGCACTTTCTGTCATCATTCCTCCTTACTTTGTGCAAGATCTCATTTCCAGAAGTTTTTCTCAGTTGCTCATCTTAATATCTACCATGTATGTGGACGATGGAATGATGATCTCACTAGGATGTTGTTTAGGTAGACAATTATATATCTGGAGGCAGAGTCCACTGTCTGACTTTTCTTACCACATGCAACTGGTATAACTGTATTCAATGGTAATTATTAAAATATTGTTCCCTTATTGTAATTTTGCACACTGTAAATGCCTTTTGCATAGGAACTTTGTATCTGCAAACCAATATTGATGCAGTACAATTTTGTGTTTATTTTCGATGCTTTTTTTTTTCCCCCCTTTCCTGCCTCCAGGTTATAACACGTAATGAATTAATGCTGGAAGAGACCAGAAACACTATTACGGTTCCAGCTTCTTTTATGTTACGAATGTTGGCTTCGTTGAATCATATAAGAGCAGGTGAGAGACTTCTGAAGAGCTTGTCCGTCACATTTGTCTATGAAATAGCAGATGGATTGGGGAACCATCAAGATCTTCAGCTGTCTGTGGCTACACTTGGGGTTGGTTGAGAAGATTCAAGGGTTGTTTAAGGGTCTTTTAATAGAAGTACTTAGGAATTGCTTTTTTAGTGTGAGACTTGCAACATTTTTGCAGCTGTTATTTTTTTACCTCAAAACAAAGAGCAAGAGCAAAATATATTTTTAGATGTTACCATACTATCCATCCCGAAATGGTTTATACATAATGTAGTACTAATTAGATGTTGAAAAATACTCCCTTTTCTAAGGAATGGTCTTTAAGGTGAGTGCTATGTGATGGAGAACTATTGGGGATGACTGGAATGAGTCATGAGATAAACTGGTTATCATTGCGGGCTTGGAATTGTCTGGGGACAGAGGAGGGTGTGAAGGTAGAGGACTGCGGGAGATATCAGTGAGGCTGCTGGCAGCTGTTCCTGGGGCAGCAGGTACTAGGGTGTCCCTTCAGTGAAGGAGCAGTTCCCTAGGGACTGAAACTGGTGATAAGAGGGGTTGCATCGGAAATTGTTGTTGGGAACTGGTGTTCCTGGGTGTTAGTGCTGAAGAGGCTGACAGCAGTGGGTTGATACTGAAGATGTAGGACAATGGAGAGATGTCATACTGGGTGGGAAGCAAGGAGACAAAGTTTGGGGAGACTGGTATGGTGTATGGGGTGGAAACCTAACAGAACTGTAGGATGAGGGTGAAAGTGACTGTAGATATTGAATACGGGGGCTCCGGCACTGGCTGAGAAGAGCAGTGGGCTTATAGTGATGAGGAAGGAGGGAAGGTCTGCCTGGCAGCAGCTGCTGCTCCTCTTTCACCTCTCACTGATCTGTGAGAATTAGAGAGCCAGGAGGATGCCACTGTATCCAGCCCAGTGGTGTGCCTCACCACTGCTGTAAATGAATATAGTAGTTTGTTTTTTTTCTTCATTGTTACGATTTCTTTGGAGTAAAATACTCAAAGAACTGCCCAACACTTAAGTTACAATGGTTTCAGCAAAAAACTGTGTTATGGCTGGGTGGAGTATTTCTTAACCTGACAGTGCATGTTGTTTGAGTGATATGTCTTGAGCCAGTCACGTTGCCTCACACGTTTCTGGATTTGCCTTTCTCTAAACTTTTACATCAGAAGGTACTTTTTCTGATGTATACAGTGACAGATAGCAATTCCCCAGTTTTCTGGAGTATACGAATTTCTAACTGCGGCTATTCTAGTTTTAGCTCCCCAGAACGGTGTTTCAATCCCTTGCATTCACCATTTCTTTTTAATATTATGCTTGCATTCATCTTCCCTGTGCTGACAACCAGTCAGCAGCTGCAAGGTTTCTCCTTTTGTACACAAATTTTGCTTTTATGCCTGGCAATCCTTTAGGGCTTTTCTCCTCTTCTCCTTTCTTGTGGTAACATTTCTACCCAATCTCTGCTGTCAGTCCATATGAACTTTCTTCTGCTCTGTAACCCACGGCCACTGTTGTGTAATAGCCCCAGGAGATAGCACGCTGTAGATATTTACCCAAACCTCAAAACTTCAAAGGTTCTCTTTACGAAATCTCTATGTCTTACAGATCGATTGGAAGGTGACAGATCAGAAGGATCTGGCCAGGAAAATGAAAACGAAGATGAAGAGTAACCGGCAGTTGTGTGCAAGCACCTAGACGTTAATGGAATTTGTATAAGACATTAATTATATTTTTCCTTACAGAGCTTTAGTGCAATTCTAAGGTATTGCTTTTGGATAACCTAACCTTTTGTTTTTGAATGACTGTGTGCATGACTTTGGGAGAGTGTGCAAGTAAAATAAGCAAAAATGTTTTTAAAATGTTTTGCCATGTATGAGGGGTGCTAGAAGACGCAAAGTGCAATATTTTCCTTAACCTGCAAATGTGGGAGCTTGGATCAATGTTTTAAAGTAACTTTCATTATAGTAAAAACGTTGGTTCAAATAAATTTCTATACCTGCTGTTTGCATGTTTGTTGCTTTCTAATTAAAATATTTGGTTGTTTTAAGTAGTTTTTGTGTTTTTTCTTTGTGCAACCATTGATTTTTTTGCCTGGTAGCTATAACCCTATTACTGCCTTCATTTGTATTCTTTCTTACAGCATTTGTGAAGTGACAAATACAATTATTTCTTACAGTCAGCACCGGGATTCTCTGTGACGTTGAGACCCCATGCCTCTCGGTTCTTGCATTTCCACGGGCATAACCCCTCCACACATAGGCAAAATTGTCTCTCCATCGGTCTTACTATAGTGCCACTTCACATTCTCCATGCTTGAATCTGTAGTGCTGGTGAAATAGTTGGTTCCACTAATAGGTCCATGAGGATGCGTTCTTTGCAACAACAGATATATCTTAATTTCCCTTTGATTTAGAAGAGAAAATGTAGTGCAAAGGAACGTGAATTTGAACATTCCTGTGCGTTGCTTCCTAGGAGTAATTATTTGGGAAGGAGGGCGGTTCAGTCCGTGTAACAGGCTCTGCCCGTTCTCCCCACGTTTTTGGATGGCAATGGGGAAGAGGAGGTGAAGGAGGGAAAGCGGAGCAGGGAAGAGAGAGGCTTTGCTCAACGGCCGTTCTTGCCAAGGATGGCAGACGCTGAGAGGCTCCATCGGGAATTACAGAATGCCGGGAAGAATTCTAAACCAGGTGGATGAGGGTACTGGAGGCCTCATTACCCTGTTATCATTAAAATATACATTCACCACACAGTCTTCACAAACTTGGCTTACATCAACAAAAAGAATTCCCCACAGCAAATGAAAAATAACGTTATCACAGCATTTTGATGTCCTAGTTCACAATGCAGGCAGGCTAAAAGGACTTGGGGAAGGGATATAAATCACAGAAACAGAGAGAGATGGGAAAACTAAAACTATTTGAGGAGATGAGAGATTTGTGAGGGAAGAGAAATGGGAATTACATAGAACTCAGCTGGCAGTAACTGAAGATAGTTGGGCAAGGGAAGAATAACTTGAGGGGAGAGGGAAGGTGTGAGGAGATGGATAGGGTGTGGGGGGGTTTTTTGTTTGTTTGTTTAAAAAAGGAGAAGATAGGAAATTATTGAGGAAGAGCAAAGTACAGAAGCTTTGAAAGTGATCCAGTGAAGTGAATTTAGGAACGGAGAAAGTAACTGGGCGGAGGGGAGAAGGTTTTGGAGGCGCTGAGAAAAATGGAGGTCTCGGAACACTGGAGCGTTGTGGAAGATGGGAAACTTCACACCCAGAGGAGGTTGGTGCAGCAGAGGATGGAAATCTGGTAAGCGTTTGAGAATGTATCTACTGTGAACAAGGGAGAGTGAAAGAAGTTAAGGTAAATTGGTTGGTTGTTTTTTTAAGGTATGGAGTGAAAGTAATGGCTGATACGGATATTTGTCTTTTCTGGTGACACAAGGAGAAGGACTAACTGGCCTTTTTGTTGGAGAAGGGAGCAAAACATTAGTTTTTCCTTATGACATAACGTCTTGGGCAAGCATTTGTAGACCAGCAAGAAATGAAAGAATATTTTATGATTTTGTGGTACACCTGATAGGGGAGGGGGGAAACACAGCGGTCTAGAACTATTGAAACCTTGCTGCTCAGCTCATTTATCACATGTAAATTAGCCTTGATTTTTTATAACAGAACAGAGTACTCCTCTCATTAGATTTTAAAGAACTATGCAGTAAATATATCTAGCGTACTTAGTGTATATATGAGTAGGGTTGTCTGCTCTACGTTAGGTGTTAGCAGTAAGAGCGATAAAGCCGTGTTTCTGTGCTGTGTGGCATCTGTTGCAACGGTGGACCTCTTCCACAGCTACGGGTCCTGAGCAGTTCTGTGAATGAAATACACCACCACAATGTTTGATGTAGTTGTTAGGTCCTCTATAGATGATATTTGAGATGTATTTGCTTCCAAAAACAATGACCATGGTGTTTCTACAGAAGCCTGACTCCTTCTATTTAGAAATCAACTTTTGCCTTTTGAAAACAAATTCTTTCTCAAGTAAGTATATGGAGAGGATACCCTTTGTCTTCACTAGAGAGGTTTTACAAATCATCGCTGTGGATGTCTTTGTTTCTAAAAATAAAAAAGCTGCCTCTGCCACTTTTGCTTTAGTCATACCAATTGCCAGCAAAGCGCATACAATATAAAACAAAAGCAACAGTCTTGTAAATGTCTTTTTTTCAGAATTCCCCAATAAGCACATTATTCCCAAAAGGTCTCTTATTTATTCAAAGGCTAAATATTAACTTTAATTCCAGATGCTTAGCTGTGGGTTTACTGATTAAAAGGAGGGTTGAATCTCAATAAGGGCAAAAGTTTAGTATTTGGAAGACTTTTCAAACTTCAGTGAAGCTTTTCAAGCTTTTTCTAAAACTCAGATATCCATAGTGTTTGGGTTTGTTTTTTTTTTTCATAAACATTTAGGTAATGGGCTAAGTCTCAATTCCTAGAACCATGCAGTAATAGGAGCTGTTGGCAGGAGCAGGAGGGGTGCTGGTAAATTTCTAGAGGTTGTAGCAGCAAAAGAAAATTGGAAAATGTTATTCAAATGTGCACAGAAGTTAATAAATAAGTAATAAACCAATCCACAATCCAAAACCTCACGATTTGAGACACAAATCTTAGGATCTGGGTCTGATTTCAGACTGGGGGCTTTGAGGTGGGTGATGCTGCAGGTGCTCCCTCCCTTCATCCTGCGTTTGTCGAAGCACGCGCCCTTGGTGCAGAAACAGCAATCTGGGGATGCGTACCTCACGCTAATTTGTTTACTGCCGTAGTGATGCAATACTTGAGACCATCATTCTTCCTTTCCAGTAAGCCAATGAGAGGAAAAGACCAACAAGCAACAGACCATAATACTCAAGCATCAAATGACCGGTTGACTTAGCTGGCCACTAAAAGACATCCAAAACATTTAGTTCCTAATTACAATAATAACAGCCCAAATTTGACGGAGAGGACGGTGAGTGAGAATATGGGGAGCACCTTCTTTTCCTGCTTTGCGGACTGAAGATCGTCCATCTGCTCGAGCTGGTCCTCCTGTCCTGCAACAGCTTGCTGCCAGTGTTTACATCCTAGGAAGAGCACTTCTCTAGAGTAAGGGTTCAGATGTCACCGAACTCACTTCTACGAAGAATATTTCTTAAGACCATTGCAAAGATCAAAAGCAATTTCTTTGATGTGTTGCTATGATTCCTGGTAAATAATTTGGTGTCTTGAAGCTTGGGCAGATGGTTGCTGCAGGAAGCAATCTCTTGTTTAAATGTCAAAGATGCTGAGCCTGTTCAAACTGCTGTCTGCTTAAGTTCTAGTTCTTCATGCCTTCCCCCACTGGAGGTAGGACAAGGTTCATTAATGCCATCCTGCAGCACCTTTATTGTGACATTTTCTTACCGAAGCAGTAGATAAATGTAGCTTGAATATAGTAAACTATAATTAGTAGACTATCATAGTAGACCATAATAGTAGACTATTGCGTATGTCCTAAGCTCTTTCAGAACATCCCAGAAGAAGATTTTGAGGAAGAAATTGCAGAAGTAAATGTTTAATACAGGTCTCACTGTCCTTGCACAAGAACAATAGCTGTCATTGAAGTGCGTGTGCACTTGTGTGTAAGGGATGGGAGAATGTGCTGAGAGATGCTGCCTTGGAAAGCTGAGTGGTCATGGCTACAAAGTCATTTTTGTATGGAAAGATACCACTGAGCCAGGTTCTCTCTGAGGCTCCGGCCTATTGCAAGGGCCATGCACTAACAACCCCTGGGAATCCTCCCTCCTGCACTGTTTCGTGGGCCAGACCTGACAGCCCTGTTGAAAAACAAGATACCAGTTAGCACCAGTTAGGTCAAAGCCCATATTCCTCCTGGTCCACAGTCACGCCCCTGCAAGAGGCCAACTCTA
The DNA here is from genome assembly GCF_047370975.1 of Nipponia nippon. NCBI lineage: Eukaryota > Metazoa > Chordata > Aves > Pelecaniformes > Threskiornithidae > Nipponia > Nipponia nippon. The sequence goes on along the minus strand of NW_028262336.1, from coordinate 15,633,753 downwards.
AAAGCCTTGGCTGAAGCACAGAAAATGACATAGAAGGTGGGCGTGAGGTTATCTGCCCTGCCTAAGTAGAGATTGATTTAGTCTTTGAAACATGGGGTTAAATCAATTTTAAGCTATTTTCGTGAATTGTGACATGCCCAAATGCCTTTATCTGTGTAAGCACTCAGTTTGTCTTCTCAGTGACTCTCCTCTTGAGTCCGAGTTATTTTTTGAGGGTAATAGAGATTTATTTTCCTTAGTTTTAAAAGTTCCTTTTATTTTATTATTTGCAATTGCTTTGTTCTTTTGGTGAAAAGGTTCCACCTACCTTCTCAATGCCTTTTAAGAATCATCAGTGCTCCCCTTTTTATTCATTTCCCTTTGCTGGTAAGGCAAACTGAAGTCCAAAAAACTACTACTAAAACTACTGAAAAACACAACAAGGTGCTTTGATTGGAAAAACTGGCATATGCTGCTCTTAAAGCAAGCTCCTTTTTTCTGATCGTGACTCACCGTATTGCCATGTTTCCCTTTTTTCTTTTTTTTTTCTTTTTTTTTTTTTTTTTTTTTTCAGGAGGAGGGCTGTACACTGTATAATCCATGGAATTTGACAGATTCACGATCCAAGACAGAACTGATGGCTACTAATTTAGGAAAGTCTCACTTAAGTGAAAAACCCTCTAAATAGAGTTTGTTAATGGACTTTGTTACTAATTGGTAAACAAATCCCAGGGGGTCTGCAGCTGCTCTCAAACAGCACTGCAGATCCTCTCCCCGCCTCTGTGGGATGAGTCAATGCTCAGACCCCCTTTCCAATATTTTCTCCTTCCTGACCTGCCCTTAGCCCCATGCGATCTGGCCGCCCATAGCTACTATTTTTAGTCCTGGTGAGTAGTGAAAGAAGGAGAGCTGGGAGGGAGGAAGACGGGGTTGTGGGGATGAGGAGCAAGGCTCTTTTCATTAGCTGGGCACTGCCTTTTCCCAGCCAGCGAGGCAAGCCAAAGGCAAGTCCCCAAAATCTTTCTAGCTCCTTTATCCCCAGTGGCCTCAGAGCCCTCACCTCAGTTCCCTAATTCCTGTCTCCTAGCAAATCCAAGGACTCTTCCCCTACCTTAGCAACTTCTCAAACATGGGTGGTGAAGCTTGTGCCAAAAAGATTGAGTTGCCGTTGTGAATTTTTAACAGCAGTGGACAGTGCTGCGCCCCAGCCCTTCCCAGGACCCTGCTGCTCTGATGACAAATACAAGCGAACCTCCAATTCTGTAGCTGTTGGGGGAATTCACGTGTACACCTCAGGTGTGCTCATCTCCACGCTCTACCGTTTTCTCTCTCATGTGATAGCCTGATGTCCCCTCTGAGTCCGGCGTAAATGCACCTTTACCTCGGTGTGTATTGACCATCTCACTTGACTGATCTCGTGCAGCTATGGCGATGCCGCGGCCCCATGACAAAGAGTTCTGGCCCCACTCTGCACCTTTGAAACCAGCTATTGTAGACCCACGTCTTCTAGTAATTACTGGGCTATTTGTTTCTAACTGAATACAGCTGCTTCATGTTCTATAATTAGTATATTAACTGTTAGTTGGCCTTTTTGTTCTCCAGTTCTCATTTCTTTCCTGGGATAGATACATCACTAAGCAAGATTCACCAGTGCTGAGACTCCGATGTTCCTTATCTATCTTATACATAACACTTCTTGCTTATCTACTCTTGTATTGGCTCCCCATGCATACCTAAAGAAATTTGATTAAAAACAACATACATGGAAAATGAACCTGTAATTGTTAAATCATCTAAAGGAATAACAGTTAATGCAAGGTACTTGTTATGGTGGGTTGAGCGTCGCATCTTCCAAGGTGCTAGACTGGATTTCTATTCACCAGAGCGTGATGACCGTTCGGTAGCAGGTGCAAGCTGAGTTGGTGCTCTGACCTCAATTCTTGCTGACTTAATGCTGTCATGGTTGTCGGTAGCTAGCTCTGAGGGCATGGGGTGCTGATTCAGCACTTTTGTCCATGAAAAAAGTGTTTGGGATGGCTATCTTGTCTCATTTCATGAGCATTTCAATGAGAATATACTGTGCTCTAAAATAATGTGTGCTTATTTTACCCAGGATTATAAAGAGCAAGGAAGGTTTCTGTAAATCTTTAAGTCAATATGGCTTTTAAAATAAAGTTAGGCGCTGTGACAAAACCATTTGGCTTGGACGTCAGTTGTACTACAGAAGCTTCACAGGCTCAAGAATGGAAAATACAAGACTCACTTCAACATTCTCTCCAATTTTTCTCAAGTGAGTTTTTTTCTTTAAAAATTAAATTATATTGTGCACCTGCTATCATTGCTTGTAACAGTCGTGCGATGAGTGCATTGAAGAGTGCAGCCCTCCCCAGAGCAGGAGCTATGGCTCAGTCCCGGTGCAGGGAGACTCTCAAACACAACCGGAGCTGCAGTCATTGCCTCCATCTTCACCCCCTCACCGTGGCAGAAGCAAGTCCCAGCCCCTCACCCCTTTACAACCACACCGCATGTGCGCGCTCGGGCAGCTCGCTGGCTGTCACCGATGGTGGCATTTGCATGCCTTCCCCCACCACGCTGAAAATCCATGCAATTGCTCAGAAATTCAGCTTCATTCACGTCTCATGAATTTCACATCACTGCAGTGAATGGACTTGATTGCAGTCTGGAGGCTCTAAATTTGGTTTGTTACGGGCTCTTGGAGAGGAGAGCTGGGCAAGAGATACAGAAATGAGAAACTGAATGAGCTTCATTATTTAACTTGAGAAATTATTTCTCTCGTCCCTCTTCTCACGATCTCTTTCTCCTTGGTTCGCTGGCTATCTATCAAGCAGTTCAGTGTAGGGACTAAGAAGGTGTAAGAGAGTGAGCCCAAGGTGCAGGGGGTAGCTGGCCCCCGGCCCTTTGGACTGTCAGTGGACAAGCAGAGAGCAGACGCGAGGTGCAGGAGAAGAAAGGTCTCCACTTCCCCTCCGCACGTTCGTTCCCTGGAAAGCAGACAGAGAGCAGGTGAAAGAGGGCAAGGTGAGGATAAATGAAAAGCTGAATTAGACCCAAGGAAGGAGAAAATATTCAATGCAGCAGTGATTTTTGGTTCACTGAAAGATAGTCTATAAAGAGAGGGATGCTATAGAAGACTGTTAAGCGTAGCTGAGCTGCGGGAAAACACTCCAATGCCACCTGCATGCAGTATGGCAGGGGGTAGCCCTCATTAAAAAGCTGATTGTCAGATTAATACGGCCTCCTGTGTAATGGCCATGTGGCACTGCTATAAGAAAGTATTTGCAAGCTGCAGAGCTATGCAGGAAAATAACTTGTACTGTTCTACATATCTAGAAGAGAAAAAGGCTTTTCTCCTTTCCATGAGAAGGTAACTGGCATCTCAGTGAAACTGCAGGTTGAAAAACTTGGGACATCTGCTAGGATATATTACTGAAGAAAGAGTAGCTGGGAGAGTGAGGCTGGAAATCTCTTCTGTCTGGCACTGGAGCCCCAGACTTGTGCCCATCAGGGTTGTGAAGCGTGTTGCCCAGTTTGTTGCCAGCCAGAGCGCAAACAGGCAAGGCGTGCTCAGGCAAGACGTGGCGCTCTGAGTCGACCATTGCCATCTTCTTCTGACAGTGCTCCGGGATCACCTGCAGTGATGATGTAAGTGGTGATAATCTTAAATATTTAGCTTGTATACAACTTTGCTTTAAAATCTAAAATCTAGTTTACAAAGAGAGACACCAACGTCAGAATTCCCCTTTAACAGATGGAGAAATTGGGCATGAAGAAGGAAACAAGTTGCCTACCATCCCCTACCAGTCTAGTAATAAAACCAGGATTCAGATCCTTTAAGACTTCTGAGGTGAGTCCCGTTCCACCAGGCCATATTACACCATTTAAAAATAGGAGGTGACTTAAAATCTTTCCTGATGCTCCTCCATCCTGGCAACTTCAAATTCTCCCTTGCAGCAAGAGAGAGAGAGTATTTCTTGGTAAACCATCAGTGGCATTGCTGCCGCACAGATACGCTGCTTGGTGAGCTGTGTGATAACAAAACTCCTAGATAGAGCTCTTAGGGCTCTATCTCAATACAGTAAATGTAAAAAGGGTGGTACAAAAATGTAATTACTTGTGCTTGATACGGGAATAACAGCTCTGAATGCAGTTAGTTTGTGCAGGTATGACTTGAGCTCTTTCCTTACTTTAGATCTTAAAATAAAGACCATAACATGTACTTTCCAGTTATACTAATTAGCCCTGTAGTGATTTAGCTGTATCCTGACAGAAGTGGAGCTGTAGCAGGATCGGCATCTGACAGTCGGTCCCTAGGTTGCCATGGTAACTGTCTAGGATGGGGGGGCACTTAAGAAAAATGCAACATCTGGGCTAAATTCTGGGCTGGAGGGTGGCAGATGGATGGGATTCAGCTGCCTCGGGGGGTGGGACCCCACAGCCAGACATGCAGATTCAGAAATCTCCCTGGGTGGCCAAGTTGGCACGTGGGAGGTTCTGCACCAGGGAAGCAGGGAAGTGATCCAGTCAGAAGCAAAATTCAATTTAAAGCATTAATTTGTTCCCAGATTTGCTCGCTGAACCTGGTACGTTTCATCTGAAACACGGAGGGTTCGATGTGCTCCCATGTAATCCAAGCCTGCCCGAAAGCCTCGTGGCTTGCCCTGAGCCCAGGACTCGGTGCTCTCACAGCCCTTTCTCGGGAGCAGCCAGCTGAGACAGAGAGGGCTTCCCATTTTGCTGGGACGTTAAACTCTTTGGCAGCATTAGGTACAGCCAGAGCCAAGCACTTGGGATTCCAGGCAGCTGCGAGCTGGAATCGATGTTGTCGGAGTCACCGAACCCCTCTCAGAGCACAGGCAATGTATTTCGTTACAGAAATGTTTCCAAAATGAAATGTCCTTAGAATTTTCTGTTTGCAAAACAATTTGAAAAGGTAAAAGGAAAGAAGAAACATCTTGTTCCAACGTGGCCCAAGACCACATTTTAAAAAGAACATTTCGCGTAAAGGAGAGTGTGTGCTTTGTCAGCCAGCTGTATGGAGTACACAAACCCTGAGCACGTAGGAAACTCCCATATCAAAGGGCAGAAATCAGGGGAAAAAACCCAAAAACACCAAACAAACCAAAAAATACCCAGCACCACAGGTGTATAAAAAGGCAGCTTAGTTTTAGACAACTACTGCTTTGGGTGTTTGGGGGTTTTTTTGTGAACCACATTTATTGTGGTTCCTTTATGCTGCGTGCAGTGTTAAGTCCATTATAACAACTGTGGTGTTATATTACATTCATTTTCCAAGATTGTTTTCAGAAACACAATATGCCTCGGTATTCACAATCTACAGACAATTTCTGTGTGCCAGCTTTTCCCTGTGCTGCTCAGCTCTACTGGTGCTTTCCACTTGTAGCATTTCTTAAATTTTTCCTGTTTTACTGGTATCTCGGGTTAGGTTCTTTGGGGTGCATCAGAGCACCACTTCTGATAACAGAGTTATCATTATTCGAAGGTAAAGAGTTCATATTTATTTAACAGACCTGAATATACTTCCCATAAACAACTAGATTATGAACAACGCATGCTACGCTTTTAAAAATGTAAATAAATTTTAGGTTGAGCAAGCAAATATTTATTGCAGACAGATGTTTCAATTCTTCCTCATATTTTCATTTTTTGAGGAAGAAGAGGAAGTGAAACCTTCTCTTCTCCCATGCCTTTGTTTTGTCAAAGAAATTTGACATTCCTAATTATGACAAAGGGAAATGAAAAGTCTGTCTCAAGAGGTGATTCTTCCTGTAAATAGTGCCTGGGCACTTCTGCCTCATCTCATTGCGTTTGGGCTGTCAGATGAGCATGATAAATAACTCGTCCTATAATCTCCGTTTTGGTGTTCTTTTTTCCTGTTGCAAATAATTGTCAGTTCTAGTCTTTGCCTGCGTGTCACTGAAGCACTGCCTAAATGACAAGGGTACGGGAGCTTTGGTTTAGCTGGAGATAATTTTAGCCTCTCCCAACAAAAATTGCATGGGCTAAATTTGTATACCATTTTCTTGCAGAACTAATAATATTTGGTTTATCTTTCATTCTGTTTTCATTTTTCATTTGTTCAACAGCCCCAGTTATTTATTTAAAAGTACTTATTTATGAGAGACCATCAGTGTGTAGTTTTTGCTTTTTTTTTTTTTTAACCAAAGTATCTAACTATTCTGCCAAGAAACATGATAAATGTTAGCAATTTCTAATGCACTTGCCTGGCTTTACGAGAACATTAAAAAAAAAAAAAATCAGCTTCACTTCCTGAAAAATTCAGACTATGAAGAAGTGAATTGGCTTTTCAGGAAAAACAAAGTATCTTTTTTGTTTACTCGGAAAAAGAGCATAGTGAACTTCTCTTTCCCTATTTTCTAATTGTACTTAGAGCTCAGTGAACCCACCTGAAACCCTGCACACATTTCATCCTTTTGTTTGAAGTCACTTGTACCTACTGCCTTCTGCATTTCTTGACTGTTAGTCCTAATTGTAAGAGTCATCCTGGGCTCTGGGGTCCAACACAAGCCCTGAGGCAACTGAAAATGCATTTCTTGTCTAATGATTTTAACGGTTTCCCAGAGGCAGACTGTACCAATAAACTCTGTGTTGTTTTTTCCCTTCCTGATTTCAGGTGAGCTAGATCTCCTGGATCTAGTAAATGTAAGTGTAGCTCAAGAAACTAGACCAAGGTATCACTAGGACTGCAAAACATCAGGATAATGCATCAAAATGGGTATCATTAGATAGGCCTACAAAAATGATACATTGGATGTTAAAATTGTGGTGGATGCTGCAGAGATCCCAAACTTATTTTATGTAAAAATTTGTCATTGTCATTAAACATCAACTGGAGGATCTAGTTGAGTTTTTCAGGTGGAAAAAGCAAGCCCTAACTCCCCAACTGGAAACAGGGATGGGATGGGATTTTTGGTACGCTCTTTAGAAATGACCTTTCAGTTGATTCCTCTTCCTTCTATTCCATGTGAAGTAAATGAATGAACATTCGAATCATATCAGCAGCTTCCACCAGTGTCCTCTGGATTTGCCAAGTTGTGTCTGAAATTTCTCATCTGTGAATTAGGTTTGTAAGAAAGCCAGCCCCAAAATGGCAGAACCAGCAAGGTCCCTTTACTAATTGACAAAGCAGAAACAACAGGAGAGGGCAGGAAACGGAAGAGTTAAAGCCAGCCCTTCTTCTGAGTGAATAAAAATGACCCTGTAATAGCAGCAGCGTAGAGAGGCTTCCTCCATTCTCTGCATAATTCAGTGTGCATGACCTTGTGGTCTGTCATCGTGAACAACATGTGGTCTTGTTATGGCAAAAAAATTGCAGATTTTTTTTTTTTAGGGGGTGGTGGAGGTGTTGGGAAAGGGGAGCGTAGTCTCTCTTTCCCAGTTTCTGATGGGAGGAAGGACTTCAGCTCTGACATCTCAGCTCTCATGATGACATAGTAAAGCTTCAACCTTCAAATACTGTGCAAATGGAGCCCTGCCTACCTGGGAGAGACCCTCGCCCCAGCTCCCTCACCACCTCTGGCTGAAGCTTTGCCCGGGCCAGGGGGGAGTGGGGCTGGAGGGCATGGGCGGCTGCCGGGAGGGCTGTGATTTAGGCAGCAAGACGGTGCTTGGTGTGGGTGCCAGCTGCCAAAAGGTCAGAGTGTGCTTATGGAGATCAAGTCCATGGTCTCTGGTGAGGCCCATTTGGAGCTATTTTTGGCTACCCATTTATTGCTGCTGCCTCTATTCTCAATGTCATTCATTTACAATTTCAGCATCGTTTTGCCTGAAGGTCCTCAATGCAGAATCACTTCAGAAGTCCATGCCTTAAACCATGCAAGGCTGAGTATGGTTTCCTATTTCCTTAATTTTTATTGCTGGGGGGGCAGGAGAGGGATACAAAAAGGTGACTTTTGTAAATACTCTCTAAACACCCCACTATAAACATCTCAAATTAGAAACGCTGTACCATTCAAATCTGATATGTCTCCCTCTCTGCTTCTTGTTTGAAGCAGTTACCAGCTGATGCATGCACTGCTTTTAAAGACCATGGCTTTGAGCTGTAAGGGATGGTGGTTGTAGGACATGTCCATTCGTTCTGGGCTCCATTTCATCTGTTTGTGTGGTACAATCTGAAAAGTCCAGGACGAATGTGCCAGTTTTATTCATTTATCAACAGCTTTGCTTGAAGGATGAGTTCAGGGATTTTGTGTAGCTGAATCTGCAGATTAATTAATCTGTATTGAGCATGTAGTAATTGAATTCTAGACCTTTTTTATAGATTAATGTTCAGTCCTATAACCAAGATATATATTGGGGGGAGCTCTTAAAAATCAGCAGTCAAAATAAGGGATCATTATTTCCCAATGTCACGCTGCAGTTTGGCATACAATGAAAAGCAAAGAATGCACCTGATTTCTTATTATATAACACAGAGGAAAAAAAAATACTTACTGTTTGCGTGAGATAAGGATTTTTGCTCAGTTTCACTTGAGAGATCATCAGCAGTATTTTTCTAGCCAGTGGGAAATTATGCAGCTTGACATTTTTACTAAACTGCCAGTTTTTAAAGGCACAGAATTGAAATCCTACGCCTATGCAAAACAAATTTGGATCAAAACCTGGGATCACCTTTTTTTTTTGTCATTTTTGTAAGACTGTTGTTCAACTCTTCAGGCTACTAGGAGACATACTTGCATAAAACGATCACTTGCCCTTACCCTCAGGGTACTCCAGTGAAAGTAAAAGACAATCAGGTGTCTTGTTTGGTTGGGTTTTTTTTTGTTGTTTGTTTGTTTGTACCCATACATAACACTTTATCAGTTCAACAACCCTTCAGTTATCTTCAGTTCTCTCTCTAACTTTTGTACTGTTCACACCGTGACTGCACTTGAGAGACCGTTATGGTTGTGTGATCTGATCTGGGCAGTAGCATTTCACTAAATCACTGAGAAATTAATTCCTGCATCTGTTTTTAAAATATTTTTCCCTGGGAAAAAAAAAAAGTAATCTGTAACTCCTATTTTATATACAATGATTTGCATATACATAGTGATCTATCTTCAAGTAAGATAAATTCCTAGATACCATTTTCTCACATACACCTACACTTATGGAACCTCTTCTTCTACCCTAGCACCCAACAGAGTTGAATTTTAGTCTAAAGGGATTATACTTCTCAGTCCATTGTTTTATTTCTAAAAATGAATAATTATGGCACTTGTCTGCTAGGATGTACACAATAACTGAATTCAGGGTTGTTTTTTCTCTTTTTCATGAGATGAGCATGGTTGGTTCTTTTGCCATAAAATGCATGCGTATGGTACTTCATACCTGTGTATTTTTTCTGGTCTATTAAACATTGTCTACATAGAAATGTCACTGCTGATGCAGATCAGCAGTATAGACATTTAAGACATTCATGTGATACCTCTCAGCAGAGATATGTTGATGTCAGCTGAATTCCCAATGCATTTTGGCTGTCGGACTCTTTCTGCTCTACCATCAGCTTGGGGCCATGGGGGTAGCAGAGGCAGTGATAAGTGGCGGGCTGGAATCCAAATTTAGTCTCCTAATGATTTCCTCCTGAAAAAAAAGCTGTGGAAAAAACGATGGATAATTTAAGATATTGTTTCATGTTCCTTTCTTAACACTTTCTTCAGCCACTCCCAAGTGGAGTTGATGCATTTTATTTCACAGGGTTAAATTTCGGTCAGAGAGCATTTCAGACCATATCTTCGGTACCCTCATTTCCCTTGGTGAACAGCAATGTTTCTTCTCACTTTCTTTTGCTGTTTTTGCAGTAACTGGAAGACAAGGCTTGCTGGGTGAAGAGCCTATTTCCAGGTCAGGTCTTTGATCAGACCCTCTGGAACAACCTCACTACTGCAATTTGAGGTAACTACCATAGCATGAAAGATAATGAATGGAGCAACAAAAAATTTACTTGTATGTAACCGCTTGTGATACGTTTCCTTTTCTCGTTCTAGTTTCCTGTGTCTTGGAAGGAGTTCTTGAAGACATCTTATTGTTTTCCTAACTGGTGTATCAGTTTAATAGATTTTAAGGCTTGCAGGTGCTGGGATGATCAGCTTGTCTGATCCTCCTGCCCCAGACCAACGAATTTTCCATCCATTTTTAGCCATTGGATCTTGCATGCATTTTTCTCTGATATAGACCCATAAAGAATGAGATGCCATCTCTGTGTTGGAATGCTCTCGATGCAATATTTTAAAGTGTTTTTATTTTTCCAGCACCTTTTGAGATAGAGAAGTTGGTACTCAACCTGGATTTAATATTCCAGTGGCGATCTCCATGAATTGGCCCACTAATGCAATTACCTCCCTATTTCCAAGGAGTAAAGGATCAACTCTAGATTTTTATAGACAATTAGCTTTTAGAATTACTCTTTCATTACTTGGATTGTATAATGCATGTTTTCTTGGGACAGCTGTAATAAGATTTCGGAGGAAAATGGAATGAGACAATGTAATTATCACCCATGATTACTCCCTTTGTTCTTAGTCAATTCTTGAGAGGAGGGAGGGCTTCTTGTTTAGTGTTTCATAAATTATCTCCTGTTGTAATGGTTTTAAGGCTAAATTTCATTATATGACTCAAAGTGGTGGAGATGCTAGCAGAAAATAATTGTATTCCTAAAATGATGTATCAAACACAGAAGATGACTAATATGAAATGTAATGTGTGAGGAAAAAACTGGTACACAATGATAGCTACAGAAATGCACACATTAAAAATAATAATTGTGTACTGAATGATGCAGATGAACACCAACTTTACAGCAGAAGAAAAGCAAGATGAAGTACACGTGTTGGGTTTATAGATACGTATACGTAATGTCTTTGCATATTATACATACAACTATGAGTTGGCTGTGCAATAGAAGAAAATAAACCCAGGACAACAAAATCATATCCAGTTAAAATTACTTGGATCTTTTAATTATTGAGCGGGTAAAAGCACTGTAAAAAAGTTTCTTTTTTTTTTTTTTTTTAACAAATGCATGAAGCCAGCTTTTCCAAATTATGTTAATTCTTCCAAACCAAACACTGGGAAAAGTGAGGTCATTGGGGTTTTTTTGTTTGTTTTTTAATTTAAAGAAAAGAATTGATCCCCAGCATCTCTGCCTAGGAGACGTGGAACATGAAGAAATTTCAAGAAGGTCATGACTATCTTGTCTTTTACTCATTTGTTTTGTTTGTTTAACAGCGATGACAGTTCACAGAACTCTCACTTTGATGATTTCTGGGATGCATTGAAAAAGATGCAAGATTACATTAGGCTGGGAAAAAATGGACTGCTGTTAACTTTCACTCTGCTGTTAGTTGCCAGATAATCTGTTTACGTTCTCATTTGCAGTGCACAGTAATTGGAGGAGACAATACTTCTCAAGTTCCCCTACAAAGCACTTACTGTGCAGTCCTGTTGCTGCACAGCCTTAGGAGGATGGGACATCCATACAGGGGAGAGCTTGGCATACATCTGAACTACAACTTCCAGGTCGTCTGCAGGCTTCAGGTAGGCATGCCCAGGGGCTGGAATTTTAGAGTGGCAAACTCAGTCCTAAATCTGTGTCTCTTTCAGCATCCAAATGGGTAAGGAAACAAATGAAACCAGCAGCACCGGTGCTGCTGAGCACCCTCAGCTTTGGCACCTAATCTTCCCCCTGTGAGAACAGTGATTACTCAATAAAATGTTAGCCACTTTCAAACCCAATTTTGTTTTAACTCACGTGAACAGAACTGCACCGCACATTTGTTTTTTAACTTTGCACCAACCATTGGAGTGTTTTGGCTCTTGTGGGGATAGTAGGTCTTTTGTTTGTAGGCAAGTGGATACTCCAGGATAAGGCGTTTTCATATTGGCATTTGTTGACTGTGGAGTATTTTTATAGAAGGAGTTATTTATGTTGTGATGGCTTAGTTCTGAGGCGCAGTATGGACAGAAGAACCCTCGTTACATGTGATTTGATGAAAACTGGACACTTTTGTAGGGGACTACTGGGCGCAGCATGCAGGGCAGTGTTGAGGTTGTCTGTACAATGCAATGTGAGGGCTGCTGGAAGCGAATGTATGGTGGGTTTTTCAAGGTGACCCAGAGGCTCCAAACCTGCTCAGCTACTTCAGCCCCTTCTCTCCTGCCTAGCGGGGCCGTACCTTACCAAAGTGGTCCCTGGCACTGTATGGACTGCTGCAATCTTGAGCCTCAATACATTCTAGAGAAAGTGTAATGACTAGAGAAAAATCTGGCCTTGAGCTATAACATCTTAGCAAATTCTGTGTAATACTGAGCTTTTAAGACAGTGAAACTGAAAACATTCTGTCCAGATTAAATTTGGGTAAAAGTAACACTTTGTGATTAACTTGGGAATAAACAAGGTTTACTTCATTGTATTTAATGTGATTCAATATAACGTACTTCAGTATTTACTGTAATTAAATATTGTTGAGAAAGAATCTGGAACTTGTCTTAGTTAAACAAAAATTGCAAAACAATTGTGAACGTTAGTGCAAATGGAATAAAACTCTCTTTCTGTGACCCTATTTTAATATAGCATCTTACCAACTGATGCACTTTATATAATACAACCTTCAAGTTCAGAAATCTTTCCTGCCTTTGCCTAAGCAAAGAGAAATCAAGTAAGTTTTGGAGGGTTTTTTCGGGGCTTAAATCTGTATCACTTTCATCTGGGAGAAAGATGGGGCTTGAAAGTGGGAGCTGGGAATGGGGCACACAGGGTTGTGTCCTGTTTAGGAGAAGTGGTGAGTAAAGAAATTCTGGACAAGGGGGAAAGGAGCACACAAGGGTTGTGCCTCTGTGAGAGGGAAGCTGTGTGGTTAAGAATAAGGCAGATGGAATGCAAATGTATTTTTAGTCGAAATCAGAGCCACCTTTCTAAGTCTATGGCCACATTATCTAGGCTCCTCTTACGCAAGGCAACAACTATCCTGCGGACTTAGCCTCGTGGTGACAAATGCGCCCGTGAACCAGTTAAAAAGCACAGTCATGTATTGTTGAATTCGAGTGTTGTATATGCAGGGGGTTTTGCCTGTTTTTACTATCTCCAGAAGATCCACAAGTCAAAAGTTGCAGAGAAATAAATAGTAAACCAGCATGTCATTTCTAGATTTCCCAAACTGAGGAGCTGTGCAGGAATATTCAGATTTCTGTGGGCTGGGAATGTCAGCTGGGAGCAGGGGAGCTGCTCAAATGTGACGCACGGGAGCTATTTAGGGCACTAAGAAGCTGATAGCTGCACAGCTAGTGGCAAGGAATTTGCAGTGTGGCTGTGGAAGAAAATTACCGTGTGTGTGGAGCAGGCAGAGTATTGCTAAGCTGATTACAAACAGAAATTTTGAGCGAGGTGCAATCTGTTCAGAAGAAAAGACACATTGGTGCCTGGGGCGAGAGGTACTGAACCAGGCTAGGGCGTCAGCATGGACGTGCTAACGGTTGCCTCTCCGCTCGGCGAGGATGTCTCTGGTTTCCTTGAGTAAGCCTGTCAGCACAGTTTTTTTTTTCCCCCTCTTACTCAACGGGCACTTCTCAGTGTTATCCAAAGATGTTTAGAGCAGAACTATGCTCTCCAGAAGTTGAGCATAAATGAGATTCCAGCTCTCTCTCTGGAAAGGGGATTGACAGCTGTACAGTCTTAGTGCAGCTGTCGTGAACCAGAGAGTTCCCCCAGCAAAGATAAAAGCCCAGCCTGTCGCCTGTAAAAAACACTAGTAAAGGGGGGTTGTTTTTGTTGGTCTGTTTTGGTTTTTGCTTGTTTGTTTTGTTTGGTTGTGGGTTTTGGTTTTGGGGTTTTTTGTGTGGTTTTTTTGTTGTTTGTTTGTTTGTTTTTGTTTTTGTTTTTTACTTCTGTGGGATTAGAGGTTGTATTGCTCCATAGGGGTAGGGAGACAGCCTTGCTGGCCATGGCTCCTTTTGTAACTTCAAATCAAAAGACTTTTTCAGCCTTCGCTTGCAGGATATGAGCCTACTTCCTCTGGGCTGAGAAAATCTGATTGATCTCTGGTCTACATTTGAACAGTGCAGACTTTGTTCTCCTTGTGCTCCACCCAAGTGTCTCTCATTTTAGTCCAAGCGACTGACTTGACGTTAGTATTGGATTCCTGCTGTCTGCAGAAATGCAGCTATATAGCACCTCTTTCTGAAAGAATGAGCATATCTCTATGGTTCAAAAAGGGTTCTGCGACGGCAAGGCGGTTAATGAAACAGTTAATGATGTTTTACAGGCCTCCCAAGCCAAACAATTTCAGACTATATTCCACTCATAGGTTGATGCTGGAGGAAGCTAAGGCTTTATTAACAGGTATTTTGGTAGTCTGCTCACCTTCATTTTTTCTACATCTTACCAGGTAAGAGTATCCATATGAGGATAATTAATAATAATAATAATAACACTTTTTAAAGCCTTCTTAAAGTGCTGGTTTGGCTGAAGAGCTGAATGTTAGGAATGGCTGCTCTTCTACCCTTACTGCAGGTTTGCAGCCAGACACCCACCTCCTTTGTGGAACAGTTAATGGCTTTAAATGATGTCGAAAAATATAAGAAGCAATCTTTCTCAGCTGTCTTAATTAGAAAAATAAGCAACAAGACTACAACATTTGGTTATGAAATCTGTTGCCTGATTCAGTTGAGCTGCTTAAACTGAGGGGAAGGAGTGTAAAAGCTGAATTACCACTTGCATTTTACTTATCACACCTGGATGTAAAAAGTAAGGATCTTTTAATCCAGTTTTGTGGGAGAAACAGATGAGAAGATATTAAGCAAATGGCTGGAGGTACAAAGCTATCCAGGGCTCTGGAGATGGGCTAAAGAGAGATGAATCTGGCAGTGAGCAGCACGGAGCTGCTAGGTGAAGTGAGAGAGTGAGAGGGCTCCAGTGAGAAAATGTAAGAAGTAACAATGTAACATGTAACTGTAACAAGTAACAATACAACATATAACAAGGCTGAAAAAACAAACAGAAAGTTGCCAAACTTGAGATCCGTCAAGTCAGAGCAGTCCGCGAAGCAGGCAGGATAAAAAGAGAGCAATCGCTGACAGCCAGGGAAGGAAATGTTCATGGAAGTGGCAGAACAATCAGGTACAACAGCACCAGAAATGTCTCCTGTAACTTAGCAGTCACTGTTGAAATGTACTGGAGCAAAACCATGAAGCGAGCTGTCAGCGAAGACAAGGCCCCATGAACAGCCAGCTTCCCTGAGACCTATGGAGACAGCCTGAGGAGATATGATCAATTTTGTTGTCATGGAGGCACCAGCTACTTTACTGAAAGTCAGGAAGGTAGAGTGGGAGGAAGGGCAATTTTTCCAAGACTAGAGAAGTACAGTGCTTGTAAGCAAAGACGACAACGCAGTTGAAAACACTGGAGAGAACACTAGGACACGAAAAGCAAAGGAAATGAAGGGACAGTTTAAGAAGAGTGCAAAATGGATTACCTTCCCCTGAGGTGTTGCAAAGACCGAGCTCATAGCATAGCTGACATCTTTGTAGAAACCTGAATCTCCTGAAAGCTGGGAGTAGCATCTAGCAAATCACAAATTGTTAGAAAATAACTGCTTTACTGGGTTTAAAGAATAACTAGCAATACTCTAACGTATGGATGCCAGGATGGTCAGACTGTCAGAGGATCTATTCCACTTCTCACCCACCCCCCAACTCCGTTAAGATACTGGAGCCTCCATCTGCTCTTCACAACAAAGAAAAGCAGAATCCTGTGATTTTCCTTGGGAGGAGCAGAAATTCTACACTGAAAAGCAAATTTTCTTGCTTCCTTTTTGCCGTGATGGTGGTGAGTAGGGCCAGTCTCTAATTAATTAAGAGCTACCAAGATTAGTTTCAGGAGTTAAGCATACCTGCCCAGAGAAACCCCTGTCACCATCAGAGCTGGTACGAAGGATATGCCCCCAAGGGAACATCTCAGTCAGTAATATCCTCCAAATCTTTGTTACAGCTCTCCCTTTCATTGGGCTTGTCTCTGAGGAGTGCTTCTTATCTTCTGCTTGTGGCAGGGGATTTCTTGTTTTAAGGTCTTGTGGGCATCCAAACTTGCCACTAAGCAACATGGACATTAAAAGCACATTTATATAGGGCCTTTACTCTTTAAAAAAAAGAAGGGCATGGAGAAAACTGAAGCAGTACCTTTAAGCTTCATTTGCCTCATTGTAGCTAAGGATAATGGTACTAAGAGGATACAAGGTCTTAATTGCAGACGTTTAAAAATCCTTTGATAGTCCAAAAGAGGGGGGCAGTAGCAGAGATGCCAGGCTTTCAGTTTCACCATTCTCCTTTTCCTCCCTAGCTTTTCCTTCCCAGAACAGAACATCTTTCTCTCTAGAGTGACTCCTGGTGCTTCTGTAACTACGGAAGGGCCACTTTACTTCCAGAGCATTTCCCTTCACTGTGTAAGGGTGCTGCTCCACAGCCCACATCTGCCTGGCCTTGTGGGTCTTGTTCCTTCTCCCGACCTGCCTGGGGGCTGCCTGCTCCTTGGCTGCAGCACAGGCTGTGACTACAGAAATGAGGTAGGAGTGGAGAACAGCAATGCCTCCTGTAGCTTTTCAAAAGCTCAGAACGATTTGTCACTCGTGCAAATAAACATCTGACAGAAACATATGGCTAGGAATGAGCAATAGCCCCCTACGCTCGCTCACACGGGAGCTGGCAGGGCTGCTTGATGTAAAGTACAGAAGAAAGAAGGAAGGGGAAATACATTTCTTTAAAACCAGGGAATTAAATGTTCTTAAAAGTGATCTGTGCAAAATAGCTGCCAATTCCAACTGTTTGCATACGGTGTTTCTCTCTCTCTCTCTCAAATTCTCTCTCTCCTAGCCCCCCACAGTCTAACTATTGCAGGATCCAAGCAGTCATGTACTCAATTTCTCCATTGTGTTGTACCTTGCATTTGAGCTGGTGATCCTTGCCCCACCATTCTGTTGTGTTGGCTTGTCACTTCTGTCTGCCTGCTGTCCAGATGCAGAGTATGTCTGTTCTCCTCCTCCTGTGAGTTTTGCCCAAACATCCAAAATTTTCTGAGCCTTGCTCATCAGTTATGGTCTTTTTTTGGTATAAACAGTAATGGTCTTCAGTGGGACTAGGAGAGAGAACTGCTGAGATTCAAGCAAGAGGTGAACGGTACCTTTATTTTGGCAAGTCTTGTCACAGGATTGTCCCAGAGACTCCTCCAAGGTCTGAGGAGGAAAAGATGCTGCTGGATCAAGTGGCCTTGGGCAGACCCAGCCCACAGGGAAAGACATGAGGATCCAGGCAATATCCAGCACCAAAATTCCACTCCACATAGCTCCTCTCCTTCCCCCTGTTTTATCTCAGATGCTAACAGGCTAGTTTATTTTTAGGCTAGTTTTCCTAAAAATGCAGAAAATGTTCAGGGCCATCTAAACTCAGATCTACAGGACAAGGAGAAAATGTCAGCTGGGAGTCTTGGAAAAAGTCCTGGAGCTGGAGGCTAGAAGGAGCATCATTTGTGGCAGCGACTCTAATCGGTCCTTTGGAGCAGTGGAGGGAATACCTGTTTATACCATTGCTTTTTGAAATCTCTATTTATAAACTGGTGGAGGGAGGCTCTGAAACTAGGTGTTCCAACCTGTTCTTCTCTGCCAATGCCCTGTCTGTACAGTGTTGATGGTAAATTAAGATCTGATGCTATGGGCATGTGAAACGTGAGGGTATCAGAAGAGAATCACATAGGTCTTTACAACTGGTTATTCAGCATGTAGCATCTTCTCCCTCCTGCTGTAAGTGATGTTGATCAGAGAGTTACTCAAAGTTGTTGTTTTTAAAATAATCTGGTATTTCAGGGGTTTTGTACAACCTCAACTCCCAGGTCAACCATGCCTGAAGTGATTGCCTTTAGAAGACTCTTTTTCCCTGCCCAGTTGGGTCTGCCAGTTCTCCAGCACTGTGCATACCTGGTATCAACTTGAGGTCTGAACAACCACCACATCAACACAGAGAAACAAAACAATAAATAAACAATAATACAGTCAAAAATAAAGCAAGAGCATAGTGTAGCTTTTTAGGCTGTTCTGTTTAATCTTCCTGATTTAGACCTTGAATGCCTGGGTGCACTTATTGAAGATTTCTAACTCCAGGTCAATGTTCTGTATCTGTTTTCTATAGCCTGATCTTGGTGTGTGGTCTGCATTGACTCTTCATGAGGAAGATATCTGCCTGCCTGTCGCATCTCATGTTTTCAACCTTGGGATGACAAATTTCTTTCTGGTTCCCCAGTGGAAGCCAAGACCACACTCTCTGTACCTTTAATCTGCTGAGATAGCAACAATTCTTCCTCTCAAATACAGGTTTTTGATGCCTTTCTTATTTCACAACAGTCGCATAATGCAACTGCTTCATTTTGATTTCTGGAAAGTGAGCACAGAAGGGTGGAGCTCCTGTACCATGCAGTGGTCCTCCCTGGCAACACAGAAAAACTGTACTTTCTCAGTTCCAAATAGCATGTGAAGTAATGAGTTTCAACACTGACAAAAGAAGAGGAACTCCTACCTGCAGGATCAGGCAAAATGGGCTAGGCTTACGAAGAAATGTAACATGCATCTGTATGACTAATTAAAAGCTACAATAACACAAAGCTTCCATTTAACCAAACATAAATAATTATGGCATCAAATTAAAAAATAGAATGGGTCTTTTAACTAACTTGTAATCAGTGCGATTCCCACAGAGAAGGTATAAACATCCCTAAGTTTTCACCCACACTTCCACCTGCTTAAGATCCACTGGACCCGAGGACTTGCAGTGGAAGTTTAAGGGCGTTTTGGGGTGTTTGCATGACCATGGGGTCTGAAGGATTCCATGGAACTGTGTCCCAGACTTCTCAATGCCCATTAGGTATGCTGTGCTATTAACTGGCAGGAAATCTCATGGAGTCGGTGTAGAAATAGTGTCTTGGTTTCAGACTAACTTTAGGAAAAATTCTGAATGAGACTCCTCCATTTTTCAGAATAACTATCAGGAGAAGTTTAGTTTTTGGAAGACATTGTTCCTGACCACCCTTCACAGCTGAACAGATATCCCTGGTAGAACACCACCACTTTATCTTTTTTTTTTTTTTTTTTTTTTTCTTTTCTTTCTTTTTTAAACCCTAGAGCTAAGTAACTTAAGAAAAATTGTTGTTATTTTGATGGGTATTTATTTAACAACTCATTTCATGGTGGAAACCCCTTCATAGCAGATACTTCTGAGAATAGTCTCTTCCATCAACCCAGATCAGTCTCCAGAAAAGGCATCTCCTTTTTGATGAAAATTATATTTTCTATTTTTGAATAAATGGAAAAGTGTCTTTCTGTAACTCTTTTTAATCTTGCTGGAGGTAGAAAATGAGTTATAAGCAGAAATTTAATTAATTTTACTCTAGTTGCTAGATTTAGGCAGTCATATTGTGAGTGTGTTGACTTCTGCTGTCAGCTAAGTTTAACACATGAAGCGTGTCCGTTTGATGATGGCCTCCTCTTTCCCCTTCCCCTCACTGCTGTTGGGTTCACCACTCTTTTCTACACTGGGGAGATGTAAGTCCTGTCCAGCAGTGACAGCAGCGTGGCTTACCTCTACACCAGGTGTTAACGCAAGATAGCTGTGATCCCTTCCCTGCCCATTCCCTGCAGCCAGGCTGCTCCTGGACGTGGATTAGGAAGCAACTGCATAAGCCGGGCTCCGACAAAGTATTTTCTTTGACAATGACAGAGAGGGGATGTCACAGGAAGAGGGAAATTGGTTTCAGATTATTAATGAATGGCCAACAATTTCTGCACGGTCTCACTTCTGTGGGACGCTAAAGCTGGCCCAGAAGCCACAGCAGCAAGGATGCAGTGACAGCCCAGCCGTAGCGGCAAGGAGCTCGATGGCAGCTAACGTCCATGGCTCCGCCTGTGCTGAGCTCTGCCCGAGCCACCAGGCTGCTCCTGGTAACCAGCCTTGCTGACAGTCTGCTCGCGAATCGCTGCATTTTGGGGTCTGCAGCACCAAAGTAGCTTTAGGTTGTCAGTCTGTAAGCCAGCAACAGATCTACAGATGAATGGACTGCGGGCTTCATGGGTCCGTAGGCAATGGCACTGAGGAAATAACATGCTGCAGGCAGCACTATGCTTAGCTCTGCCTGTCAGCTTCAGTTTTGGCTCTTTAATTTCCTGCAGCTGCAAATGATGGTGAAGGGCTATGCTATCATTTAAAGACTCTGCCTTATACTACGTGGTTTTCTGGAACAGAGATTGTGATTTTTTTATATCCATCCTTAGGATCTTAATGTGCTGCTGCTCCTTGACTAAAGCCTTTAGAAATTTTCCTAGATTAAAAATACTAATTTTTTAAAGATTTTTTTAGTATGTATTCAAGGGGCTTTGAGGACCTGAAGAAAATCACTTGCCGCCTTCTAATCCAATAAATATTGGGATCCATTGTGTTTTATCTCTAAAACTCACTACTAAAGAAAAGAAATAGGAATTGGGTTGGGCCTGTCATATTTGATTGTACTGGGCATATGCATGTAGCTATTTAGATGAGGTGTGTTTGCATTTGTTCTCTTTCTCCTTAGTGTCTGCTAATCAATCCATTGGGTTATGTAAAATGGAGAAAGTGGAATTTTACATCTGTTGTGAAATGAAAGACGGTGACCAAAACACTGGATAGCCCTTTTAGAGCATTTTAAAGTCTCCCCCCACCCCAAAAGGGTAAAATGGATTTTTGATGATCCCTTGTTTTTCTCTGGAGTTTTTACATGAATAACAACTACTCTGTCTTCACATCAAAAAAAAAAAAAAAAGATGTTTTGACACTGAGTAAGCCACACTGGAGATGATTCATGAGCTTTTACTTCAGTATGACTATTGTTGCATCCTGACCTATATTTCCCATTTGAATTTGAATTCTCCTAGTTGCATTACGGTAGAAATCATTCCTTTGTCTTGTGTAAGATCTTAGAAAAAGAAGGATATTCCAGTGTAATGAAAGTGCATTATTTTCAGTGATGACAAACCCAATAATAACACTCTTGCCTAACCCTTTTCTATACTTGGAAGGGTTTGCTGAGAGTTACAGCCTTTATTTCACTAGCTGTGTTCTGGGCAGGAGAAGATGAAAGTGAGAAATTGTCTTGTAAAAACACAAGGAAACACATGTCCCCAAGAGAAAATTTAAGGCAAGGAGGGTTTTTAAAGTGCAAACAAAAGCGTGAATCATTGCCAATGGGTGTTAAGCTTCATGACTGCTTTTTACTTCAATTTGCGTAGCTGCACTTTCAGGCTGACTCTAGGTGACTAGGTACAATCTTTCTAAACCCTACATTTTCCTCCTGTAGATAAAGCTTCATTTCAGAGCATTGCTGATCTAGTGTTTAACAAGGAAAAATATTTAGCAGTAGTGATATAGCTGCCTACCTCACTCTTGCTGTAGTAGTAATATTTGTATTAATATATATTTTTGTACCAGTTTTATACAGGTTGGAATTCAGATCCTGCAGGATCAGGGAATTGACACAGAAGGGGTAGAAACTCTACGGACACTAAGCAGTGGATGTTTGCCCAATGCTTTCAATGCTACAAATATGATAAAAAATACAAAGGTAGGTATGCTCATTTAATGCCGCAGGACAGAAAGTACCTTTTCAAACAGCTTTCCTTACAAAATGCTGAAAACCCTGCAGTCTGCAGAAAGCAGATGGTTTAATAATTGACCTTGTCTCTCTGTTGCATTGAATCGTGATATGCTGGACTCTGTATCCTTTACACCATCCTTTTCTCTATTGTGGAACACCTTGATCTGCAGCCTGAAAATCAAAGAGGTAAAAGAAGCCTTGTGAAAAGCAGAAAAGACAGAAAGTTTTTCAGTGAAACAATCAGAATCAGTCTATTTTTCCTGACATTTCAGGGCCCTGAGCTTCTTGCCTTTTGTTCAGTTCTCTCTTGATGCAGTGGGATACAAACAGGGATGCTATCACATGTATTTTCAGTGTGTTTTTTTAAAGACCGTTATAAATAAAATCCCTCACTATCGCCATTGGTGGGAAGCACCCACATACAAATAATCCATCAGTGCACGTAGATGTGGTGTGTTTGTGAGAAGCTGACGGGGCTGGGAGTTGTGGGGTGTTGATTGAGGCTGCCGACTGTAACTCTGGAAGCCTGGGCCTGTTTGAGAGTCTGCCTGCACTGGGACTGAGCAATACCTCCTGCTGCTGGAGGGTCACAGTCTTCCAGTCTTTGGGAGTGATCAAGCCCAAGGGAGTTACACAATGGTGTGCATTGATAACAGCTGCATGTTGCCCTCCGTGTGCTGAGCGATGATCCTCTGTTACAGAAAGAAAAAAATCCACTTCAGAAATATTGGGGAGGATTCAGTAGCGAGTCTTAAATACCGAGTCCCTGAGCCTGTGAAACCCAGTGCTTTTGTTACAGGTTTTAATCAACGCAGTGTTTATTCAGAAAGAGGCATAAATCCAATGCCCCTAAAAATCAAACTAACTTTTTACTCAGACTCAAGGTCAAGTCTCTGTTAGCTCATACTTCTGGAAATGTCTCAGCCAGAGTTTGCACATACATTCCCCTGTCCACACAGTATTAATCACACTCCTGCCATCTCAGGGTGCTGGAGTATCTCTGCATAATTTTTTTTCCTTTCTTTTCATATTTTCCAAGTCCACACTCTACAGACTGACCCCCACAGCTGTACCTAGCAAGTTGATCACCTTCCTTTCTATGGCATTTTCCTGAACACTGCGGATCTAGAACAGGCTGTAATGTAATACTTGGCAGACCTACACTCCCTGTAAACTAAAACTTTGTTTAGTCTTGTTATTGGAAAAGCTTTTAAATGTGACCACTGAAGACTAACAAAGTAGAAGGCAAGCAAAACAGTATCTCATATCTGCTATTTAAAATCACTTATCTTCAAGTCTTCAAGTCATCCTGAATTTTTGCACTTGAAAACTTTTGAAGTTTGGGGCAATATGCCTGCTACATTGGCCCCCAAAATATTTTCACATCAGCAAATCTGTTTTTATTTCCACCATATATTTCTTGACAGTTCTGCTAATATTGGCGACAGATGAAGGCCATTGCTGAGTCTCTAGGAATGCCTTGTGCTAAGGGGTCAGATTAAATGTGAAAAAAAGGATGTGAGCTGTAAGGAGCCTCTTCTGCTTCTTAACATGTACTACAGAGTGATGCCACCTGCATCAGGTCACAGATGTCAGTGCAGATGGTGTGTCACCTTATGTAATCTGGCAGGGGCCATGCGATAGTAGGACACTCCGTCTGGGTCAGCTTATACAACCGAGGATGTGTTTGAGTCTAACGGCATGAACCAGCATCTGGACGAGGCCTGTGTCCCCATACACGCAACGTGAATTACGAGGATTCAGAGAAATTGGGACCTCTTGCAGTTAATAGATTAGTGTTTTACTTAAGATCTCCAACACAAACAATCACAGGTAAATAAAAGAACAAAACAACGCACAAAGAATGACAGTAAAAGGTGGTGGCAGTGGCAGGTTCAAGACAAGCACAAGGAGGTATTTATCCCGGGGCTGGGTAATGAGGCTGTGGAGCTCCCTGCTGCAGGGTGTTATGGATGCTGATGCTCTAGACTGGGTCTCTGTAGCCAGGAATGCCATTTCTGAGTGGCTCCTCCTGTGTACCATCACTAAAATATTCTTAATCTACATAAGATAATTAGGCTATTACCAATACTAAATTATTTGTGGAGACGTGTGCTCATTTCTTACTAATGAACATCTTCACCTTTTTCTAGTGTTCTTATTTCCGATCAGTCTGACTAAAGCCCATCTGTTCACCTACAGCTTTTTGTCATGCTTTATGAAGCTGCTACCTTTATTTCAAATTTAAATGTCTTCTAATGTTCTCTTGTACCAACCATATAATATGCCAAGAACTCCTAAAGGAATTAAGATTAAATTATAGTCACTAGAGCCTATCTTATTCTTGTGCTAAGGGGTTGGAAATCAGTCTCTGTAAGAAATGTCAGGCAAGTTGCTCTGGACAACCTGTGGCAAAAGAATCTGCTGAAGAAAAGCTGCCAGAACATGGGCTTGTAAACGGGGCTCCTCTTGGCCAAGTGAGGCCACCTGATGAGCCTCACAACCGCTTTTTTTTCCCCTGTTGCTGTCCCCTTCTCTTTTTATCAGCTTATACCTTCTGAAAATTCCCAGCTCAGACCGCCTGCTGGTGTTCATAAGGTTTTGTCTCACATCGTCTTCTGGATGAGGACCCTCTCCCTGGGGTCTGCTGAAGAGCCGCTCTCCGTCTGCTCCGCCCGCCACCAGCGGAGGCCATTTTCTCTCCTGCCCCCGTCCCCAGCCCTTCTTCCTCCCCACAACCTTCCCCACCGGAGCCGCGGGAGGGGACGGGAGGCTGCGGAGCCGCTGGGCCGTGGCCGACCTTCCCGCGACGCCGGAGCCCCTGGGCCGCCTGCTGCCGGTGCCGGCGAGGCTGGGGGCCTCCGGGGGCGCCGGAGACCCGCACCTGTGGGTGGGGGCCGCGGCGGCCGTTGGGCGCGGCTGGCGCTGCCATCTTGCGGCCGTTCGCCGGGAGCGACCGTTACTTCGCAACCGCCATCGCTGTCCCGGCGTTAAACAGCTCTCCTCAAAAACGCTCCCCTCCTGTCACGGCCATGGCGGGATGCGGTGTTCTCCCGCTGTTTACCTTGTGGCCTCGAAAGAGAAAGCACTGCCTGAGGACACTTCTGGGGGGAAAAAAAAAAAGATACCTGGGCTTTTGCCAAGGTGTTTCCAGATTAAGAAAAAATATTTGCGAAATAGTGAACAACCCCTTTTTTTTCCTCTCAGAAAAAAGGAGGGGGAGAAAGGGAGAGTTCATCCATCTTGGGTCCCACATCAGCACCCAGCGGTCAGACCTGGCTGCGTGAGGAGGCAGAGCTGGAAGAGGGAACTACCTGTCGCTACCGATTTCTCTGCGTGCTCTGTTGTCTGCCTCTCTCTCTCTGTCACCTCCTCTGGCTCTGTTTGTGCCTATCTTGATACCTTTTCCACATTTTATATGTAGATATTTGTGAGTGACTGTACTACTCTTTATCCTGATGGTCATTGTGGTGTGTATCTGTCATAATATTACGTGCAAATAATCATCTGTGCGCTGATAGCTTGTAGAAACTTCCACTGATCTTGGGACATCCTTCTACAGCTATGAAGTGATACATCCTTGTGTCTGTCCTGGCTTTGAAAAGCTGATGCCCTGCTCTTTCTCTTTGTGAACATCTGTCTGTCGCTCCTTTTGTGACAAGGCAGACGCTCAGCACTCTTAGGGAAACCACGTACACACGTTCTGGTATCCCCCATAGCTTTTCCTGTGCTTAAAGGCAATTACTGGGTTAACATTTCTGCATTGAAGGCATCACAGCAGGGGCGATATTGCAGTGAAGGTGCTCCATTTTGTTTGCAATCTCAGCTATACGTGAGGTATCTTTTATAGGTGGAACATGGCATAGCCAGGATACCTGTACTGTAGCTCGCAGCCCAAACATTTGTATGCAATTATCTTTACGTTAACAGTGAAAGGATGAACAGGAGAGCTAGAGCTTGGGCAAGGCCTCAGAAATCCAATTTGGTTTTATGCTTGTTCCTATTGGCTTCACCTGTCAGTCACAGAAAGGTAAGGGACCTGCTGAATGCCTGCATCACCCTGTCTCTCAATATACACTGTGAGACACTTGGACAGGCGGGGTGGACTCTTCCCCACTGAAAAGTGCGATCAGCAGTGTCACCATTCTTGCCATCTTGTGGGACAGCCTGGCTTGAAGGTCTGGTGACCAGGGGAGTCATTTGCCAGCAGCACATGGAAGTTTTCCGCAGACAGAATAACCCTTTTTCTCTTCCCACTTCCATCCTGGTTATTTCTGCCCTGATTTAAGATTTTTTAATTGAAATTATGGGAAGGAACAGTTCTTACCGGGAGCAGACATTTTCAGACATCAAGCAAATTTCAAATCAACCTTCACTGCTGCTGTTGATCACTTAGCTTCTCTCTCCTTCAAGATTTTGTTAATACCCAAGTATCAAAAGAGTGAGTGAAAGAGAAATTGAAGGAACTCAATAGTAGCATTACCTGTAAATTCTCTAGGGAAATATTCTTGTTGTACACTTAGATGCTTCCTCTTGGAATTATTGGTTTTGCAACACACCAACAGGAATTTATTTATTTTTAACAGTTACTTCATTTCAAATATTGCTTATTCCCTCTATTTCTCTATGTGTCTGTCCCAGTCCTTTGCCCATTCTACCCTGCAAGGTATCCAAATATGTAGAAAAAAATAGCAATTTTTCATTCATTGACAGGAAACATTAATTGCTCAGATTTTTATTGATTTAGAAATACATTATTTTGGCAGCCACTAGGAAAACAGAGGTTGTAAAACCTTAGGTGACCCAAATATGGGTACCCCCTACTAAGTCTTAAGCATATAAAGCTTAAATATATATTTACTTAAGAATACAATTTAGATAGTTAAAATTGGCTTCCCAGTTTGAAATGAGCACCTGTTCTGTGACGTTAACATATGTTTCTCTGGAAGTTATCAATGGGAAAGAGAAGCCTGGAAAACAGCCATGCTGAATTGTGCCTGATGGCTTCTGAAGCTGTCTTATGACCAATAGAGATCAGACTTCAATCAATAAATCTGTCTCTGTTTTGACTGTAGAATGAAAAAAGTTTGCAGTGCCAAAGCTGAAAGGCACATTTTTTTCCACTGTTCAACAATTTGTTTCTCCTCATACTCATGGGTGACAGAAAAGCAGTTTTGTAGAGATGCAATATATTTCATAAATTAGTTCCCATTGGAGATATTGTTGACTCCTGGACAACACATGGGGCATGTTCTGATATCCCCTTTGTAGAAAATGCTTAATAAATGTCAGCGTGGCAGCAAGAAAAGAGTAAACAGTTGCTGAATGGTTTTGTTTCAGTCTGTGGAGGGAAATGAGCCAAAAGAACTTCAGATAGCAGTTAGGATCTAACTGGTAAGTGCTGCTGAGAGACAGTGGTATTTGCCAGACTGCCCAGAAAGAAAGAAAGAAAGAAAGAAAAAAATCTGATGCAGCATATATTGCTTTTCGAATTGAAGCACAGTGTTCAGGCCATACAGATGGCAAACTAGCTTGCTTCTTGGGGCTACACCATGCTGTTGCAAACCCTCCTTTTCTGTGAATTGCTCAGGCTTATGGGTCATCCCCTTGATCTTCCCTCACGTGAAAAACGCTAAAAGATTTTTAAAGAAATATATCCCACAGGCATAAAGAAGCAAACTCTAGAAACCCCTCCTGGGGGAGAGGGACATAAAAGCAGGAGTAGGGTAGCTGTATCCCATGCCTGTGATCAACATGAGGTGGCAGAAAGGCAGAGTTTTCTGCCACTGAGTTTATGAGAACGGTAAATCTAGGAAAAATGTGGCTGATTGTTTTTCCAGAGATCACCCTCAAGACACAGATTGTTCCTTAACTAGAGGCAGTAACACTGATTATTTTACTTTCAGTATTGCTGGCATAGGGGCTAAGTAAAGGGATTTAGGGATGAAATTAATTCAGTGATTGTTCCGTCCAGGGCAGAATGATGAAAGGGAAAGAATCTCTGATTTAGAGGCTCTGGAAATAGGGAATGCAAGGAATCAGGGAAGCGTGCGTTTTTTCTTTGTTTTTCACGTCATTTTTTCAACCCAAATATCTGATTGTACAAAAGTGTGCAGCCACCACAATTCTAGAACAAACAGAAGCCTGAGTTTTGTAAACTGAAGGAAAAGCAGAAGAGATCCCTGTGCCAAACAGGGTCGTCTGTTCAAGTCTGATATTAAGAGGCTGTTTTATATGGGAAAACATGCCTGCCTTAGGCGGATTATGATCTTGTCAGGATCTCCCACTACAATTTTAAAATATTCCTATGGGTGAAGACAGTAAGAAACTGGACAAGCTTCAGGAGTGGGCTTTAGTCTCCAGTCTTAAGCCATTTTCGTGCCAGGCCACCAGCTGCTGCTCCTGAAAGCTGCAGACCTTCTACAGGTCCCATGCCCTGTTTGTGAATGGATGTCTCAGGCATCTGAGGAGACCCCATGGAGCATGACAACTACATTCAGCCAGTGGTTTAGCTGTCCTTTACTTTTTAATGAACTACGCTTTGTCTTAATGAGACATAACAAATGAATGTTCTCTAATGAGAAGAAAGGGCAGACTACTAAAGTTACATTTGATTTCTAGGATTTTGATCTCTCATCAGCGTGTCTTGCTGACTTGGTTGTGTACAATTTTCAGAGTACTGATTTTAAGACGTGTTGACTACTCAGTTGCCAATGAAGCCATCTGAAAGCCAAATATTTTTTATGTCTCCTAGTGGCTTCTGAGTTCATGTTATCTCCCAATTGTGCTTTAGAGTTTAGATAACAAATTTGAGCTTTAGCTTTACTACTAATGAGAACATTTGAGGGGTTGGAATAGTGGAATAACTTCAGATTTGTGGCTGGAGGAGCTTGGCAGAACAGAGAAGTTCTTAGGAAAACGTGCTCAAGACTGTGTGTTCCACATGCTATAGCCGTTGTGAGGTGAGCCAGACTTTGCAGGGCATCAGAACCAAGACCAAACTCCTGGGCTCAGTCTGGATCCAGGTGATACGTATGTGCAGACTGTACCTGGTGACTCTGTACATCTGTAGTTTCTTTTCCTTCTCGGTAGGCTTTGTCTAGTGTCAGCAATACTCCCTTTGATCATATGAGAATTCCACAGACAGCAAGATGTTAAGAAAACATAAGAAACAGTAAGTCCGGAAACATAATTTCACAGGAAATTTGTACTCAGGCTGCAAAAAATTTACATCCCGTAAAAGGGAAAAGGAAAACAATCAGGATTTTGTTTTTACGCTAAAATTAAACACTCGTTGGAAAATATTATGTGCTTACTTCAATATTATTGCTATTTTTCGTATTGCCTAGTAGAAATTACGGATACAGTTTCAAGGTTGGTTTAAGCCAGTCTAGCCGTGTGTCACCACAGAGGGGGCAAGTCCTCCCTCCCACACTGCTGCCCATTCCTTTAACAACTGGCTGAACAGTTGCTGATGGTGGAGCCAGGGTAGCAAGTAGTAGTGCCCTGCAGGGATGAAGGGGAGGACAGTGTTTCTGCGGTGGCCCCATCATAGTTTAAGCTGGTTGTAAAATCCCAGGGTGAGAGTCCATCTCGGTAGGCACCATGCAAAAGTCTTGCACAGATTGTGAGCTGAGCTGTAGTTTTCGCTGGTTTTTGAATTCTTTCCTCTTTTAGTACTTTGCAGTCCTAACGTGCCCAGTTTGTTACCTCAGACTATTTGCGGCAGTGATGAATGTTCACTTGCCACCCCTACTAAGAGACCTGATAAAGAGCAGGACGATAAGAGCTGGGTCCTGCTGCAAGTGTTAAGTAAAGCACGTCATCTGTTCTGAGATCTGGAAACTGGAATCATAATGCTCAGTCTCTGCTTTCCTCTCCATCTTGTTAGGAAATGTGAATGGATACCTTATTCTGGAAACTTGGTTCGTCATTTGTGTTAATATAAGCAGGGCAAAGTATCCTTAATTCTGACTAGTATGTTTGCAAGTCACCACGATATAAATGGTAAGTGCTATGCACTGGGTCTGTTACCATAGAAAAGCAAAATGCTGCCTATTCTTGTGCTGCAGTGTTGCATTTACGCTCTCACAGTCACTGCTCTGGTTAATCTGCTTTCTATCATTTGCTGGTTGTTTATCAGAAACGAGTGCCTCTTGGGAGACTCTTAGGAATGTTTTTTTTTCCTTGTGTTTCATTCTCTGATTAGGAGAATAAAAATACATGCCAGGTAAACCTATGCTCCCTGCTCCACATTGCATCTCTTCTCACTGCAGCTAATTTACAGGTTGTTAAGTGCTAGCGTGTTGTGGTGTTTCAGCTCCATATGTTTAAAATGGCCC
The DNA here is from genome assembly GCF_047370975.1 of Nipponia nippon. Taxonomy (NCBI): domain Eukaryota; kingdom Metazoa; phylum Chordata; class Aves; order Pelecaniformes; family Threskiornithidae; genus Nipponia; species Nipponia nippon. The sequence continues at coordinate 15,603,735 of NW_028262336.1, read as the reverse complement.
TTTAGATGTGCTCAGATTTTCTGCAAAATTCCAGCCTCTTGCAACATCTCTTCATCCCTGGCATTTTTCTGTTCTTGTTTTTAGAATAGCTGTTGTCAATTTGCTTTGTTTTGAGATCTGTGGTGGAGAGGGGTTTGTAGTTCCAGACTGTAATTCCCTGAAACTATGTTTTATTCTGATCGCTAAAAGAAGGCATCTCATTTTTTGATACTAGATAGTGTATTTGTCTCTGGTTTTTTTGCTTGCTTCATTGTTTGTAAACTGTTCCAATGAGCTTATGCACTGTTACTGTGCGCTGGGTTTTGTCCTTGAAGGATAAGCATTACAAACATTTCATGGGCTACAGAGAAGGGATAATTTTAAAGAAATATTTAAATGGTAGCAAAGAGACAATGTCCTAACTGTGTTTAAATGCAAGGACCTATCAATAACTTGCCCAATACAAGCGAAGTGTATTATCTTATCTTGCTTCTGCAAAGATGGATCCTTTCAGAATTTATTACTGACAAATGCATAGGAGATTAACCTGTTTTCTTAATGGTAATTTATAATGATATTTTAATGTGCTCTGTGTAATGCTCTCTTACCCAGAGGAAATGAAAACAACTCTAGTATTAAGAAACCCTATTGCTGTGGGTGACATCTAGTTGCCCTCACTGATATTACACTCCCGTTACTGGAAGTAGTCCCTCCTGAAGACTTTGCGTGTGTGGGCTAGACAATTAATTTCTGGAAATACACCATAGCCAAGGACAGAGAGGTAGTGCTTAGATTTTCAGTGTGCTTAGGCAAGGCCCCACAAGGTAATATTTAGCGTATGACATCAACGGCGTGAAGGTGGTGGAATATGTCAGTGCATCCAGCCCTTATTTTTGACTAAAGCTGATTTTAGTGGGGACAGTCAAAGCAACATTGAGCATGCTTTGGAAATCCTCCATGAAGCAGTCTTTTCAGCACCACAGCTTAGCGGTAAAGTTCTTGCTACAGCCAGGAATAATAAAACAGCGGGGTGCTGATAGCTGAATGAAAACAACATGTAATTGCCTCTTTCTCTGTTAAGGACTCCCCTCCTGGCTGATGTGCCTTCTGGAGGGAGGGACAACCATAAGCAGCTGGCCAGGGACACGCCAGTCATTCTGCAAAACCAACTTGTTTGTCTTTGCCACATCCCTGGAGCAGGGGTTCTAAGCACCCCCTTTTCCAGCTGGGAAACAAATACACAACACAATTTTTACTGATTTATTTTGAATGGACTCTTTTGACTTCCTTGAGGTCAGCACACAAAGTCAACACATTTATGCATTAGCATGACATGATCTAACCTCAGGTGCCCTTCAGAGCTCTCGGTGGATAACCTCAGCACCTGGAACATCCTCTCCTTCCCCATAGCATGTCTCCTGCTTAGTGAGGATAACAGCTAGCAGTTTTAGCTAAGGGTGATGTTAACGTCTGAAATATGGCTTTCCCAAAAGTCTCTGGAAACAATGTGGATGAGTACTATTAGCAGACAGGACAGTATATACATTTGTTAGTCCTTTGTAGCTGAGGGAAATGGTTGGAAATGAGTTAACACTGATGAATGTGCAGATAGCTGAACACGCAAGCAATGTGGTAACACATTTACCACACAGCCTGCAGTGAAGTTAGCTTTTTATCTGATTTGCTACTGTTGCTGCTACTGTTGGGCCTGTACTTGGGCTGGGAAAGAGGAGGTTCCAAACGCTCTTGTATCTTTTCTTATATGTAATTTAATCAGGTGTGCTGATACTTTGACATATGTAGGCTGGATGAGACCAGACAGCTTAACCAGACTGGCTCACGAACAAGTATTATGTCTACCTGGAATAAATACTGATTGGAGTTATTATTTATTTTCCCTTTTCCACCCAAATGACAGTGCAAATTGATGGAAGTTGTTAAAGGTCTTATTAACTACAGCTTGTGTTTTCCTTCTCCAGAAACTCCACCCTGGGAATCCACCAGACCTGCTGGCAGCACTATGACTATCCCTGGGCCAGGCTACAAATGATCTTTCATAAGTTTGCTGAACAGGAAAGGATTAAACTATGAACAATGTAGAATGAGATGGGTAATAGGGTTGAAAGCCTTTGATCTAGGCCACTAAATTCAGTCTAACACTGTTGAAGTTTTATGCATGGTGGGGAAGGGATTTATTTTATTTTATTTTATTTTAAGTCACAGGCAGATAGCTGTTCAAATGGAAAAAACAGTGGGAATTAGCTGTCCTTTGGTAACCTCCTCCTGGAAATTATTTGCATCTAAGTATTATTTCTTAGCCCAGACGAAGTTAGTTGGGAATCTCAGGGAACTTCTGAGGAGGCAGATGTCCACATCACAGAATTATTATCCCAATATGCGTGGGTGTTAAGAGTCTCGTCAGACATGGTGCTGGGTTTGCTTTCATTCCTCTGTTTGTCTTAGGAAGAAGCCTGCTGCTGGGAGACCTGAATTACTTCTACATCTGTTAAATAGGAGTTGGGTATTTCCATTTCCCTAACTTTCAATCTCATATCTCTAATTTTCTAGATAAGGAAAAATAAACATGTGCTGTTGATTTTGATAATTACTGAACTTGCTGATGGTGTGAAGAGGATAAATTTGACTGTGTCAGCTAAGAAGGTGTGTCCAGTATTTCCCAGTTTTAAGCCCACAAGAAATTTTATCTCCTTTCATAGGAGAAGCAGGCATGCTCAAGTTATTGCTTAAGCAACATTTTGTTAAAAAAATATTTTGCAATTCAACCTGCTATTGAACAGCCAGGGCAGGCTAAGTGAAATAAAGATAAAATTAGCGGTGGTGGAAGAATACTGGATCTTAGACATGCACATACCTTGTGAATTTAGGGTAAATTACATAGATAGCTGCAGAGCTTAGAAAAACAAAACAAAAAAAAAACAAAAAAAAAGAAAAAAAAGATTGTTGGTATTTCCAAATGTTATTGGGGAGTACTGAAACAAGACTTCATTTTTAGTTTGGACTTGTTCCATGATATTGTGCTGTCCAAAAGTAGTTCTGTATCTGCAGACAAAAAGCTTGCTACTGCAGATCACAGAAACAGAAATGCTGTTAATGGTTGGGAAGACAATACAATGTAGCCAGTTAATGAAAGAGCTTGATCTGTACAGAAAATTATTTTGAGCAGATACACACATATATAGAAAGCAAGATTAATTTAGAGACCTTTGTCATTAAAGCAGATTTTTGTATGGTTTTGTGTGGGATTTAAGGGGGATTAAATGTTTGACATCACTTTGCCTGCACAGGCTATGTTGAAGAGGTTACTGAGCGGGTGATGGAGAATTCAAATATGCGCCTGTGCTGAAAGAGTGGAAGCAATGGATCAGACTGCAGCCTGGCCAAACAAATTGCTCTATCTACTACATTTCTAAAAGCAAGGTGCTTCTGGCTTGACAGCAGACGCTGCAGGGATGTAGAGATGAAGGAATTGTTATGATTTGCCAAAACATGAGGGGAACTCGGCAAGGACATCAGAACGGGGATGTCCCTGTCTTCTGTCTTCAGTGATGCCTTGCTTCACATGCATCTTTTGTATGCTATGCTGTTTCTAAACACTAAAAATAAGAAGTCAGCAAGGTGGATTGGCTGATCAGGTGCATTTCTCTTTTGGAAGAGATGGTCCTGGTCATGAAACTTCTGTTCCTCACCTGCCTGTGGCCGACAGCAGTGCTACACAGTTCTCAAAGTCAGCATCGCCATCTTCACCATCGGCAACAATTCTCGTTCTTAAGAAAGCATAACAGGTAAGCAATATACTCTCTCTGTCTGTGTTCCTCTGATAAACTTTATGCTGTCAGCAACCTTTCAATGCACTCTTTCTGTTCACTGTCCTGTTTCGTTTTCTGAAATTATAGTATGCATAGTATTGATAGGGTATTCCCAAAAGAGAAATTGTTAACTGTTAATTAATTTTTCATAACCAGACATTTGATATTGTGATTTCATGAATGCTTCATATATATGCAGGTATGTACACACTCACACCCACACACAGCTCTTTTAACCTGCGTGATACCAGACTAATTATTGTGTTACCAGACACTATTGTGATGTAGCAAGTATTCTTGCCCTTTCACTCCCATTACAAGAAGCAGAAATGCCTCCCGAAGTTCTATGCCAATGTTATAAAGTTACTTCCATTACCTAAACAGCAGAGTAGCTACACTGTCAAGATACAGAAGACATTTTTATGGCATTAAATGGGGTGAATCGTACCTTATTTGTAGTGATGACACAGTGTTTTCCCTTTCTGGACTATACTTATGCTTTTAGACATTGAAGACTGCATCCGTTCCTCATTTTTCCAATCAAGTAGCTGGTTTAAAATGAATAATGATACAAAGGTTTTCACATGTAAGTTTCTGTGAAAAGTGTTAGTGCTTTTTCCCACAAATGCACCTTCACATCTGCCACCTGAGGCCTCTGAATGTGTTTCCAGATTAATCTAATAGTATATAAACAGACCAAAGACTGCCAGTGCTAATCCAAGCAAAAACTCTCTTTGTTGGGAGGTAGAAGAAATTGTAATAAGTAGCTCTATTTAAGGAAGGAAAAGGGATAAAACTTACATTTTTCTGTGTACTTGACCCCCTATTAAAATGGGCAGGGGAGCTCATACGGTATCACATATTGAGGAAAAGTAACATAATTAGGCTCCTTTGATGTGTTTAAGCTGTTTCTAAAGTTACGTACTTTGTAGCAGGTATACAGCTGTTTATCTTCTGTATCACTTCTTATGTGATAATCCAGCAGTGACATATCTCTGAATCCCTACGCGTCTTGAATAAAATCATGTTTAAGCAACACAAGGCAACAGAACATATCCCAGTTACACAGCGGAGGTGCCTGGAGATGCTACATCACTCAGTGCTTCTGGATTTCACCTCAAGGTCACAGGTTCAAGTTTGGTCTAAGCCAAAAGCTCATGAAAAGAATGGCTGTTCAGCAGACTGTTTCAAACTCGCTGACAGTTTTGGAGTGAGTGCTAGTCCACAATTATTTGTAATAATAAAATAAACAGAACTAGCCCTATATCAAAATAAGGTCTAATCTGGTGCTTTGCTAGTCTCAGGAAGCAGTTAAGACTCAAACGGAAACAGAATAAAATATCTTCTTAATGCTGTAGTGGTAAGGAAGGTCTATTTTAAGCTCAGCTGGTACACTTTTATCAGTGGTAAAAGGAAAGCATATGCTACTGTTTGCATTTATCCTGTTCTGCAATAGCTGAGAGGAGTTGCTCCATCTACCTGGACTTGTGCAAAGCATTTGACGCTGTCCCATACGACATCCTTGTCTCTAAATTGGAGAGACATGGATTTGATGGATGGACCACTCGGTGGATAAGGAATTGGTTCAATGCTCACACTCAAAGAGTTGCAGTCAACGACCCAATGTCCAAGTGGAGATCAGTGACGAGTGGCGTTCCTCAGGGGTCAGTATTGGGACCGGCGTTGTTTGACATCTTTGTCTGCGACACGGACAGTGGGATTGAGAGCACCCTCAGCAAGTTTGCCAATGACACCAAGCTGTGTGGTGTGGCTGACACGCTGGAGGGAAGGGATGCCATCCAGAGGGACCTTGCCAGGCTTGAGAGGTGGGCCCCTGCAAACCTCATGAAGTTCAACAAGGCCAAGTGCAAGGTCCTGTACGTGGGTCGGGGCAATCTCAAGCACAAATACAGGCTGGGTGGAGAATGGATTGAGAGCAGCCCTGATTAGAAGGACTTGGGGGTGTTGGTTGATGAGAAGCTCCACATGGCCTGGCAACGTGCACTTGCAGCCCAGAAAGCCAACCGTATCCTGGGCTGCATCAGAAGAAGCGTGGCCAGCATGTCAAGGGAGGTGATTCTCCCCCTTTACTCCATTCTCATGAGACCCCACCTGGAGTACTGCATTCAGCTCCGGGGCCCCCAAAATAAGAAGGACATGGACCTGTTGGAGCAAGTCCAGAGGAGGGCTACAAAGATGATCAGTGGGCTGGAGCACCTCTCCTATGAAGAAAGGCTGAGAGAGCTGGAGTTGTTCAACCTGGAGAAGAGAAGGCTCTGGGGACACCTTACAGCAGCCTTCCAGTACCTGAAGGGGGCCTACAAGAAAGTTGGGGAGGGACTTTTTACAAGGGCATGTAGTGATAGGACAAGGGGTAATGGCTTTAAACTGAAAGAGGGTAGGTTTAGATTGGATATAAGGAAGGAATTCTTCACTGTGAGGATGGTGAGGCACTGGAACAGGTTGCCCAGAGAAGCTGTGGCTGCCCCCTCCCTGGAAGTGTTCAAGGCCAGGTTGGATGGGGCTTTGAGCAATCTGGTCTAGTGGAAGGTGTCCCTGCCCATGGCAGTGGGGTTGGAACTAGGTGATCTTTAAGTCCCTTCCAACCCAAACCATTCTGTGGTTCTATGATTAAAAATTCACAAAGCAGGAGAAAAGCCTGGTGGTAGGAGAGAGCACATTTTGTGGCATCCTGCTGGACATCCTTTCCTGACCTCTTGCCACAGGACAGCAGTAATAATATTAGCACAGCGTCCTCTCCATCTTCACGGATCCTTATTAATACCTACAAACAGATCCGTACGACAGTCCTCTGAGACAGGCAGGACCACATTCTCAGCTGATGCTGACTGGTGTAGCAGTTTTCTTTACACAAGACAGTGCTTTGGCCTTCCATGTTTTCCTAGGCCCTAGTGATTTGGAACTGGGAAGAAGACCGCAGAATCTGAGCCACAGAAGATCCCAAAGCTTAACAGCTGCAAATCAGCTTTTCTGTGGAAGGGATCCAAATACGTTTAATTTCTCTTTGTTTGATTCTCTGGTTTTGTTTCTAAAGGCAGCATTATCCTCCAGTACATTGCAACAGGGTCTGACTTCCCACCAGCCTCTTTTTCTTTCTGGGGAAAAACCTTTCAGCCAGCACTAGGGTTATTAGGGACACAGCTGACAGATGGCCTTGGTTAAATGGGTGGCCTTTTAAAAAGAATCCTATGTGAAAATGTTACTTAACCTACAAGTTCCACTGTTTTAATAGAGTAACCCAATTCTCCCTCCAAAGCTATTTGTCTGCATTCTCTTGTAAAGAAGATTTTAAAGCATTAACCAAAAGTACATGAGAAAGAGATTATTCTCATGGTCCATTTCCTACAGCAAAGAACAAAACATTTGACTGTCAAAATATTAGGCTTTTTGACAGTATATGTTGCTGACGTTACTGAACACTTGGAAACGCATTTTTATGAGAGAACTGCAATTTTAATGCTTACATTTATCTGGGTTTCAAAATTTGATAAATATGTTAAAAGTTTCAGAGATCACACTGCTGTGTAACTCCACAGACTCTCCTGGGAATAAGATTTCTGTAACTTCTATTTTTTGTATACCTTTCATTTGGTAGTAGCTAGAGTATCTCAGGAACACAGCACTGGAAAGAAATTTATGGCCATTAAATCTAGGGTCCTTCATGGTATTCTTTTCATAAAGCAGTCCTTCATAGTACTCTTTTCATAAACTTACCTAGTTTCATTTTGAATGTGATGAGAATTTTTCCCCCTGCTACCCCCATACTGCAGCAATAAAGGAATTGTGGTATCCTGGATACTAAACTAGTGTACCTCTCCTAACTATCCTTCCTGAGACATGAGTTTCAGATTTTTCAAAATCTATTGTGATGAGGATGGTGCTGGAAATGTGTTTATATCTTCCTGAATACTCAGAGGTGCTCCAGCCTTCCTCCAGTCTTCTACCAAGGACTCCCCTTACCATTAGTTACACAGGGCATTAAAACAGAAGAACAGCCATGCAGGATCATCTTACCAAAGGTCCATGTGCTATAGTGACCTGTTTCAAACAAAGGCTGTAAGCACAAGTTTGGAACAATAAGGACAGGGTAAACTTATAAGATATTTCCCCCTAATACTCCCCTCCATATCCAGTCACCAGATTTCCTTCAGAGACTTCCTGTGCTGGATGTAATTTATACAGATTTAGTGATCTTCACTAGATTTTCTTTTCCAAGGACTTTTCTGATTTCTTCTCGAACCAGTGTAAACTTTTGATAACCTGGTAAGTTAAAGACAACCAGATGGGATACTAACCACATCACTCCCGTGAATGCCACTGGTTATGGAACTACACTGACAGCATTATATGGTTAAATGCTTTAATGAAAAATGATCCAACTACCCTTGAGCAGCCCTTTGATCTTTCTCTCAATATTAGGTATTCAAGGTTAGGTAGGAGCAGCTAAATTTGTCTTCAAAAGCCTGCCATATATTTGTCCATTGCTAAAGAATCTTGAAATTAGTTGTTTTGGTTTTGTAGGCTAACTGCTCTTTGAAAGCTCTGTCAGATACCAAGGCATCAAGCCATGAGTCCACATAACAGTATCGGGTAGTGAAGTGTCCATAGAGTACATCTCACTTTTTTCATCCAAATAGCTAGTGCTTACGTTAACGTCCTATATAAGTACCAGCAGGGGTGTCTTCCCTATGTGATCTGAAATATTTCAAGTGCTTTTTATGACCTCTGTTAGAATTTAATTATAGATTACCACTTCATTTGCATAATGTAAAATGTTGCCTGGAATACAGCTGTGTAAAGCACAGCTATTATAACTGGAAGTAGTAGTTTCTTGAGCATGTGCTTCACTGAGACTGACAAACTCGTATTTATCATTGCCCAGATCTATGGCAATACCAAGCCATCTGTCAAAGTTCCTTTTATTACTACTACCCCAGGTAGGTAAAGAGAGATTTCTTTTCCTTAGGTGCATGTGGGCTTTTTCTCTCAAACGCCACAGCCTGACCTACGCCATGCAATGAATGTGCAGAATCTATGACTGCATTTAGACTCCTAGATTATGGCGCGCCGGCCAAAGCTGTGTGATAAAGAGACCAGGGTGCCAGGCCACCGAAATATAATTTGTGTCTTTGCTGTGCTTCTGTGAGAATGAAAAGCATATCTTGACTGCCCTTGGGAAGCTTTTCTGAGACCTAGGCTGGTTAGATCTGTCTCTTCTGCTTTTTAATGGAATTGGTGCCATGGGAAGGAGCACTCAGGAAAACATCTGCTGATGATTTCACAATGCTGGGGTGCTGATCAATAGTTAGATATGGGTCTAGGATTTCTTGGGAGTAAACAAATACAGAGATGCAATTCCCTTTGAGTCATCAGTTAAATAACTTTAATGCTGCAGTGAGGACAATTTAATACTGTGACTCTTAGCCAAGGAGTAACATCTGGAGTCCAGATGCTGATGTTAAAGGAATATCTGCTGGAGAACACTTCTTAGCCTTGGGTGGGGGAAGCAGTCAAGGAGGAGAAAAAAATGTGAAGCAGAAGTGTATTATTTTTAAATTATTTTAGAAAATATTATGGAATTTTTCTAAGTTTTGGTACCTTTACACATGCAATGTTACCAGTGTCCATTAAATTAATTCCAAGTTCCATGGGTATATATCTCTGCATGTAAGCCTATTTTCCTTTACAGTAAATAATATATTCTGCCAAAGGAAGGTATTGAAGAAAAGATGCAGCATGTTTGTAATGAAAGTGCTATTCTGACTCCTGCAAGATGTTGCCGAACTTTAACAACCACTTCTGATAGCGGCTAGAAATAATGATAGTTACTCCACCATTTGTATATAGAACATTAGCTTGAAGAGGCTGTTCAAGTAAGTGGGCCCAAAAGATGCTTTTCATATAGGCAGCATTTCTGTTTATTTTGTCCTCATCCAGGAAGACAGAAGGAATATAAAAATCCCATAACATCTCTTCTCAGTGGCTCATTAAGAAAAAAATTCCTGCCCTGGTAGCCTATGTTTTGCCTCTTGTGACTAGGGAAAGTCTTCCTCAGTCACGTACTTGCTTCTAGTAAGAAGTTGTAATAGATGTATCATATTTTTAGCCTGCTTCTTCCAGTGAAATCATCAGAGCATCAAACAGGCATTTCCAATGACAAATAACCTAATGCTTCTAAACTGTATTAGCTGTGCCATGGCATTCTGAACATAATTCATCATTTTCTCTTATACTGGTTCCCAAGCAGCAGAATCTCCTTGTATACCTATTGCAGAGCATTGCAGGTGTTCAGTTCTACTGCCCATTCTACTCTGATACAGCCTTATTCTGTGGTGATTTTAATTCTCTGAAGCATGGGGTTTCATTTTAGCATCCACATAATTTTCCTACGTAGAAAACTGAAGTCTGTATTTGAAATGCATGATGGGCGTTCTGATTGCCCTGGTAATTTGGTTCAGACAACACTGCCAGAGACATTCGAGAATACTCAGGTAAATTAATTTGTTCAAGCCCAATGGTTCTGAATAGCCCAGGAACCACCTCACCTTTCCCATAACATAGCATTTTTAAAGTAATTTCTTGGGCTTCATTATTAACGAAGAAGTGGGGAAAGGAGAAAAACAAAAAAGTAAATACAGGTGCATGCCTTAGCCTAAGGTATTCCATACCTTGTTTTAAGCAGTGTTTGACTACAGGGCAAATCTTCAGAACAGATTTCTATCATTCAGTCTAAAGCAATAATTAGAGTCGCTGGCAGCAAAGTCCCAGGGAATCACAGAAGGCATGAAAGAAATTATGTCTAGGGAGAGTCCCTTGCCTGTGGCAAAGCAGCTGTATTTAAGTCATTCCTACAAATATATGTCTAACCTATTCTAAAATAGCCCGAGTGAAACGAGTCTCAAAACCTGCCCAGGCAATATGTTCCCATGTTTCACTATTCTCACCATGAGAAAGGTTTTCCTAATGTGTGCCACAGATCTCCCTTGTTGCCACTGCTTATCCTACTGGGGAGTGGGCATCGAGCAAAGGGCCCCGTAGAAGCTCATTGTGTTCTGAAGACTGTGATGTGTTCCCTCAGTCGTCATCTTCTAAATTAAATTACACAGGTTCTTACAATCTTCCCATGCCTTTCCTGAAACGAGGGCCCAAAGCTAGGCACAATTCTCCAGCTAAGCTATGGCTAGTTCTGTTATTACTTGGGGCCAGCCACTTGAAGCAGGACATGCAACAAGGAGTGGAAACTGAAGGAGGCATCATAGCATTTTCCTTGTAGCAGAACCAAATAATGTAACGGATTCTTTCTAAAAGCTCTGCCCCCCAGCTGCCAGATCTGGCTGTGGATCTTATCTGTGCTTGAACCCAATACCTTTGTGATATGAGTATGTACCAGACCCCTCTGCTGCCTCTGCCATGGTTTCTTTTTACAGGAAAAATAGAAGAGGAGTCTGCATTGTGATGGGCATCTGCTGTTCATTTTAAATGCAAGCCCAGCACATGAGATTTCTGTCTGGAGAGCTTGAACCCATTCTTAAGCATGTGGATTTCCCAGTGGAGTTTGGGATGTTGTGCAGTACATCCTGTGAAGAGAAGAAAGTTAGCAGCAGTCACCAGAAAGACGTACAGAATTCATGGCATGCTGCTTAGAGCGCAGGTTCATCTGTGTTGCCTTGGTGCTACGCAGAGGCTCAGATATGTGTGGCATGGGGGAAAATGCAGAGACAGGGCTCTTGATGCAAAGAAATGCTGCATGTCTGAGCAGTAAATAAGGGCATGCGCTAACAAGTAACTTGGCCAAATCTGAATGATGTTTAAGAGGACCGCAAAAAACAAGTCCCCGGATGCAGAGCCATCAGTTTCTCAGTCCTTCTGAAAAATTATTGACTCATTTGAGCTCCTAAGAAAAAAAAAAGATTTATAATAAAAAGTATAATTGTCTCTGAAATACAGATAATGTATGAAGTGGTTTAAAACCATGGATACACGGTGTTATTTCCAAGTCTGAGTTGAAAGTGGTTATGTGAATAATAACATTTTTTCAAACAGCTATAATGTCTTATATAATGATAGATACAATCGCAGAGGAGAACGGAAGAAGAGCTAGATGTTCTTCCTGGGACTTTTAATGTATAATTGGTGTTCCTCATGGACCTGGGCACCCTCATACCTTATTTCCCTATCTTTTCCAATATATCTTTCTCCAACTTTATTAGCACAGCTGTTTCCCTTGTCATACCAGATTCAACTGTCCAGGATTCTTGGGTCCCTGCTTCATTTAACTAGCACTCTGAATGTCAGGCAGAAAAAAAAATGAAGTTTCTTACATATTTTTTTTTTTTAAACATAGCAAACGAGAAATTAAAATGAGGAAACTTGACAGCACCAAAGTACGGCCACTTAAATCTGAGCAGCTTCTTCGCATAGAGGACCATGACTTTGCACTGAGACCTGGATTTGGAGGTAAGCAGCACGTGCCTGCGCTGTGCTCGTTAATAGTTTATCCTCTCTGGAAGTTTACTTAAACTCTGTCCAGCAGTGTCACTTAAAATTGAATGACAGACTTAATTGCAGCTCATGTCTTTCGTTGTGCTCTGGGAAATAAAGCAGGAAGAAATCCAGAAATACTTGAAGGCAGAGAACTTTTTTGTGTTTAGCATATCAACAGGAGAAACTGTTCAAATTGTCCCCTTTTCAGAACTAAATTTAAAAAATATTATTAGAATAGGATTCTTTGAGAACAGTGATTAAGGTATCCCTGTAAACTGCATAGTCTAGTGGCAATTAGCAAATTACTTAGTCATCAAATTTGTTTTGAGAGATTGAAATGAACCATCAATTCCTAAATCTGTACAAAATTAAAAAACTACCCACAGGCCTTCAGTTTATTACCATGTCATTTCTGTGTTGTTGGGCACTATGATGATTATTTCTTCATTTAATTAAATTGCATGTGGATAAAGGGAGTATTCAATGGGATGTTCACAGTTTGGATCCAATTTTGACTCTCTTTTATGAAAAGTAAAATGAGAAAGCTGCCCCACTAATAAGCTTTGTCTGAGCCTTTGCGTCACCAGTTCCGTGTTCGTGATTCATGAAAATAGACTGAACTGCTCTGGATTATGAAGCCAAAATAAAATATATGAGGACCAATAATCGGCTGTGTGAACAAACATATATCTCAAAGGCTAGCGGAAGTTTGTGGAGCTATTCTTGTTGACACCAGCTGCTGGAATCTGGGCCCTGGCAAGCATGCCAGGAGGGAGACCTGGGGTAAGAAAAGTCCCTCTGGATGCACTGGGAGAATGTGAAAGGGTTCCTTGTTACCCTAGAAGTCCTGTCTTTTCAGAAAGCAAAAATCTTGCCTGATTTTGAACAATAGTTGTGATCTGTCTGTTTCTTGACAACAAAAGTTAGGATATCTCTTGCCTAGTACCTGTCTAGTCTAATATCTGTTAGTCCGGACATCTTGTTACCACCTGCTTTGCCGCAGAAGGAATTTAAATTTTTGAGAGTGTCATCTCAGAAAGGAAGTAGCATTTCCATGAAAGCAAACAACAGTTTGGGATGTACTTTATCACTGGCTCATCCCAGAAAGCAATACTTATGATGTACATAAAAGCAGCTTTCAGAATATACCCTGTGATCTGGCAGTTGTAATTTTCCACAGGCAGTGAGGATTTTTTTACACCCAGCAAATCTGTACCAGGCTTTTTCCCCTTGTCCTTTTATTTTCAGATCACTAGTCATAGAGCCCATTCAATTCCTATTGAAGCCAGCTGTAGTTTTTCCACTGACTTCATTGCGCAGGCCTCTCAATAATCACATTGCCATGGGTACGATTTCAGCTGTACTCCTGTCTTTCAGAAATAGCTTTCAGCAGAAGAGTGCATCAGCTTTGTTTCTCTTCTGTCATCCACATGCCATAGTGGCATGGGAGGCACTTTCTTCAGTCACATCCAATAGTTCCTACACTTCCAAATTTTCAGAACTCTCTTAGTATGTGAAATACTTATGTGTGAATCCCTCTAAGACTAAAACAGAGATCCATTAACATTTTTACAGCACACAGTGAAAAAAGTCTCAGCGAAATGAATGTTGATCCTAAATTTATACTCCATTATTCCTATATTACCATTGATTTCAGTGACGTTACAGTAGTAAAGAATGGTTTGTTTTTCACAAGAGGCAGGTTAATAAGGCAGCAGCAGAGAGTTAGTACACAAGTGTGACCTCATCAGAGGACAAAACTCACCGAAACATGAATCTGAGTAACATACCCAGAATTATTGTATGACAGCAGACACAGAGCATGGGTTTCTCTGAAGAACGCTGATGATTAAGTGTGCAGCAGAAGGAAACTTAACTGGAGGAGAAGATGAAATTAGAGATACCATTGCTACAGTCATTGCCATGGCAGTCGTAACATAGCCCTGAACTGCATAAAGACTTACAACACTGTGGCTTTATGTATTTAAAGCAGGTGAAATTTTGGGTTTGATTTTATCAGATCTAATGAAGCATTTCAGTACTGTGATTCATGAAGGGCTTGTATCTGTCACATGCCACAGTGCATGATTTATTCAGCGCAGCACAATGCAGCAATTCACAATACTGTTGGGAGAAAAAAGAACCAGGTCGGATCAGGTGAAAACCAAGTATTTTAAAATTATTCTTTACCTTTAGAAGAGGGACAATTTTTTACCTTCTCCTATAACCCATTGTGATTTTCTGGGTATGTAAGGGAGTTGGAATGACAGATTTTGTTAATCTAGCTCCACTGTGCCCCTTTCCCTAAGAAGGTCAATCATCCTTTGCACCAGTTTGGGAGAAAAAGCAGCTGGAAAATTCATGCTGTTTTGAACCTGCTGGAGATCCCTCAGTTCAGGGAACTCTTAAATCTAAATCTGGCTTGTTTGAGTTCATTTAGCCCCACACATGCAAAGTAAATGAGGCAGACTACAGGCTCCAGAGTTTTTAGTATTTATAATAAAGTAACAAAGGAAAAACAGAGGCAGCACATGCTGAATTTGATTTGTAAACTGAGCGAACATGCACAGGAAAAAAACTGGAGAAAATGAATGTAAAACTGTTGGATACTAATGCTACCAGCTGCAGTGTTACTGGAAATAATTGTGACTTTGCTCACATGACTGATTGCTTTCTCTTGAAAGTATACCATTGCTCTGTGGAGGTAAGAGGTCCTTTTTTTGACCAAATGGACACAACTCTGCTGGCATTTATGTGAGTGTATTTTAGCATTCTTCTGTTGATTGCAATGCCATTCCAGCTGCACAATCAGAATTTGACTGTTGATTTTAAAATTTAGTCCTGACGTTGTCCATTTATTACCAGATTAGAGATCAAATTCTGAGAAGCATACTGTGTCAAGATGAAGCAAAACCAGGAAGCTGTTAGCAAGTTATTTCTAAATTTTTCCTATAGAAATGCTGCTTTGTCTGCAGTTCATTATACAGTGAGGTTGAGTGAAGCAAACCAATAATTCAGTACACCCAAATGTTCTTTAAAAAACTAAACCTACATTGTTACATTGCACTTATTCTCTAAGCCAGGCTCTTGGGTGGGTTTTGGTTTTTTTTTGGGGGGGGGGGGGGAGGGGGCTCGGTTTTTTTCCCTTTCCTGGAATTTTTTTTGTTTTGTTGGGTTTTTTTTTTGGTTGCCTTATATGTGATGTGGTGGTCCTCTTTTGTTTGGAAGTCTCCAATAGATAGACCCCCGCTGATGCAAATGATGTAGACCAGCATAGTGATTTGAGTAATTCCACTAGACATTGGACTAGGAAAACGGATGTTTCTTTTGCTCGAACAGCTTTTCCAGCTGCATCAGTGAACACTGTAGGAATTATGTTTAGTCCTTGCTGCTTCCAGAAGCACTGATAAAGGCCAGCAGATGGGTATGTTAGAGGTCCTGCAATGGTATAATAATGCTTGCTTGTTCTGGTAAGGCTGTCTGTCTGCATAGGTCCTACTATAGGAAACAAAAGACTGCCAGCAGACTCAGAGTCAGATCTTTTCATGACTTATATCTCTTTGTACTACTATGGCCTAAAGTACTTCAACTGATTTTTCAGTAGCCCACTAAACTTATAATCTGTGAGAAGATAGCTTAAGTTTGGACTGAAGAAAAAGTAAGAAATTAAATTATGTTGCCAGCATTTCTTGGAATGGTCATTCCCATGTTTTAAACTCAGTGAGAAAGGGTGAGCACAGGCCAATATCAGACAATGAACAGAGACTTCTAGCAGCTCAGATCTGAGGGCCACAATGCAGACTGCCTTAGCAGCCAAAACTGTGTACATTGAGAGAGATATTAGGGCGAATCCTTAGAAATCCTTTAAAGTGACTTTTTTTCTACTATACATCTATTTATCTATACCCTATTATTTTCTGAACTATCTTATTTCAAAATACTGGCAAAAGTAATTGATGTGAGCTCTTGGTTTCCTTGGTTCCTGCATTCCGTCTCCACTTACTAAAAATCAACATGGCCATTAAAAATCTTAGACTAGCATATAGAGGAGGTCATTCTTTTATTCCTCTGTGCCTTGGTTTTCCTGTCAGTAAAACCCTTCCACACACTCTCTGAACTATTTTGCAATCTAAAGACTATGGAACCACATGATCGTTGTCACTGTGTACATGCACGTTCTCACTGTGTAAATATATATTGAAGTTTGACAACTTTATTTTTCTTTTATGTTGTGTCTTAAGGACCTGTCATTTCCTATGCTAACAATGTGTTAACGAGGTTTTAAAATTGGTTATCTCTGTCAACCACCATAGAGGATAATAACATTAGCAAGTGCTAGAAATGATGGAAAAGAATTTAGTAGCATTTAGCTGGTCAAGATGTAACAGTCTTTCTAGACAGTTTGCATCCCAATCTGCAATCATCTTAATTCCAAATTTTCAGAGGATCAGAGATCCCATTAGCTCACTCACCCTTATGCTTCCTGCCTCCTCAAGCTAAATTAGTAACACTGAAATTCATCTGAAGGTAAAAGCAGGGGGAAAGGAAAGAAAATAGGGCCCAATGAATATTCAAACAATTCTGCAATTCTAATGGCTCTTTGCCACCAAGTTGTTTTCTTTTCTGCACCACAGCCCTCCCTGAAAGGTCAGAAATATCTTCTCACTGTGGTGGAGAAGACTCACTCTGATGCAAGGGGAAGGGCTTTTTCTAGTGTGTTACTGGAAGGAACAGCTGTGGTCCAGAAAGGAGGGAAATATTTTGGTAATTTGCAAGACCTCTAATAGTCTCCTTCTCGTGGAATTCTTTCTCTTACATTGCTCATTCTTCCATTCCAAGAGCTGGCTACTGCTAATACCAGCCCACCTTCATTTCTCACATAAATAAGTGTTACAGAAATTTTCAGCAGACAATGGGTATCTCTAGATTTGCTTTATTTTTAGGCAACGATATATTGGTGGACCACCTCCGCAGAGTGTGGTAAATCAAACTATTTTACTCCGCACTTATATACCTGTATTTTACATATTACTTCATTTGGATTACACAATATGTGTGTCTGTTTTGAACAATCAGAAATTCCCAGGTGTTCAGGGCATTTAGAATGTCGTGATTTATTCCCGTTCTAAAGTCCCACTTCTTCTTTTTTCTTCTTTCAGGTTGGCTTGTCACAAAGGTCATCTTGACCAAATCTCTTATTTGATTCTCCCAATTCCTTCACTTTGTCTTGATTTCCATGTATGCCTAAATTATTTCTATTTCTTATCCCTATGTACTTCAAGCTAAATAATAATCTATATTTCAATCAACACTTCTACTTAGTCTCTAACTTCTCTTTAGGTAGGCAGATTTTAGCCTGCCTCTGGGTTGGGGCTGTATAGGGACTAACAAGCAGTCTTGCATGAATTTAATAGAGATGATTAATGTTGAACACCTGCAAGCATACAACCCATGTAATTTATACTCCACATTGTTCTTCTTAGTATAATAGCTTAAAGATTCAAACTTACTATGCATTTAACTCATTGTTAACATTCCCTCCTTTTGTTTTAGCTGCATTTTTTGCAGCTAACTATATCTAAATGTAGAAGATGTGATTTTGCTTATGATTTTAGTGCATAGGCTTATAATGCATTGTAAAATCACCAATGAGCAATCAAAAATTACAGTAATGGCAAAGATGATAAGTAAAGCTTTTTTCATCCAAGTCGCTAAATTCGGGAATCATGAGGTTAACCATGAGAAAGTATCTGAAAAGCTCCAGGAGGTATCATCCTTCTGAACTTGTTGTAATAATGAGCTAACTTCCCAGATTTTATGTACATCAGTTATCAATTCACCTGATCTGTCCGTATACATACAGCAGCTGACATTTAGCACAGTACAAACTCCTCCTTGGAAAGCCAAAATCATATCTAATGCCATTCAATTTTGAATAGTAAATTTTGACAATTCTGTGACTTCTTTTTGTAAGGTGAGCAATCCGTGGGCTGTGGAATTCGCTAATTTTTCAGTTTCTCCTGATATATTTAGAATGGCTTTCTCTAATTTACTAACTCCTAATGAAGGAATGAACCATTGCAGAAAGGAATGAAACCCAGTTGGTCTTTCTATTAATGGGTTCAATCCTCTTGTGTTCCGTGCCCGGTATGTGTGATGCCAGATTTGTTGAGGGGGAATCTTAGGATGTATTTCTAAATCCCAAGATAAAACCCCAAGGGTGCATCTTCCTCCCCAAGTAGATGATAGTGCTTTATAGGCTTTTCTTCCACAGAGCCAAAATACCCCTAAATTTTCTGGTGCTTTCCAGCTTAATTTTAACCCTGAATTAATAGTAGTAATATTTTTGCACTTAGTCCAATTTCCAACAAAGGTAGGATTTTGGCATAAGAAATGGTTATTTCTTCCTGAAGGAAAACATCATTGTACACAGTGCACCTGTGAGAAATTTCCTTGTTTTGGCAAAATAATGTCCCATTTCTGTTCGTCATATTGTTCAGAAAAAGTGGTATTGTGCCAATATTTTCTCCAATTAATAGTCTTTTGCAAGGGAATGCCAACAAGTTGAAATCCTTGAGTCACTGTTTTTGGAAGTGCCACACAAATCCAACATTCACTTAAATTTAAATTTATTGCAAAAGACTTAAGCAAGGATACGTGTACATTATTTTGCCAATCATTTTCAGCAACTGTTCCAACAGTATTTATACTGCGTGGTTTTCTGCTTAACAAAGGTTTGATGTTATTATAAGGTGAAGGTCAATTAATGTGACCCTATAACAGCCGAGTATTTCATTTTTTGAGCATATATTACAATCCTAAATTTATAAGTGAAGTGATTGCTTGATAAATGGTATTCATGACAGCACCAATCTCCATCACCATAAACTCCCCACATCTGATAATCATAACACTGTGTTCCACTTCCCCCGATGGGACCATATAACTGAATGTGATATGCAAGGATAGAGTTTGAAAGGCCATAGGGTACCCGGTAAGGATTCCACTGTTTGGACCCCCCATAACCGTGGGTCCAAGTATCCCATCGATCACCAATCTCCAGATTGTATTTCATGTACTTGAATTTCAGGTGACACCCCTTGATACCAATAAGCATGATTTCTCATTTGGGCAAAAGAGTTTTGGAGATACAAAAGATATTGTGTTACTTGTTCATCTCCACTCAGGAGACTGGTTTTCACAGCTACATAAGTTCCAGGAACTGCAAGATTTCTTCCAAAAAGGACTTCTGCAGGAGAAACTCCTACAGGTTGTCTGGGTGTATTTCTAATGTCCCACAGTACTAAATTTAAAGTGTCTGGCCATTTAAGTCCCGTTTGTTTACAAGTTTTTACTAATTTTTCCTTAAGCGTCCTATTCATTCTCTCTACTTGACCAGATGATTCAGGATGATATGGGGTATGTAATTTACTTTTAACACCTAAAGCGTTATAGATTTGAGTTAAAATAGCAGCAGTAAAATGAGGTCCTCTGTCTGGATCAATAATTTCTGGCACTCCATATCTCCATAGGTATCAATTCTTTAAGTAACACTTTAACTACTGTTTTAGAATCATTTTTCCGAGCTGGGAAGGCTTCTACCCAGCCTGACAATTGATCTACAATTACTAACATATAGGCGTACCCCATTACTTTTGGCATTTCTGCATAATCGATTTGAAGTTTTTGAAATGGAAAGGTAGCTGGAGGTCTTTTACCTGCTGGTGCAGTAATCCGTAGTGATGCATATTGCTTACATAATTTGCAATTTTCACAAACCCATCTCGCTGCAGCATAGATTCCTGGGGCTGCCCAAAGTCATTGTATTCTCAAAGCTAGACTCTCCGGTCCTCCATGCGTTTTTTCATGAAACCATCGAGTTAAAGGTAATAAATACCTTTTCGGTAGGAGGGGCTTATTATTTAGAGTCCACTGTTCCCCTTGTTTCTGGGCTCCCAGTTTTCTCCAATTGAGTTGTTCATCTTCAGTTAAACATTCATAGAGCTGTTCCATATTAGGTAGGTCAGACCATTCATCCTTTGTTACCATCACAGCTATCAAAAGATGTTTCTGCTGCGGTGCGGCTCGGGCAGCTTGATCTGCTAGATGATTTCCTCTTGAAATGATGTCTTTTTTTCCTGTGTGGGCTTTTATATAGATTACCGCAATTTCTTTTGGCATCTGTATAGCTTCTAGTAAGTCTTTTATTTCCTTTCCATGTGCGATGGTTTTTCCTGCTGATGTCAGAAATCCTCTTTCTTTCCATAGCACTCCTGTAGCATGACAAACTCCAAAAGCATACTTAAGAGTCTGTATAAATGTTCACTTTTTTCCCTTTTGCGTAATTTGCTGCTTCAGTAAGCACCACAAGTTCTGCACCTTGAGCTCCCATAGATGCAGGTAAGGGATTGGCTATTAAAACATTAGTTTCTGTCGTTACTGCAAACCCTGTAAGTCTTTGCCCTTTTTTGTAGTAAGACGAGCCATCAGTAAAGAGATTTATTTCAGGATTATTTAAAGGTTGATCCTTCAAATCGTCTCCTGGTTTGCTAGTGAAATTCAGGATTTGAATACAATCATGGGTGTCTTTTTCATCTTCAGTAGGTAAAGGTAATAGAGTAGCAGGATTCAAAGTATTGCACCTTTCCAATTTCAAATTATCAGCCAATAATAATATTAGCTTGTAACGATGAGCTCTTTGTGGAGAAAGTGATTTTTCAGCATATTGTTCTAACAGTATTTCTACCTCATGGGGTATACATACAGTTAGTGCATGGCCTAACACAACTGATCTTGATTTTTCTACCATCTCTGCGGCTGCTGCTATGGCCCTTATGCAAAAGGGTATTCCCTTGATAACAGGATCAAGGGTAGATGAGAGATATGCAACCGGTCTCTCATGTGGCCCTAATGTTTGTACAAGTATTCCCCTTGCTGTTCCTTTCATCTCATCACAATATAATTTAAAGGGTTTTGTGTAATCAGGAAGTCCTAAAGCAGGAGCATTTAATAGAGCTGTTGTTAAAGTCCGAAAAGCTTTCTCTCTCTCAGGTCCCCATGTAAGGGGCTCAACTTCTTCATTTCAGGTGGCTTCATGCAAGGGTTTAGCAATTTCACTAAACCCAGGAATCCATGGTCTACAGAACCCTACCTGCCCTAAAAATCCCCTTAACTGTTTTTTCGCAGTAGGTCTTGATAATTCTCATATAATTTTTACTCGATCAGGATCAACTTCTCTCTTCCCGGGACTTAAAAGAAATCACAGATATTTTACCTTGGTTTGACAGAATTGTAATTTGGACAGGGAGACCCTATGACCTTTCTTACGTAATTGTTCACATAAATATTTAGTATCACAAATACAATCATCCTTTGTTTTACTTACAATCAATAAGTCACCCACATATTGAATTAAAACTGATGAACAAGGAAAGACAAGATCCCTTAAATAATTTTTTAGAATTTGTGAATAAATGGTCGGAGAACTAGTAAACCCTTGTGGGAGTCGAGTCCAGGTTAATTGTTTACCTTGCCATGTACAGGCAAAGATTAATTGACTCTCCTCAGCAATAGGTATACTAAAGAAGGCTCTGGTCAAATCTAAAACTGTGTAATAATGTCCCCAAGGTGGGATTTGTGTCAGAATTAAATTTGGATCTGGCACTACGGGATGTGGGGCAATACATGTTCATTAATTGCTCTCAAATCTTGTACAAATCGATATTCAGGGTCCCCATCTTTATCAAGTCTATTTTTACTGACTGGTAAAATCGGTGTGTTATAAGGACTCTGGCATTCTTTCAGAATTCCAGTTTTCAAAAATTTCTCAACCTGTTTCCCAATACTAGGTATTGCTTCTGATACAATAGGATACTGCCGAATGGAGGGTGGGGTCCCTCCTTTTGTTTTAATTATGACTGGTTCAGCAGATTTCAGCAATCCCACCTCATCTCCAGAAGTACTCCATAATGTTTTAGGGACATTTGCCAATTCCACAGGTATTTCTTGTTCCTTAATTTTTCTTTCTTCTATTTGCACAATAGATGCCCCCATCATTATTAATTGAACTCTGTTTGGTGTCAGAGATATACATGTTCCAAGTTCTTGTAATAAATCTCACGCCAATAAGGATACAGGAGTTTCTGGAGAAATAACAAACCGCCCCCACACTAATTTTCCTCCAAGCACCACCGGGAGAGGTAAAGATAAAAACAATTCTTTTTTCCCTAGCACACCATCAATTATTACAGTTTCTGAGGATGTTTGAGACACTTGAAAATTTAACAAAGATAATATAGCCCCCGTATCTACTAAAAAATCTACTAAGAAACCATTTACCTTAGCTGTTATATGACCGTTATGATCTACCTTGATTCCAGTCAGTTCCATAAATCTATTTCAGACGATAGCGGATCCTTATTGCGAATGGGGTCGAGAGGGTCTGTCGGTCGGTTCTCCTTCTCTTGGCGCAGCAAGTGGTCTAAGAGGACATGCCCGCTGTAAATATCCTAAATTTCCACAATAAAAACACTCAAGAGGGTTAGAATAAGGGAAACTAGGGGAGGGACCTCCTCCTCTACCTCGGAACCCCCTTCCTCTAGGGCATCTTTGGGGAAAACCCCGACCTCTTCCTCTCTGATTATATCCTTGAGTAACTGCCTCTGCCAATAAAGTGATTTCCCTTTCTTTCTCCTTTCTTTCCTTTTTCCGTTCAGCCTTCAATTTTTCTTCTTCTTGTTTTTGTTTCTCTTCACTCCTCCCATCATATACAAAGGTAGCAATACTTAAAATTTTTGTTGAAGTTTCTCCTTGCCAACCAGGCATATGTTTCTTAAAATATTTACTAATATCCGGGGCTGATTGATCTACAAATACACTAATTGCTAAAGGTGCTTGAAAACTGTCCCGAGTCATGCCCCCATATTTTAATAGAGTAGCTTTTAATCGTCCCCAGTAATCACTTGGATGTTCATCAAGCCTTTGCCGACATTCCCTTACTTTGGTGCAATTAGTCACTCTGCCTCCTGCTTGCTTGACTGCTTCCACTAATTGTTGGCCAGCAGCCTGGTAAGTCCTTCTTTCTTCTGTAGTTGTCACATCCCACTCAGGGTTTTGTTCAGGCCAGGGGTCTAACCCCTGTCCTCTTTGAGCAATTTCCCTATCTTTTTGAAAAATTTTTCCTCTTTCCTCTGGTTGAAATAGTTCTCGAAGTAAGGTCCTCATAGCACTCCAATTAGGGAAATAATCAGTTATGATGCCAGAGAGCATTTGAGCACATTTTTCTGCATCATCGTGTAATCTTGGCCTTTTAGCTTGCCAAGTTACTAAATCTCCTTCTTTCCACGGCTCATGTCTGACCACAGCAGGAACTTCTGGCAGAGCTCCAGGTCCTGCTCTAGGGTTTGGAATGTAATCCAATTGCACAGGATACACACCAACCCATTTAGGAGAAGATTTAGGTTCCTCAGCCTCAGGGGCAGAAGGAAGTAAATGTTCCCCAAATTTTTGATTTTGCGGTTTCTTCTGCTGTTGTGCCCAATTGTACCAAATATACCAATAATCAATATCTTGGCTTCCGGAATCTTCTAAAATAATCCGTAAAAATTTTTGTTTATGTGACTCAAAAGTACCAACAGGAGGCCAAATATCCATTGGTCCTCCACCTCTAGTTCGAGTTAGGAATGGCCATTCCTCCTGGCATAATAATATTAACCTTTATTTCTGTAAAGTCTGTGCCAGGGGTATCTTTTTCCAATTTTGTAGAACCTCAGCAAGGGGCATCCCCCTTTCTATGCTGGGTGTTGATCCCATCACACTATCTTACGGAAAAAATAATATGTATATATATAAACAGCAAGTTTAAACACAAGAGAGACTTAGTAAATCCGTCTGGATTCAACCGTTCCCAAAACTCTGGACTCACCTGGTCCTCTCTGCTGGCTCTGGGAGTGTTGGTAACGGGTTATTCAGAAGGACCTCTAATTTACGATCTCCTGTGTCCTAGAGTCTCATCTGGGTTGCCAATTTCTGTTACAGAAATTTTCAGCAGACAATGGGTATCTCTAGGTTTGCTTTATTTTTAGGCAACGATATATCGGTGGACCACCTCCGCAGAGTGTGGTAAATCAAACTATTTTACTCCGCGCTTATATACCTTGTATTTTACATTACTTCATTTGGATTACACAATATGTGTGTCTGTTTTGAACAATCAGAAATTCCCAGGTGTTCAGGGCATTTAGAATGTCGTGATTTATTCCTGTTCTAAAGTCCCACTTCTTCTTTTTTCTTCTTTCAGGTTGGCTTGTCACAAAGGTCATCTTGACCAAATCTCTTATTTGATTCTCCTAATTCCTTCACTTTGTCTTGATTTCCATGTATGCCTAAATTATTTCTATTTCTTATCCCTATGTACTTCAAGCTAAATAATAATCTATATTTCAGTCAACACTTCTACTTAGTCTCTAACTTCTCTTTAGGTAGGCAGATTTTAGCCTGCCTCTGGGTTGGGGCTGTATAGGGACTAACAAGCAGTCTTGCATGAATTTAATAGAGATGATTAATGTTGAACACCTGCAAGCATACAACCCATGTAATTTATACTCCACATTGTTCTTCTTAGTATAATAGCTTAAAGATTCAAACTTACTATGCATTTAAGTCATTGTTAACAATAAGAAAGAAACAAAACAGTAACAAGAAGAAAACACCATTGCCAGTAATTCTCCTGTTTCGCTCATTGCCAGAGGAAAGTAAATACATCCACATAGCTTCACTTCCCTGGGGCTTGTTTACATTTCTATCTGGTTTTCTTCCTCTACAGGCCCACAAGACTTTCATAGAAGAAAGTATTCCTACAGACATTAATCCTTCCCTTGTCTCTGTCTCCTACTGGCAGCTTTCTGTGCACCTAGCTTTTCTCCAGTATACACTGTGACAAAGCCAACTGGGACACAGTGGCTGTTTTTTCTAAATTCAACATTTATCTTATGGAATTTCAGGTGCAATCTGCTGCGTGTTCAAAGGTCTGACTATTACAAAAATACTACAGAATTCACTAAACCCGTCATTATTACTGTACAAATTGATTCTAAAATGCTAAAAGGATATGCTTTTTACATAATAGCCCTTCTAAAAAGGGTATTATAGAATTTGCCTGCCTTACTATCTATTAAAAAAATTCCATGCTCATCAAGGAATTCTTTTGCTATGTTTAAACCTTTAAAATAAAAGACTGGAAATGGCTTGTGTGAAGATAAACCTATCTGAAAACAATTCTGTTTTTTCTGCTGAGGCGTAATTGTCTTGAAAATCTGTGGACCCTCCATTGTGAAAATCACTAATCCCTCTAAAATAATGATTTGTAGCAACGGTCCAGAAGCAACTGAAGCTGCTCAATTTAATAACAAAATCCTCTCTGCCATCCCCAGTTTTGTCATACTGCAAAATAAAAAAACACAGCTTTGCTATAGTTACTTTTTTTCAAAGTGAATTTGATGTTGTTGCCTGATGGTCAGCCAGAGATTGAAATTCTCAATATGCTAGGGAGAAAGCTGTGGTGCAGACATAGGGATAGACAAATCACTTCACTGTTCTGGCTGGTTTAGAATCCTTTCCAATGCTTATTGAAGTGTTATTTTTTAAAAAACATCCAATTGTGGTAAAACAAATTCAAGTGGTGAAGAAATTACAGTTCTCAGCAACCTGTTGCCAATAGTTAATTATTACTGTTTCTAGTGAAGTTGGTTTTTAAACACAGAAAGAAATATTCCCAGAAAACTACAAGGCTCAGAAGGCCTACACCAGAGTAAGGTCAATATTGATCTTATGGGGGTGGCAGTGTTAGTGACAAAAGTATAAAAATGCTTCAGATTAGAAAAGTAAACAGCACACTGAACTGACCGGGGTTGCATGTATGTGCAGTGTTTAGTGTCTTTATCATCTACTGACATTTGTTGCCAAAGTAGTGTCAGAATAGGAAGAAAATATTTGTAGCTGCTAGGATATGTCAATAATAGGTCAGGGCTGGGGTCAGAGGATGTAGTTTCATAATTGTCTGTGGTGGATGCTAGGCTGAACAGTATTTCTTCATTAAGCAGCATGAGTATGGTCTTTGGCCTTTCACCAGACAGAGAAGAGGAATCTCTTTGTAAGGAGTCTGTTTCACAGTTCTAGCATTTCTACCTAATCAGGAACAAATTTCATTGTAACAGTTCCCTTTTTAACTCACTTTAGAGTCATCCACTGTATTTCTCCTGGCCATAGCTTTTGATCTCTTTTATGTTATTCAGTGTCCCCACTGACTTGGTTTTATAACAGTTCCCAACATAGTGCAAGCTGTCCTTTCAAAGAATCAAGTGCCTCTGTGTGTATTTGTGTAAAACTGGCACTTTGTTTGTCCGCATGTAACAAATGTAATCATAAGCTGCCACTAATTTCTAGTTCTGTGATCAGTTCCTTTATATGTGCCCAGATGAGGTGAATTATTGAATGAAATTGTGCTCACACTGGAATAGTGCTTGTTGGGGTAGGAAATTGTCTGTAATTTTTGCAAATCCCAAGAAAGTATTAGGACTGCCATGATCGCACTTGGGCAGCTGTCACTAAGAAAAACCTTTTCCTCACTACATATGATATATGGCTTAGAAAGCCAGTCATCCTGTTCTGTGATATGATTTGTGGGTAGCTCCTTGCCTGTTTGAAGAATGTTGATGGTAGACATTTAACTTTATTTGCTTTAGATTTGTCCTTGACTCAGAAACTGGTAAAGCCATTCTTTTATGTAGAGAGCTGCTCCCCTCTCCTCCCCTTCCACCCACATAATTCTACATAAATAGGACTAAACCCCCTGTTTTTAACATGCTAGTCAAGCAAATCATCCACCAAAGTTTTAGCGATAGCAGTTAAGATCAAATGTACACCCAGATATGAGCACTTTCAGTCTATCCTACAATGCGCCTCTGCTATAGTCCCAGGGTAAGAGTTTGGACACACCTACAGTATCAAGAAGCTGAAGCTTCGTGGTGGGTAAGGTTAGATAATAGACAGTTCATCTGCCTATTTGCAGTCACTCTAAGCAACCCTGGTAACCAACAGGCATTTCCAAATCACAAGCCATCTCACCCCAACCTAGAATGTGCCTGTTGCACTGCATTGACTTTAAAGGGAGCCAAGGGCTGAGGCCAGATTTCTATCTTCAATGCTGTTCACATGTTAGTCAGCTTTTGTACTGATCATGCTCTGTGCATGCCGTGCTTCTACACCCAGCCTGCTCCCTGAGCCACCCTGCCTTGTGTACAGCTAGCGCAGGTGTCAGCTCTGCAATGTAGGCTTGGCCTGTTTCACCATGCAAATGAGGAGCTCGATAGACAACACCTCATCTTTCTGCAGTGTTTGCATTTAAATGATGTGTGAATGCCATTTGTGAACAATGTTCACATCATGTATAAATCCCACAATGACTCCTGCTTAGGCTAAACCTGTCTTTAGTTTACAAGGTAGTTTACATTTCAGTGGAATACTGAGAAGATGACTCCACTCTGATTACAACCAGGCATTTTTGTACCAGTACTTGGTACAAGTTGGTATTTAGCATAAGTAAACTATTTGTGTGGTGTGGTCAAAACAAAGACAAGCAGTGGTCAAAACTGGTTTAGGAGAGGCATAAAAATTTTTATTGGTTTGTGTGAAGAAGCCTGGCTGGATATATACATCAATACTCTTGTGCGTCAGCCTCTAGGGCAGATGTCTCCTGCTGTCTCTATTCTCCAAAAGCAGCAGCATTTTACCAAGTGCTGTCTAGTGTTTTACTAATAAATTAATTGACTGAACTTTGCTGTCTGGAGCTCTGAATTTTGTTTTGAGCTTTGGCCAACAGACTAAGCGATGCATTCCTCTCAGAGGGAGACGTGATTTCCAAGTGAGACAGCACAGCTCTTGTTAGTGCTGAAACATGCTCCTGTGTGCCCTGCTAACTCTGAACACATTTCACCTTGCTTTCCCATACACAATGCATCTTCATCTGTTCTGCGCAGGGTCAAACCCTCCATTAAAAAATACAAGTCAAATCAAGAGATTACAGAGCCAGATTTTAAAATACCTCAAAAATAGTTCAAGATCTCTAACTGGTAAGAACTGGAGGCAGCTGTGTAATCCTCGAGGGCTGCTATTTTAAGGATAATTCCAAAAAGAGACACAGTATTGTGGCTGGTTATCAGGAGAGTGATATTTCTGGACTATTTTGGTATGACACTGATAAAAGGAAAAGAAAAGAAAAAGACAAATTAAAAAAGCTGTTGCTATCTCCTGCTGTTCAGGCTTCCTCATACTCATGTTTTGTACCAGGTTATTTTAAATTAGTACTTTAGAAATATTTTAACTGACCGTTTTTAACAAACGTATTTGGAATCCCATGTACAATCATTACTATCAATTTCATGCCAAATGCAGAATATTCTTCGGGGGAGGGGGGTGTATGCACATATATGCACACATCTCTCTCCTCTCCCTACTTCGTAAGGAAGTGATTAGTCAATTGCTTTAGTGGAATGACTTACTCGCTGAAAATTACACAGGTACGTAACCCATACAGAACTACATCCTTCATTCTAGATATTGTACACTGATGAGAATGGGAATAATTTTATATTGTGCTGTAATTTTAAATTGATTTTTAGTCACTTTATTGTAAAAATGCAAATATGGTTTTATAATTTGTTCGTTCCGATCCCGTTGTGTTACAAGCTCGCAGCCTTTTTCAGTGGCATGAAATAGTGGGGTAGTATATAAAATAAAGTCACCTAGTGTAGTCTGGCATGTATTGTACTTGATAACAAACTAGGTACTCAGTAATACACAACACTCCATCACAGAACATGCTTAGTATGTGTATAGCTTTTCCCTTATGAGGTAGTGAGCAAGCAATCCTTTTTCACAAATATCTACGCCAAACTTTAAATAGTTAAGTAAGTAAAGATAATTAGGAGGCGTAATAGATATTTTGTTTATGAGTGTGGGAATAAGCATTGGAACTGGTAAGTAAGTGTTGCAGTCTTTAATGTATTTGATATATTTACTCAGCTTTTCCCTGTGACAGTTCTAAGTAGCACTCCAAGCAGTTCATTAGCTTTGGCATTGCAAGGAAGCTGTCACTGCTGTTCAAATTGCGACACCAATAACAACTAGTCTGGCTGCAAAAAGATCACTGAAGATTTTGTACTTACTTTTACAACAGTTTAGCATTTGGTTTTACTTTGTTGCCATGGACTTTCTCATTCAGTGTACTAAGGTGGACAGACCGTAGTAACTGCTGGGATGGGGTAGTCTCTGTATGTTGCTAATACACAATCTTCCCTTTAAAAATATGGATTTACGCTCCTCATCACTCTTTCATTCTGTTACATTGAAGGGTCGCCAATACCTGTGGGCATTGATGTGCAGGTAGAAAGCATTGACAGCATATCTGAAGTGGACATGGTAAGTTGGTTAGTAGCACTGGCATAAAGAGTTTCAGCCAAAATTCAGGGTCTCAGAAACATCCAGCTGGATGGTATAGAATAATACAGTTAAAGAAAGCAAACCCTTAAAGAGCACAACTTTGCCTTGAAGCATGCCAGTCATTCCCATTTAAACTAGTAAGTGTTATATAAGAGCACATGTTGAATTTCTCCCTGGGCAAGAGGAACAGATCAGACTGGATAGTGCTCTGATTTGAACATGCCAATCTTTCAGCAAGCCCCATGGGCTTCCACATGAGCTCTTAGTGCTCTGCACATTAGATGCTGAGGCTTCATGTCCTTTGCTTCCTTTGCTGATGCAGATCTGAATATTCCCATCATTTCTGGCATGGTTGGAGCTGTGGCCATAAGAAATGGAAATAGAAAAATCAGTTCTGGGAATGGTCCTAGGAAAGAGACACCCTCACTGCAATCAAGGACCTGTAGCACTGGAATGCAGGCTGTTCATTTCTTAGCCAAAATTGTAACTAATAATGCCATCGAGACATTAGTGCCGAGTTGCTCTGTCCTAGAATAGCAGGGCACATTAACTGTGCAAAGAGATCTCATTTACAATATCTTTTCACAGTGAGTGTAGCTCTTGTCGTAGGTGTTGAATTTGCAATGGGATCTGTCAGTATGAACCCTTGCATTCCTTTGCAAACCTACCCCAATCATAAAATCATATTACAGGGGCATAAGATCACCTAAGTGTCTTCCCAGTATTCTTATCAGAAGTAATTGCTCTACTGAGATAAGTGATGTCTGACTAATAATGCAAAAGTTATATAGGTGAGCACAGAGCAGTCAGGCTGTGCAGAAGCTCAGACTGGGTTTGCAACATCCTCTCCATCTCTTTCCAGATGTATATTTGCAGTCATGTTATTTCTCTAAATAGGATGATAAAATATTTGTAACAATCTTTCATATTTAAAAAAATTGTAATTATTGTAAAATTTAATTGTTTACTCTTATGAAATTCATTGCATTTTTCCTTTATGATGCATTTCATTCATAAACGTACTAATCTAAGACCCCTGTACAATATTTGTACCAAATGTACAGATTAATGGATTTTACAAATTGACCTAGTGCTCATGAAGAACTCAAATTAATCCCTTTTTAAAGGAACCACAGTCCATTCTGGGAAAAACTTGTGAAGATTTCCAAAGGAAATGCCTTTCCATTTGCCTTTGGTCGGTTTTAAAGTTTCTTTGTCACTTCATTGATGGCCCAATCCAGCAGACCACTGAAATCTGTAAAAGTTTTATCGACGTATAAATGAAGTATGAACCTCAGACTCAGACACCAGTGACAAGGCAAACAGTCAGTGTCTCAGAGGTAGTTCTAATCTATACTTAAACTCATTGAGTGGTGTTTGATTCCTCTCATTGAGGATCCTCCACATGATGTCCAGAGAAGAAACTGATTCTTTGCATGAGTTGATTACTTTGTATTGTTTTCTATTGTATATGAATAAAACAAGCATTGTCTTCTTTTATTTTTAATTAAACAAAGGACTTCACAATGACTTTATATCTCAGACATTACTGGAAGGATGAGAGACTTTCATTTCATAGTAACAAAAACAAAAGTATGACTTTTGATGGAAGACTGATAAAAAAGATCTGGGTACCTGATGTATTTTTTGTACACTCCAAAAGATCTTTCATCCATGATACAACTGTGGAAAACGTCATGCTCCGAGTGTACCCGGATGGCAATGTACTCTTCAGTCTACGGTAAGAACAATACCCTTTTATAAGAAAATACATGACTGCAATTGTTGACCAACAGTCTGTACAGTGAGAAATTACTGGAAATACTTGCAGTTAAGATTCGGATACTGGACTGGCATTAATCCCCTGGCTTCAGATAATGGGAACTGGTGACCAGTGTACCAGTGGGAAAATAAATTTAGGATTGATAACATATAAATAACATATTTTTCTGTCATTCACATATTGTTTCCTGTCACAGGTTAATGGCAGTTTTTTCGTGTGTGTAAATAATGCTGAAGTTTATCAAGTGTTAATTCATTGCCAGTAGTTTTAGTAATATCACAGTAGTTTTACTATTGAGTACAGTAAAGCCTAAAATTATTAGCAAAGAACAAATGTGGGTTTTTTGCCCCTGAATCTTTTAAAACTGTCTGTCTCAGCTATTTTCACCCTGCGATACCTATAAACATGCCACTGATATTAATCGGGGCTCCAGATAGGCACGGAGACCAGATTACTGATGCTGATACCAGCCATGTTAGACAGGCATGTTGTGTGACTACGAGGAACTGGAAAGTGAAACAGCAATTGCAGGACTGGAACAGCAAGGTCATTAAATGTGTCTCCCTTCTATCTACATATTATTGCTTTTCTTTATGAAGCAGATTTGGATGATGTGGCAGAAATCGTTTTAGTGGAGGAATTTTCCCCCCAGGGTAAAGGCCCTGAGGCCTGTGCATTGCAGAAATCACAGTCCTCCAGTTTGTTACTAATTAGGCCTGTGCACAGAGGTGATATTTCATCTAATCTGGATAGTTTGAAGATTTATGCAAGCACTTGAAATTTTGGCTATGTAACAATTGTTCCAACAAGTAATGAATTTATCTACCTTCTCATGAAGACATGCAGAAACCGTCACAACAACAGCTGTACACCACTTTAAAATAGTGTATGTTCAAGAATCACACTGACCAGTAAGAAAGAATGAGGTGAAGTATGCATTTTATTGGTATATTCATTTCCATGCTTCATGAGAGAGAGAGAGGGATCAGAGGAACTACACTGCAACACTGAGGCTTACAGCAGTGGCTCTCCTTGTGAGGGGTATGACATACTTTCAGCTGGGGGAAGGAAGAGTGGTGAAGAGACATAAGATGGGCAAACACGTTCTGTCAGCTTGCTGGAGAGGTAAAGTGTCATCAAGATTAACGGCAAGAAATTGTGCACAAATAGTTACAAACCAAAGGGAGCATGTGATGGGAAGGACAGAAATGGAAAGAAAGGAAAAAGTGAGATGGGAGGGAAGGAAAAGGAGGACGTAGAGCTGAGGGAGAGACACAGTATGAATCAGTTTGCTACGTTTGCTCATTGCTCGGAATCCCTTCTGTGATGGGAGCCCTTGCCCTGTGTCCTGCATCACATTTGCAAGCTGGTGCTCTACTTTTCTTCCT